>NC_046362.1:30593554-30901333 GCF_011125445.2 Fundulus heteroclitus | reverse complement strand
GTCCAATCCTGCTTTTTTCCTTTTTCTTTGATGGGTCTGATCTGCCAATTCAGATTTCCTTACATGCAAATTAATTTGCGTAAACTTTGTTCAGTACCAAAATTAAATGGAGCAGACATTGACCATAAAGGAAAAAAAGTTCTTCTGTTCTTTTATTAGTGTATAAGTGATAAACACAACGGAAAATGAAGCACATAAAATATTAATGTTTTTTTTTCCAGTTTTGATGTTCTTGTTGAATAATCTACAAAAGAAACAACCTAATATTTTCAAGTGTTTGACCTGTTGATCTTCCCGAAGCCACACAAAATTTGTTTGCCAAAGTCAAAGTTAAGGTAACAAAAAGGCAGGGTTGGTTTTGTTAGACGTTTAGTTCTTCACAGAATATTAGCTTGATATGTTGGCCTGTTGCTAAAGTTTATCATAAAGAGTAATTTTTATAAAGTTATTGCTTCATATGATGCTAGTTTGACAAATTTGCTTGCTGGTTAAATGTAGCAAGGAATAGTGATTTAAAACAACTCATAAATAATTTCCAACATCAAGGACAAGAAGGTGAAGTGTATGTTTTAAATATGAAGCATTTGCTTGGCCAACAACAGGATCACCACTCTGAGTTCATTGTTATGAAAATAGTGGTATGGGGAAATTTCTGATGCAGAATTTATGCCGAAAAAAGATGTCAGTGTTGCACGACCATTCTAGTCGCTCCCTTAAGGAAAATTTACAAACATGACGCATGGATCTGTAGGTCCCTCCCAAACCTCTATGGGTTCTAGGTAGATTTAAATTCATTTGTAAATGTTTTAAAATGAACTACAAAATAGAAATGCACAATACACACTGCATCAGGACTATGAATGTGCCTTAGTTATTGAAATTTTGGCTTGGTTTGTTGATGCTGATGTCAATTTGTTTTCTGTTTGTGTTAGATAAGAGAAGACAAGGTTTTGGGAAAAAAAACTGACTGGAGGCTTTATTTTGTTTTAAAAATGCACAACTGTAAAGAGCCTCGGCGCCTACACTTGTGATTTAATTGGAGAAAGAGGAAACTCAGAAGCGGCTATGTAGATGCAGGCTAATGCACTTATACTAATATGTGACTGAACCGAAGTTTTCGATTTTCTCTCATCCTTGGATATATTTATGCTCTTTTTTTAACCAGGTATTTTCGCAACATTTTCTTAAATATCGCTGCTTAATCTGACCAAGAGGGTGGCTCCCCTAACATTGCATTTTTGCTAAAGTCTGGTGAGTACAGCAAAAGGCTAACGGTCACTGTTGTCAACAAGCTAACTTCACAACTAGACCAACGTACAGAACTAAAATAGTTAGTACCACGTTACGGGCCAAGTATGGTTATAAACCCAAAGAGGAAGGAAAAACCAAGAATATATCGGCAATCTCGCACAAAGAGACAATGCCAACAACCAGCAGTCCCCGGATTTATTCTACAGCTGCCACAATCTCTGTCTTCAAACATGATTGCACTGGCTCCTTCATCATGGGCTGACAGACCCCAGAATTGTCCCCACAGCCAGATTCCAACCCTGATACTAAACCACATGACTGAAACGTGACTTGGCGCTCTCTCAGTTGCAATGCAACATGGCTAATATAATCAAGGTGCATGCTGATAATCTAGAAAGTATGAGCAATCATAACATCAACACTCTGAAAAAGTAGATTGACTACATGTTTACAGAGGTGGAAATGCTGAAAACAAATGTGGAAGCTGTGAACCTCGCATGTGAAGATCATTTCCAGAATTTTGTCCCTAAATGCCAGGGGTTTAAGAGGAAATATTAAACACAAAGATTTATTTTATTTGCAAAAAAGTCACAAACAGAGATTATGCCTCCTTCTGGAAAACTCAATGGGGAAAAGACATTTGGTTTTTTCATGGCTTACAAATTTCTGAAGGCGGTATTATTAAAAATAAACTTTAATGGTGTTGTCCTACACTCAGAAAGTGACCCTCGTGGCCATTACATGATATAAACCCTGAATTTCAACAACGTTATTATCTTTCTTGCCAATGTTTATGGATACAATACAAAACCTAAAAGAAAATTACTTTTTATGTGATGTTTTAGAATCTAGTTACCTACACTGGTTATCAAAATACCCAAACGCTCTACTTCAACAATGCTCTGAGTGTCTGCAATACATCTGCTTCCAATCTGCCCACATTCTAACAATAATTAAATCTGGTTAGATATATGGAGGGGAGAGAAATCTAATGCAAAACATCATACATGGAATAATAATTCTTGCACCTATATGTCTCGCATTGATTACTTGTAAGTTTCTAATTGCTTAGATGAGAATAACATTACTGCTAGTATAATAATGCCATTAACAGACCCTAAAACAATTTAGCTAATTGCCTCTTTTGGTCCAAACATTACTCACACATTTACAAGCTACTTGGCTACTCAACAACCCCCCCCTAAAAAAAATAACTTATAATTTTAAAACTCAAAACATTAATATACCATTACTGAAACAAGGCCTAAATTGCAAACTGTTTCTCTAGAAATGGAAAACAATCACGTTTTTTAAAGCGTTTTGGAGCCTCACTATCTCAATCCAGCAAAGAAAGAAATGCAATATCTAGAATAAACGAGCTTGCTCAAATTTCACCCGAAAATGTATCTAAAAAAATATTTAGGAGATTTAGCACTACTGGAAAATAAATGAAATGTTGTGCCCAGAGTGAAAGCAGAGGGAGCCTTGTTAAGCCCAAGAAGGAAATGGTGGAGGAGGGGAAACCATACACTGATTATTTCTTTCAATTAGAAATGGCCTGTGGTAAATCCAGTTCAGTTCAAAGACTCAGTAGAGTGTCACTAATGATCCCAAAGAAATATCTAAGTATTTCTCCCCATTTTATAGTACTTTGACGAATCACAACACAAAAAATCTGAATCTAAATATTCAGGAGTTGACGGCCTAACGTCCTCATCGCCTTGTCAGAACAGCTGGCACACCCCTCCTCCATCGTGTTTTTGCAGAAAGCATTTATAATTAAACTCCTCCTCCCACTCTGTGTCAAGGCCTTTTAACTTTACTTCAAAAACCTTGAAAAACCTTCATTTATAATTGGTGAACAATGTGTCTTCCTAACAAAGACTATAAAATCTTAGCGTGAATTTTTGCAATGAGAATGAAAAGTGTTCTTGACCTCATAACAGTGCAGTGAGGAATGTTCTGATCTTTATATTGGAGAAACCAAACAACCTCTCCACAGATGCATGGCTCAACACAGGAGAGCTACCTCCTCAGGACAAGACTCTGCTGTCCACTTACACCTTAAGGACAAAGGACACTCTTTTGAGGACCAAAATGTTCACATTTTGGAGAAAGAAGACAGATGGTTTGAAAGGGGAGTGAAGGAAGCCATCTACGTTAAGAGAGAAAAAACAACTTTGAACAGAGGAGGAGGCCTTAGGTTTCAACTCTCAAAAACTTACAACACAGCTATAGGATTAATTCCGGCCAACCATCACCTTAACTCTCACCCTCATTCGGGTGATCAAAACATCGTTCCTTTAAGCCAAGCCAATAACGACCCTGACGACTCCTCGTTACAGAGGAGTGGACCAGTTTCGGTCCAATCTGCTGGCTTAATGGCTTTAACGACTGCCCATTACTAAGGGGTGGTCCTGTTTCTGTTGAATTTGCATGTTATCTAAGCCATTGCAAGGCCTTTGTTTGCCAATTGTATAAAGCTTCTTACTCGAAATGTCTTCAACTATGGAAAACAAGTCCAGTTGCTTTGTTTTTTTTACCTTTTTTGGAATAAGAGTAAAAAAGTATTCAGTAAAAAGGCTACTCAAGTACTGAGTTACTAATCATAAGTTAAGTAGAGATTGATTGTTTGAATTCTCTACTTATCAAACTAACAAAATAGATCATATAATTTTTTAATGAAGCAAATTAAACTCTTAAAATGTTGATAATGTTCAGGTTTAGTTAATGTTAAGTCAAGTAAGGTGTTGTAAAAAAGCTGACACTTTGAAAAAATGTTAGCTCATTATGACAGCTTGTCAAATTCATAACATTTTTGATAAAATGTTGAATATTAATTAGCAGGTTGTTTTAGTGTGTTAGACTTCTCTTTGTAAACTTTCCTTACAAAGCTTCACTTATTTGTGGTGTGTTTGACACATCAAGGACCACATTATGAGTGGCTCATATTAACTCAATACTTGCTGCACAACCAGGAATAAAAACAGTACCCACAGATATTTATACTATCCTGAACCCCTCTTGACCAGAGAACGACGCATATGGATGAACTGTTGACCCCGCCAGCCTACATTATAAAACAAGGCCTCCATTAGTGACCACAGAGTGTCAAAGCACATGAATCTAATTACCAATAGGTCGGTGCATAATTCACTTGATCAATCTCCATTTGCAAAGTACTTTCTAAACATTCAGCATTTTACTGTAGCGATCGCGAAAACACAAGTTGACAATAACTGGTTGTATTTTGCAAATGCCGTGGAGATATTAATGAAAAGTTCCCTGCAGACTGACCGAGACGGTAGCCATGGTAAGCCAAGCACACAGGCTGGTATTTCAACAGTAACTGCTAAAACACATTCACCGCGGGGTAAGAAAACAATATTTGTAAAAAATGTGTAACAGCAGAGCTTGCTGATACGCTCCATTTCATCTCTGGGTAAAACATTAACAGGAAATGAGAATTTGATTCCTTTGAAAGTCTTTTTCCCTGCTGAGTTGCATACTCTTTAACTGGATAGAAAAACTGCTCTGTCATAACTGCAAAAGCAGTTTGACTGCTGTGCATTGGACTGAAAATACATAATAAGGACAATATTAATAGGGCAATGTTGCTGTTGGTAAGCCTTATTAGTGAGTATAATTTAGGTGCTATGAAGTCATGTTTTAATCCAATACAGGCGGTGCAAGTTGCTAAAAAATACAAATATATATAGCTAATCCTTTATGAAATAGATGCCTACTGTAAAAATGTAATCTAGCAAGGTGTTCTAATTGCGTTTAGTGCACTACTCTGTACTCTGTAGAACTGGTCAAGCCAGTAGTACACGTATTGTCAGCACAAAACCATGAGATTGTGTTTTTTTTCCTAGATATATTTTATTTTTATCATAAAAACTTCTGTATTAACCTAAAATGTATTTTAATGAAAGCACAAGGCAAATAATTTAACCATAGCCTTTAGGATCCCTTCAGCTTGAGTTTCTGCTGTGTCCCTTGGACTATTTAAATATATTATATATATATATATATATATATATATATATATATATATATATATATATATATATATATATATATATATATATATATATATATATATATATATATATAAATAATTTACCCATTTACCTTAACATACCTACTTACAAATTCCTTATTTAATAGATTACCATTCAAATGATCAATAGAATCCAAAATGTTTAATTCTAGTTGTAGTGATTGCTTTTTTCTGACAAACAATGATTGAAAATAAAATCCAATTTTCACATCTTGATTTAAGTTATAGTGGGGAAAAATATAAATCTGACCCTGTTTACAAAAGTATGTGCCCCCTAAATCTGATTCCTGGTTGTGTCATCCTTTTTGGCAACATCAACTGTCTATTTGGTATTTCCCATCAATGTGGAGAACATTTGTCTAACTGTTCTTTGCAAAATTGTCTTAATTTAGCCACACTGTATATTTTCAAAACATGATTGTCACGTGTAAAGTCATGCCATAGCACTTTAATCAGATATACTGTATATGCAGACCTTGAAAAGGCTATTCCAAAACCTATATGTGTTTTATTCAGACATTTAGAAGTGGCCTTCCTGATGTTCCTGAGATATTTGTCTTGCTGCTTAGAGTCACAGAGAGCTTAGGGTGCAGAGATTTCCCTGCAGGATTTTTGGCTTAAGAAATAAATCCACGGCCCTTTCAAAACATCCAGATCATGAATCAGCAAAGCAGTCCAAGATTATTACAATACCACAACCACATGTGATTATTCGTAAGATGCTCTTTTTCTGGAAGTCATACCACACAAAATGTAATCCTTTTGTCACTTTTGTCAGTCCACAGATTATTTCCTTAAAGTTTTGACTCATCAAGGTGTTTTTGAAAAATGTCAAATGGCCTTTGTGTTCTTATTGGGCTGTATATGGAAACTGTTTTATGAACACTACCTGAAAAATGTCTTCAACTGGTGGAAAAAAACGAATTCTCTAGTTCCACTAAAAATGTATCTTGACTATGAATCAGTGGGGAGCAAAATAGCAGAAAGAAACACAGATTGCTCTAACTAAACAAATGCATATGAAAGACTTCAAAAACAAAACGTTCATTCATGTTTTACATGTTTTATCAAATCATTACAATTTCAGAATTACCATAAAATTACCATAAAATGCGCAACCTGGCCAAACGCTATGCTGTTTGCATCAACACAGGCAAAGTTAAGCAAATATGAATGTCAGAAAATGTCCAGGGGCCCAGGAGGGATAGACATTTGGCAGCAGTATTGAAATGGACACAACATAATCATTCAATGAATAAACAATCTGTGGAATGAATAAACTTTGTGAGGCTAAAATAGAGCCAGAAAACTGTGAATTTCAACCTGAAGTCACATGACGGGCATAAAATCTTCAGATTGAACATTAGCTTTCCTCTGAGCATAATTCTAATGCCTGGTGTGACTATAAAATTATCTCTAAACGGATAACAATGACATGAAAAATGAACTACTTATGTACTAAGCATGTTTGTTTAATTACTAGATAATGATTCTCTAATGGCTGACTGCTGCATAATGAATATGCACAACATCGGACTGCTTGACAGAATGAAACAGATGAACGGAAAATGCTGTAAACTATTTCAGGCAAGCTGGATAAGGGAGGGGACAGTGAAGCACAGTATGGCACATTATGTTGCTACAGTGGCTTTACAATCCTACGTACATGGTCTGCAGGAGGCTCAATAGGCAGACAGCCTTGGAAGGGAAGTTCCAAAGCAATCCTCGCGCCATCTATCAGCCGGTATAAAGATACAACAAACAAGCTCTATAGTAATGCTGGTGGCTGCATTTAAGGGGCTATGGTTGTAATAATTTTACTTCTTGCAATTCAGCTCCTCAGACTAAATAAAAGGAAAACCGAACAGACTTAGAAGGATCCTTTAAGTATTTCTATCGATGTGAACATGAAAAATTGTGGAATATGATATTTGGCACTGAAATATTGATGCTTCTGAACTGATGGGATTGCGTCTATCACAAATTCATTGAAACGCCAGCTAAACCCCCCCATCTTAAAACCGACGTTTGTCAACAAAAATGGTTTCGACAATCTTTGACAGTTGTAAAACGAATGCGGCTGTCCGGTTTTCACACAGACATGAGGAGGGCAGCGAAATGAGAGAAGCAATCCGGGCGAAACATCTTGCGAAAAGGGAAATGCATTAGCATGCAGAACGCACTAATAACAGGGCTGCTCTTCCAGTGGCTCACTCACAGTGCCAACCTCATTGTTTGGCTGTTGAGAGTGCCACAGGGTGGGAGGGAGATGGATGTTTAGAGAGAGGTTTGGAGACTCCAGGGAGAGAGATTTGTTTTAACAAAAAGAAGCAGGAAAAACAGCAAGACTCACAAACAAGTAAAACCTGCGATGGGAGTCACAGTATTTACAGTTGTGTTTATATATTTCCTGTCAGGTAGATGTTAGCTTAGGTACTGATTGTTTGTTTTAATATTGCATGTACCATGGCTATGTTTTTATAAATATAGCATGTAAATTTGCTAAATTATGCATATATGGGAATTTGTCCAACCACTAGAGGGCGGCAAATGCTCACAATACAATCTGCGGTATTTGTGGAATATGCAACAGCTGCCATTAGTAGGATACAAATAATAATAATAATAATAATTATTATTATTATTATTATTAATATTATTATTATAAAAATAATAATCATTATTGTTGTTGCAACATACATTCACAACCACAATGCTCACCTCTAGGCCACCACTGCCACCTTGAATGCATTAAGGCCGCAGTTTTATACAAAATGTCTTTACAGTCTTGTCTAAACAGCCTTTAGAAGTTTGCTTCTCCTGAAGCATGTTATAATCTACACTACAGATTCTGGAATGAATATTTATCTAAAAAAAATACAGTTACAAAATTAAAGAACCCTGGGAAAATGTATACAATTCTGTTACCCAAGACACATTTCAAAGTTTTCTTTCTTTTATTCTTTTGGCTTTGCTCACTTTATGTAGCCTTTCATTAAAATGCTGTATTTGCTGGTTCCATTAAATAGATTGCTGTGTTTACCTTAAACGCATAAAAACAATACATAATATTACTAATTTTTCTGACTTACAGTAGCAATAATTAGCACAGCTCTTTCAGAACCAGATTTATTCACCAAGTGTTTGCACAGAAACAAGAAATTTGACTTTGATTCAACTTTTTCAATTAAGACATTTTAAATATAAAAAAGATATATATGATAAGAGAAATAAAAATAAATGTTTTTTGTAAATATGTATAGTATATTTTTTATGCATGTTATGGATCTGGGTACTGTTCATCAGACTGACAGGCTGGTGTAAGAAATTGCCTGTAAAGCACCAACCTGAAAGTAAGCAGTCTATGTGCAGGATCTGTGTGGTCTGCAGAGATGTTAGCTGCCCTTTTCTTGACCCTACACCTATCCAAGTCGTGGATTGCAGAAGTTCAACCACAAAATTGTGGTTTGTTGTAGTTTGGAGTGGTCGTGTTTTGTAGATGAGTCAAGCCATGCAGTGATGGACGAACACAGGACAAACTGAATTATGGTTGTGTAGAGGATGACCAGCAGCTCCTGTGGAAGGTTGTATTTCTTGAAGCAATCTTTCAAACACTTTTTACGCATGATGAGTCGGACCATCTTAGGGCTCGAGAAAGAGTGGCTCCCAGTACCCAGAAGTGATCCACAGTTACCTTGCCATGCCTTTAAATGATGCTTTTTGCTATTCTGTTAATGAAATTGTGGTATTTTTTTTACTCTGAGCTCGAGGAAGTATAGCGTTCTCTTCGATAGAATGTGATAAAATTAAAATTGCTTGCTAATGTTACAGCATTGCTAACTTGGCTCTGCTTATTAAGGATGACTTTTCAAAACAAAAATTAGCTTTTTGGTATTCTGACAAATACATTTCAATGTTTACCTTAAACTTTATATACAAAATAGTTCTGCAAAACCTGCCATAAACAACTAACACACTAACTGAGTTGGCCTGCTTACTGAGGATATGGCTTTCCTCAATTTGTTGGTTTTGGTTATTCTGTTAAGAAAACATATGTTTAATGTAGATTTGAGGGTGAAAATAGTTACCTTCAGCCCTTGAAACATTTTAACATTATTATGTGATTATAATGTGAAAATTAGGCTAAACATTTAGCATATACATAGTGATTAGCACACGAGACTCCATTGATTAAGAAAAAAATGAGGGAAGCTATTAAGACATCCAAATGAAAACAGCTGAAAAATGTAATTTACAAAACAACATGGAAACAAATAGATTACAGAGGGTCAGCTTTTTATCTGGCTTAATTCATATTATTGGATTGTGCTGCAGAATAAGTCTAAGTAATTGTGTGGACTAATTCTAATGCACACCATAATAAATAGAGGGCGCGAGTAGGTCGCTTATTACTGTGCAGCCAAAGAAACATTCAACAGATACATCCAGAATGAATATTTCAGCAAGCGCTCAATTCTACACATTAGTATTCACACAGGGTTCCGGGTTTATCTGGTTATTTTCCTAACCACCGTCAAAAATCTCAATATTCAGATGTTAAATATGAGCCTAACGGAACAGAGATACAGCCTAAATTAAAGCTGATGTGTGGCTGGTAAAAGAACAAAAAGCAGGAGTCTATTATGTCTTTGTAGGTCTATTAATAAATTCAGAGCAAGGAAACAGACCACTCCCAAAGGGAAGACTGACTCGACTTCAATGGGAATGGGGGGAAAAGGGTGGAAAAACCAAACACACACTGGATGTAGAAGAAGGCAATTCTGGCAGGAAGATTTCATTTTAATAATGCAATTTTTTGTTATTTGGTGACACAAAGGACTAATCTCTATGTAATCTTCTCAATGGTTACAGCTGACAAAATCAAAACTGGCAGATCAAAAACCAGATGCATGTTTTCACTTCTCAACAGAAGAGCAGATTTGCAGTTTCAGAGTATGTTAGGTGTTGCCAGGAGCATTCAGAAAATGCATTCAGATATGAGGCGCCGCTAACGCAAGCCTGCACCAAATTCAATCAAGTTTTATGACTTCCACCTACTGTAGAGCCATCATTCAGCCGCCTCAGCCTGTGACAGCCAGACATTATTCTCTGCCACCGCCTCGGTGACGAAAGCCCCTTAAGAGTCCAATATTTAGACATGCATTTGCAGTCTTTCAGTAAATGGTGCCCTTTTGTTCCCCGCAGGGTCAACAAATTCAACCTGTCGACATTCCGTTCACGCAAATGCAGAAGCCTCCAGCGCGGGTGTGTAAACAAGTACAAAGCCTCAGCATCAGTATTCACAGATTCTCTGCCAAGAAAAAAAAAAAAAGAATGTTGTCCTCATTTTGACATCCTCCACCTCCTCCTCTTCCTTCTGCTGTTGTTACCCTCTACAAAACAGCCACCTCTCAAGGGAGGCGTCAAGTCTTACTATCGTGGACAATGCGAAGGATGTATGCAAAATATAAGCCTGTTGAAGCACTACGAAGAGATTCAGCCTTTCTATTGTCCATTTAAAATGGTTGGATTAATAAAAAGCTGCAGATAGATCAAAATTACTGTACCTGTGGTGTGGCTCTCAGTGATCGTGGTTGGGTTTTTGTCCTTGCCTCTCCGTCTGCCACAATCTGGATGAAAGAGAGAGGGAGAGAGGAGGGAAGGAGAGGGAAGGAGAGGGAGTGTGTGCCTGTGGTTTCAGTGGACAAAAAAAAGAGAAAATGATCTCGCCGTCACTCTGCCTCCCACCCCTTCCTCATGATAAACACAGAGCACGTGGCTTCGCCGACGATGCAGCACGTAGAAAAATCACAGCGCCGAGAAATGAGGAGAGAAACAAAGGACAGAAAGGGATGGACAAGATGAAAATAGAGGATCATAAAAAAAAAAGGAAATTGCATGGGTGTCCATTTAACGGGCGTGGTCCGCCACTCTGAATTGGCAATGACTGGGATCAAAGAATGTGCTGGAAAACTGGAAAATATTCAAACTGATCTGAAAAAGGGAGGAGGGGGAAAAAAATCCTTCTGTGAACAAGCAATCGTGACACAAAATGACTCCATATCAGCTCAACTCATCCTAACACCCACACACGCAGATAAACACACACTCAACACAAGCAGACCAGCTCAACAGCCTGTAGGCAAACAGGGGAACATTTTGTCTGGTTGGAGCTGCCGTCAAAGGATCTGACCATGTTTGGGCAAGTGGGCCATGAAGTGACAGAAACACTGATAGCAACATTTACATGTCTCTGCTAGATTGATTTCTTCAGCACAGCGCCGGTTTATAGGAAGATATATCCATCCTAATCATGTCTGGGTAATTCTTTTTCTTTTTTTTTAAATGCAATTTTCCAGAGATGAATGTGCAAATGTTGATGCGAGCATTAGGGATGCATAGGAGATGTAGAGCAGTAGATCAGTTCGTCCAGACGTTTAATCATCGCTCGTCTGACTTTTCCAGACTGCTGTGCCCTGTATGAATCCAGAGGACATCCTGGGGGGAGACAATCCGCTATCGTAAAACATGTTTTTGATTCCCAGCTCATATCTAAGGATCATGACTGATACCACCAAACCCAAAAGGGAGACGGGGCAGGGGCCCTACCACTGCAGCTATCATGGTTTTTAGGGCAGGGGGAGGGGGCAGCTATACATTTTCCTTCAGCAGCAGTGAATGGTTTGCACTTATTGTGCTTTCAAAAGTGTCATGTATTATTCAGTGTCAGACAAACTGGAACCTCATAAATAATGAACTAAGGAGTCTTTACCTTGCCGGATTGTCCCATACAAGGTGTTCCAAAAGTATTCATACCACTTGATACCCCAGGTACTGCACAGTTGCAGCTCACTGCTCCCCAAGGGATGGGTTACATGTTGCAATGACAATAAAGTTTATTATTAGTTTTATTGCAAGGAATAGGACACAAGGATACAAGTGTGGTGTGCAGTTGTTTTCACTGTACCGTTAACGCTGATACACCCCAATGAAATTCCGTAGAAGCATTTACCTTCAGAAGTCACAATGAGGAGCGTCAACATGTGTGTACTGCAGTCCCAGTATAAATAAAGAACATTAGCAAACAGTGTTATTGAACAAAAAGGGTCATGGAGACCAAGGCACGCAGTAGACAGGTCAGAGCTAAAGGTTTGGAGAGATTGGAAACAATAAAGAGGAAAAAATACACATACAATTGGCTGACATGAGCCTGTTCCACAGAGTGGCTGGAATCAGCCTTACAGATAGGGTGAGGAGATCTCATGTCTGGGGGTGGGGGAGGGGTGACACTCAAAGCAGAGCTAATGATCCTCTTCATCAAAAGGAGTCGAAATGGTTCAGGCGTCTGATCAAGATGCATCATGGGTGCCTCCCTTTAGAGGTTTCCTCCATCTGGCTTGGAGGAGACCCCAGGGAACGTCCAGAACCTGCTTGAGAGGGTATATCTCTTCTAGCGTAGGAATGCCTTGGGATCCCCAGAATGAACGGGATACTGTCGCTAGGCAGAAGGATGTCTTGGTTTCCTGGTTGGCCCTGTTACCCCCATCTCTGGTGAGCAGGGCACATTGGATGGATAAATGAATGGGTGGCAAGAGGCAAGCCATCGTTGAATGAAACCCCCAAGAAGCCCAATTAACAGTTTCCAACTAGTTATGTACAAGATACAGGGAACCTGTACAAGGTGTTCTGGATAGATGAGACCAAGCATTTTTTTTGTGTCACATACAAAAGTTCATGTGGTAGAATGCTTGCACTGCACATCGCACTCAACACACCATTTCCACAATGGAACACGGTGGTTGCCGCAATCTGTGGGGATGATTTTTTTTTCCAGTACGAACAGGGAAGCTGATTGGAGTTAAGATAAATACGGATGGAGCTAGGTACTTGGGAAATGTTGGGGGAAAAAAACCTGTTTAAGGCTTTGAAACACCTGGTAGGTTCGCCTTTAAGCAGGTCAGCAGCCCTAAACATAATATAGAGGTTTAGATCCAATCCTATTCATGTGTTTGAATGGCTTAGTCAAAGTCTCAACCTAAAGCAAATCAGTGGCAAAACTTGAAAATTCCGATTCACAGACATTCTCTATCCAATCTGAAATAGCTTGAGCTAGCAAAAAGAATGGGGGGAAAAAACAGTCTCCAGAAATCTTATGGCGACATTTCTGTTATGAGTGTGAGCATGGTGAGCAGGTGTTGGTCTGAGTTGCGGGTCTTCCACCTGGGGGTGGATTGTTGCACAGTCACACCTAGATACCATTATCTGACCTACCTCTGATTCTATAAGGAACACAATGTCAAATCATTTGAGGGGTGTAAATATTTTAGCTAGACACTATAAGTATTTATGGACTTGGATCAAAAATATTTTTGCAACAAAGTCACCAATACAGCTTATGTTATTTAAAACATATTCTTGGAGAAAAACAGTAAAATTACATTGTTACTCTGCTCAGATTGAAGCATGTGTAATTCATTCATGGACTGATTTAATTTATGTGAGATTTCATGATGCAAACACAACCAAAATAACCTGCCATAGCTCTCAGCTGTGCGAAACATTACATAACCCTTCAGTGTATGACCACTGTGTTACTGAAGCATGGTTGAAATATTACAGAGCAGGCATTCTAATTGGACATCAAACACGAAACAACAATAAAACAAAATAAAGTTTAGATGCCTTTGGAAGTATTCTGGTAAGCTGATTTACATTTAATGTACACTGATGCAACAAACGTTTAACCTGTTGTATGAGTTGGTGGACTAATTGATTCTTAATTCATGTAAGAAAGGAATTATTAATAATCAGTACCCACCGTTTTTTCATGCAATTTTCATGCATTGTTAAAATTAAAGCCCAATCAAAGTCATTGAATGGTGTACAACGCATACAAGAAAACGGATAGAAGCATTAAATATGCAAATGTTTATTTTTTGTTCTGTCAGATGGAAGCAACACATGATTATGGTAAGTCTAATGAAATTTGAAGTTGTACAGGCGGTGCAACTAGATGCCGCTGGATATCATGAAGATCCGGGTGGAATTTATTTAAAGGAAAAATGGCCACTCTTTAACATCAAAATTTATAACTAGGGCTGCAACGCACAGCTGCTCAAGAACATAGTCTGTTGCTTTTCTTGGGAAGTATCAGAATTTCAAGACAGAAAAAGCAAGGAGGAGGAAAAGATGAGAGTTACAGCTCTTGTTTTCAGTTACGTTTTTATCAAAGATAGAAAAGAAAGTTAAAACCCTTAATAGTTTTTTTTAATAGTTAAAACCCTTGATATGCACAAGACTAAATATACGTCTCTAGCTTGCCCACAATCCTCTGGAGGAAGCAAGGTTTCATCGAGGGTCTTTTCTTCATTTTCTTTTACATTAATAGTAACATCTTGGGTAAATTATATTTCTTTATGTGAATCATGCATGCCGTGGTGTTGTGTTTACATACCCTGTCGTGCACACGCTAGAGAAGATGTTACCTGGCATCGGTTCCACACCTCGTTATACCATTGGCAGTGAAAAGTTGTCCCCACTTCACTGCTTATTCCTACGAAAAATAGCCTTTATTTGCTTGATCGCCCAATCAATTAGTCAATTATCAAATTACCTCTTTTAACTCATAATATATTGTGAAACATTTTTCTTAACCAGACAAAAATCTATTTAGGTATAGTTCCTTTAATGGCAAGAACAACATTAACTTGTTCTTGGTAAACAAAATCTGTTTTGCATAATTGCAGTAGCTAGAGCACCATTCAGCTTACCATGAAGCTGGACACGACAAGGGGAGGGAGGGGGGGGGGGGGGGAACCAAGACGAACTATCTTTGTGAATAACACAGAAAGATCCTATCATCCAAACTAAAGAATGATCCAATTGCTGGGTTCAGTAACAGCAGGAAGGCAGATTGTATAAAGGAAAAGGTATCATAATTCAACAAAACCAGGGCTGCATGAGGACAAAGCCTGACACAGCTAAAGGTGGAAGAACCAGGTAACAGTACAGCACAAAAATGGGGGAAATAAAATGAAGATCTGGCAGCAGCAGCCGTGTAAACCTGGACGTATATACTCTGTAAGTCACTAGCTAAGACGCAGGTGTGTGCAAATGGCCAAGAGTGTTAAGTTCGGCTTAGTTCTGTCGAGGTTCAGAGCCGGTAAGAAGACTACATACACAGATATTAAGAATGAATGTCAGTTTAATTTTGTGCTTTTTAAAACGCAGTTGAACCTTTTTTTCAAGGTGTGGTAATAACACAACAAATAACCTCAAATGGTGCAAATGTTTTATTGAAACGTACCTTTTTCTCTAATTCACACAGAGTCAAAATGATGTACACATGTTTTATATGTACACCTTGTTGTGCTATTACACACTGTTTAAGTTATTTAATGTTTAATAAATAACTCTGTCTTTTAGGTATTTTCTGGTGAATATCAGCCCAAACAGCTGATATTAGGGCAATAGTTTGAAAGGAATGATTCAAGCACTGGCGTTTTTTTAACAGACAACTCTGCACACATATAGAATAAAGGAGTGAGTTTATTAACAGAAATAAAAATTTACATCCCGAGAACATCACTATAGAATGCTGTTTATCTGAATTAACACTATATTTAAATTAACAAATCCTCTCTACTAGGCTACTGAAACCTAACTAAAACTACTAAGCAAAATGAAGATAAAAAGAAGCTAAGCTAACACTCAACAAAAATATAAATGCAACACTTTTGATTTTGCTCCCATTTTTTATGAGATGAATTCAAAGATCTAAAACTTTTTCCACATACACAATATCACCATTTCCCTCAAATATTATTCACAAACCAGTCTAAATCTGTGACAGTTCCTGTGGTCGAGCTTCAGGTTCGGCAGGGGCCTTTCTGTGCGGAGTTTCATCCGTTTTCCTCTGGGCCCTCCAGTTTCCCCTACCACCAAAGACATAATGGTCAGGTTAGCCATTCGTAGCCACACGACTAGTTGCTGCGGCTCAGGCTAACCCTCCATCTGATCTATGGAGGTTTATTGTGTGTATAATGACAAAACACCTTATCCTTGTCCTATGGCCTCTACCACCAGTGTTCGGACCCGGAGGGGGAAGACTTCTCTAATCCTAATACTAATCCTAAAATGAAAATCCAAGCTCACAGACATTTGCAGTTTTCAAGTCTTCTGCCAGGGTCCGAGTGCCAAAGAACTTTTCTTTTTATGTCAATAAATAGTGTAAGGCCCTTACACTCAGTCACCAGGCCCTTACACTCAGTTTTTGGATGAGTTGTCAGATTTCTTATCTGATTTGGTGTTAAATACTGATAAGGTTATTATAGTGGGTGATTTTAACATCCATGTTGACACTGAATGTGATAACCTTAGTGTAGCCTTTAAAACTATCCTAGATTCAATTGGTTTTGCTCAAAATGTGCATAAACCGACGCACTCTCGGCTCCATACTTTAGACCTTGTTCTGACATATGGCATTGATTGTGAAGAATTAACAGTATTCTCTCGCAACCCTGTCCTGTCTGATCATTTTTTAATAACATTTGAGTTTAATCTAACTGAGTTCTCCACCCCCAAATGAGGGTTCCATTATAGTAGATTTTTATCGGATAATGCTGTATCAAAACTTAAAGAGTCTGTCCCCTTTTTAATATCCTCAGTATTGCAGAAATGCCCTGTAGATGGCAGCATTGCTGTTTCTTCCCATTCACAAATCGATACCTTTGCTAACAATGTGACTTCCTCATTGCGTTCTGCATTAGACAATGTAGCTCCCTTGAAAAAGAAGGTGATTATTCACAGGAAGCTGGCTCCTTGGTTTAATTCAGAGCTGCGTTCCTTGAAGCACAATGTTAGGAAATTGGAGAGAAAATGGCGCTCTACACACCAAGAGGAATCCTACTTAATCTGGAGGGACAGACTATTGTTGTATAACAAGACCCTCCGCAGAGTTAGAGCAGCATATTTTTCATCATTAATTGAAGAGAATAAAAATAATCCTAGATTTCTCTTTAGTACAGTTGCCAAACTTACCCAGAGCCACAGCTCTGTTGATCCATCCATTCCCTTAGCTCTTAGTAGTAATGATTTTATGGGATTCTTCATAAATAAAATTGATGCCATTAAAAATAAAATAATTGGCATCCTCCCAAACATGATTACCTCGTCCTCAGTAATTGAGGCAGCATTGGAGGAATCTTTAGAATCTGCGCAGTGTTTGAACTGTTTAGAAGCAGTAGAGCTTTCTGAGCTATCTAAAATTTTAGCTTCATCTAAACCTTCTACCTGTATGTTAGACCCAATCCCAACCAAGTTGTTTAAGGACATATTCCCTTTGATCAGTGGCACTATTTTAGACATGATTAATCTATCCTTAGTAAATGGATATGTACCACAGGTTTTGAAAGTAGCTGTTATTAAACCTTTACTTAAGAAACCTTCTCTTGATCAAGATGAGTTAGTAAATTACAGACCTATATCTAATCTTCTTTTCTTATCTAAAATTCTTGAGAAAGTAGTTGCTAATCAACTTTGTGAACATTTACAAAGTAATGACCTACTTGAGGAGTTTCAGTCAGGCTTCAGAGCTCATCATAGCACTGAAACAGCTCTGGTGAAGGTCACTAATGATATTCTCATGGCCTCAGATAATGGACTTGTGTCTATACTTGTCCTGTTAGATCTCAGTGCTGCGTTTGATACAGTTGATCACAATATTCTCCTACAAAGACTTGAACATACTGTAGGGATTAAGGGGAAAGCATTAGGCTGGTTTAAATCTTATCTGTCAGACAGATTCCAATTTGTTCATGTTAATAATAAATCTTCCTCAAACTCTAGGGTCACCTGTGGAGTACCACAGGGTTCAGTCCTTGGACCAATTCTCTTTACTATATATATGCTTCCGATAGGCAAAATTATCAGACAGCATGGGATTAATTTCCACTGTTATGCTGATGATACTCAGCTATATTTATCCATAAATCCTGATGAATCCAATCAATTACTTCGACTGCAGTCATGTCTTGATGACATCAAAAGCTGGATGACTTTAAATTTCCTGCATCTAAATTCTGACAAGACCGAAGTTGTAATCTTTGGGCCAGAGTCCTCAAAAAATAAACTTCTTAACCAATCACTTAATCTGGGTGGCATTAACCTGGCCCCTGGTAATAAAGTAAAAAATCTTGGTGTTATTTTTGACCAAGACATGTCATTTAAATCCCATATTAAACAGGTTTCCAGAGTTTCCTTTTTTCACCTCCGGAATATCGCCAAAATTAGAAACATTCTGTCCAGGAGCGATGCTGAAAAACTGGTCCATGCATTTGTTACTTCAAGGCTGGACTATTGTAATTCTTTACTATCAGGAAGTCCACAAAATGCAGTTCAAAGCCTTCAGCTGATCCAAAATGCAGCAGCAAGAGTTCTGATGAAAATCAACAAGAGGGATCATATTTCTCCAATTTTAGCTTCCCTTCATTGGCTTCCTGTTAAATCAAGAATATAATTTAAAATTCTTCTTCTAACGTATAAAGCCCTTAATAATCAAACTCCATCATATATCAGAGCTCTGATTACCCCGTATGTTCCTAACAGAGCACTTCGCTCTCAGACTGCAGGTCTGCTGGTGGTTCCTAGAGTCTCTAAAAGTAGAATGGGAGGCAGATCCTTTAGCTATCAGGCTCCTCTCCTGTGGAACCAACTCCCAGTTTTGGTCCGTGAGGCAGACACCCTGTCTACTTTTAAGACTAGGCTTAAAACTTTTCTTTTTGACAAAAATTATAACTAGCGGCTCATGTTACTCTCAGCTACCTTTATAGTTTTACTGCTATAGGCTTAGGCTACTGGAGTATATCAGGATCTAATTTTCTCACTCTATTGAGTTCTACTGTTCTTCAATTATGCATTATGTGTTGTCATTTCTGCTTTAACTTTCTGTTCTCTCTCTTTTCTCTTCATAGTAGGTACACCTGGTCTGGCGTTCTGTTAACTGTGACATCATCCAGAGAAGACGGCTCACCCGCTACTACCATCTAATGTAGAACAGATTACTGGATCAATGTGTGCTTCTGTGCTTTTTTGTCTCTCTTGTTGTGTCTCTGCTCTGTCTTCTGTAACCCCAGTCGGTCGAGGCAGATGACCGTTCATACTGAGCCCGGTTCTGCCGGAGGTTTTTCCTTCCCGTTAATGGGTGGGTTTTCTTCCCACTGTCGCTTCATGCTTGCTCAGTATGAGGGATTGCAGCAAAGCCATGTACAATGCAGATGACTCTTCCTGTGGCTCTATGGTTCCCCAGGAGTGAATGCTGCTTGTCGGGACTTTGATGCAATCAACTGGTTTCCTTATATAGGACATTTTTGACCAATCTGTATAATCTGACCCAATCTGTACAATATGATTGAACTTGACTTTGTAAAGTGCCTTGAGATGACATGTTTCATGATTTGGCGCTATATAAATAAAATTGAATTGAATTGAATTGAATTAATTGGCTCATTTTGTCTGTGTGAGTCTCTCCAGGTTGAACTTTCCTTATCAGAATTAGCAGAGCTTATTTTAAATCAGTTGGATTTCTAACTCAGATTCAGGTTTCAAGCACTGTCAACTGATTTCTAATAGAGTTGGTGTCTGAGTCTATTCAAGCACTTAATGGTAGCGTGCTTTATCCAGAACAAAATCCTTATAGATATGTGTTCGGGATCTTTCTTGCTGGAAGACCCACGTGTGTCCAAGTATTTAAGCAAGAGTCAGCGATTTTTCCTGAAGTTTCCCCAAGTCCCTTTTTGAATAACTGTGCATGCTCAAGACCGCCTTACCAGCTCTTGCACTCCACAGGGGGATCGCATGAAAAAAAATCTCCCAAATCCACTTTGATCTTATTTCTTTTTACTTAGGCCTTCCTCTTGTTCTCTTAAACTTGTACGTGGTTTGCTTCTTATGACTCTCAGCCATGTTCGGAGTATACAGTGAGTTCATCGCAGCGGAGCTACAATAAACGGCTAACATCGCAGCTAATCGCTAAGCTGACCAGATGCATAAACACTAGAAGTGCGCATTCGCAGCCAGCAATCGGAAACTAACAAGGAACGAACACGCACAGTGGCATTATGTGAACGTGTCAGAATGATTGACAACCAATAGATAAGGTGATAACCACAGAACTTGAGGGATAGAGAGGGGTGAGTATGTAATGTCTATGGGTGAGAGCGGGAACAAAACTCTGACAAATCCATGCCCTTAGGTGCGAAAGGCTGATTGGACAGGCCTGCTGCTCCCACAGAAATGGATTATTTTAACCTCCTTTTTCTGAATACATAATGTATTGACCACTTTCAGGATGGAAGGACGATTTTACCCAATATAACAAAAAGTGTTTCTGAACGGGATTACCAACTATAGACTTAATCATCTACTACAAATTGTTCTTCTCAGATAAAAGGTAACCAGTTGGGACATTCAGAAACAGTCCTCCAAAATGATGAACAGCTGAGACAAAGTGCCCCTGCTCCAAAATCTATACATATAATGGAATAATGAACACGATGACAACCCCCAAATTTAGCAAATCTCCCTCAAATTTAGCAAATCTCCCTCAACTCAACAACAGCTTGATGACTGAAGCTTATACGCAGCTGGATGTTTCAACAGAATATTATTCCTAAACTCACATGGATAAATAGAATGGATAAAAACAGACTATCACGGGGCTTCTGAGTTGATTCTGGCCTGAATCCTGTTGCAAATTTATGAACTATGCTTTGAAGCGTGGCCCGTGCC
The DNA here is from genome assembly GCF_011125445.2 of Fundulus heteroclitus. Taxonomy (NCBI): domain Eukaryota; kingdom Metazoa; phylum Chordata; class Actinopteri; order Cyprinodontiformes; family Fundulidae; genus Fundulus; species Fundulus heteroclitus. The sequence continues at coordinate 30,880,233 of NC_046362.1, read as the reverse complement.
AGGAAAGCAATCAATTTAAATAAGCTCCACTAATTCTGATGAGAAGAGTGGTCTAATATCCAGACAGAATGATGCTAGAAGCTTGCTGATGGGCACAAAAAGCATGTTGTTTCTCTCTAGCTTGTGGGTGTATATGTTTTAGCTGCTACATATTATTTTACAAGAGAAAAATACCAGTAGATTTTAACCTGTGAAACAAATTCTAGAGTTTTTTTGTCACATGATGGTTCAACTGCATGGTTGTGCATTGTACCGATTTACAACAAACATCATCTGACATCCCTTTACAAAACTAACAAATACAAAAACACTTAACCTTATCCCTTTCCTGTATGTGTTGTTAGACACCAGGACTCTGGTAGTGAAGGACACAGGATCTGTTTTAAACATTGCAGCATTTTTGTCACAAGCCCTGAAGTGTCACCTTTATGCATGAATGCACAAATCCTCTGCCGACATGTCTGACGCCCCGGTTCCTGTAGCACTCACCAGCATTATTTAATACCCAGGATGGAGTTTACCAATGGTTGACACCAGTGTTGTTTTAAATATAACAGACAAATTAGAAATGGACAAATGGTACATTTAAAATCATGGCACTTTGTTCCTCACAATCTGTCAGAAAGAGAAGTATTTTTATTTTGTTCAATGTGTGAAAAATACCAAAAGCAATTTAGCTTGAAACACAGAAAATAATATTTTACAATCAAAGTGATTAATATGGGAAGTACATTAAAATAAATTGAAACCTTTGTCTTTGATCAACTAAAAAATGATGCAACCCTGAGGTCTTGCATCAGGTGAATGCTTGACCCCCCTCCCCCTAAATTTCTCAAAAACATGACCTTCAGATACTGGTGCTTACTGTCCACACAATGAACAATTTGCAGTCAAGGTCAGTTATGAGAACTGCACTGAAGGTAAGTGAAAAATCAACTGAAATGCACTTGAAAAGACTTTCAGAAAAGATCTCATCCAATCTATGGCTGCCTGGAAATAAAGTAGAAAGACATTATAGTTGGTATGAAAGTTTCCTTTAAGGAAAATAAAGTCCTATCACCATTAGAGTTATACCAGAACCCTTTATATCAAGTTTTGAGACACATCACGGCGCTGAAACTGTTCTGCCTAAAGTGGTAAATGGTCTGGTGTTCACTTGAGACTCTGGTGGGAAGGCAGCAGTGATTTTATTAGACCTGAGTGCTACCTCTGACAAAACAGATAATAACATTAACCCAGTCAACCTTGAACAGAGGGCCACCATTACTGGCTCAGCTCTGCAGGGGTTTCCCTCATATCTCTTATTAAGCATTCTTCTAGTCCTCTGCCTACCACACCTTCTCCCCATTTATTTATTACATACATCTTTCCTTAGGTATTAAACCTTTTAACCATTTTGAATGATAACATGACTGTGCTGAATGATAACTTGATTTAATACACAGTCTTGGAATCTGTATAATTGGGCCCTTTTTATGAATGCCTTGAGACGGCATTTACTGTGAACTGGCGTCATAAAAATAAAGTGAATTAAACAAATTTCATCTCAAGGCACAAGCTCAAATAATATCATCTGAAGAGAATGAATTCAAATTAATCTGTTCCAGTCATAAAGTCCTATTCAGATTCAATAGTGCTGTGAAAATTGTTTTACTCCCTTACAGATTTGTTACGCTTACATAATTCAGATCATACAATGAATTGTATTAACAGACAAATATAACCAGAGTGAATACAAATAGATTTATTAAGGGGGGAAAGCTGCCAACACCAATCTAATCCTGTGTGAAAAAGTAATTCCCCCCACCCCTTGTTAAATCATGAGTTAAGTGTGATTAACAGCATTTTCAACAGCCCAAAATATTATCTAAAGCACTGCAGGCCTTACCTGCTCCAGTTTGGGGCAGTGGTCATGATTCAATAATAAGAAAGAGACCAGACATAAATGCTATCCTTGGGAGAACTCCAAAACCAATGCTGACCCAAAACAAAACAAAAAACCCAGAAAGGCCTTTCACAAATTTCACTTTAAACACTCTCATAATCCCCAAGACCTTTGTAAAAAAAAAAAAGTAAGGTAGGGATTAAGAAAAAGGGTGAACTTTTTGGAAGAGGAGCATACAGATACATCTGTGTAGCAAAAAAAAAGCAAATGCAAAAAAAAAAAAAAACATTTGTTAAAGGATAATATATTTTAACTGCCTTGCACATATAATCCAATCCAGTCCTAACAATAAAAGAGTACAGTCAAAGTCAGTTGATAATTCAATGTCCAGTGGTAGAAGATTGTTTAAACAGGTCCAGCTGATTGCAGCAATCATTGCCTTTTTCAGCGATCTCTCTTGTTATATGCTGGTGCTTCCTGACAGAAAAACAAATACCACAGAATCTGACCATTAACATCAAGACAATCCCAAATTAATTTCAGATTCAGAACCCTATTTATACAGTTAGAGCAGTTGATAAAAAAAAAAGCTATCAATAAATTAGTGTTGTAATACTGACTTTGTTTTGCATCAGGACCTAGAAATAGTCATTAATGCCTTCATTACATAAGTCTTTAAACAAATGTCCCCCTCAGTCTCAATTACTGACTGACCCTAAGACATGTTAGCACATAACTCCAGTCTTGGGCTCCCAGTCTATGTTAAAATTCAAGTTCTCATATATTGTATTTACGGTACAAAATGTACATTTGTGATCTCATTTACGTACTTACGTTCACCTAACAGGTCTCATCTAGAAAGATGTTCCACTTGTACCAATTTCAACTCTGTTTAAATGAGTTTATTTTTATGATGCCAATTCCTGATGAAATACACCTTAAGAAATTAGCCAATTTCCTATCCACTTATTTATTTATATTTGATCCTGTAATGGTAAATGTAATACACAAGGATTATTTGTAATTGTTTCTCTAACAAAGGGTTGAAGGAGGTGACGTAATTATGTACGTAAGCAACTTTAAAATTAAATTTTAATATGATTTTATAAAATTAATATAATATAAAATGGCAACTGGCACAAACATTTCTCAGTAACCCCAGTCAATTATATCAAGTCACTGACTGTTCGGTATTCCCTTGTCCTGAGTACGCCTGTGGCAACAGTAGAGAGAAACAACTCCCCTTTAACAGGAAGAAACCTCCAGCTGAGCCAGTCTGAGCAGCTCTCTGACAAGACAGACTAGGAGTTGAGAGGAAAGAAAGAAGACAGAGAAGAAAATACATGAGCCTCATATCAAGATTACTCCTTATTGGAATAAACAACAAAGGAACCTCTTCAGAGAAAATGCAGTTTAGTTTGTTGTATGACTAGACGATGTCCCTTAATAAGAAGGTAAAACTATAATATACTATCATATTACATCAATACTTTAATACAGCCTTGTCTAAGCTGATAAACCTTAGCAAGTAAACCTATAAGGTAGGCTAGCTCTCTCCCGGGGGTTCTGTTCAGGGGCCACCAAAGACTATTTCAAGTACGACTGTTGAAATGTAGAGAGCATATACTAGAAAATTGAAGTTGCAGCAGACCAAAGGGTGAAAAACACAACTTGATTGATGAGGAATTAAAATCTTTGAGTTTCTTCAAAGACTGTGAGAATATCTTTACCACAGATTGGTCTGACTTTTGTCTTGAAGTTCTTTGTACCGAGCAAAAATTCTATTAGTGTTAGAAAGATGTTGGTAGAGTATCCAAAAAATTAACCCAAGTTAGAGTAGCTCTGCTTCAACATGTCCACAACGTACCTCTAATTTTGAAAGGAGAAAAACTTGACTCAGATGTTGTAAATGGAGAGGACTGATTGTTCATAGGGAATGTTACTTCCATTCAGGGTGAAAAATTAGAATGATTTTGGTTCTTTTTATAGTGAATTTCTCCTCTAAACATCAGTAGAGTTAATTAAAGGTATACTATGCAACCGGGGTTGATTTTCCAGCGAGGCTCCCCCCAGAGGGCGAAAGTAAAAGTCATAAAGTCATAAAGATGCTCAGCTGTTCTGGTTTCTCCTTCAAGCCAGGCGCGGTTGTTTTGAGCTTAGCAGACAGGCGTTCAACGAAAAGTGGAAAAAACGGCAGTACAAACAACGACTGACACAGTGAAGGTATGAACATCAAGCTTCCCGCAGCGCTATCTTGGCGAGGCGGCGACGGCGGCCGCCTCGCCAAGCCGCCGCCGCCGCCGCCTTGCCAGTTTTATTATTATTATTATTATTTTATTTTTATTTTTTTGTTGGCGAGACGCTACCGCCACCGCCTCGCCAAGCCGCGGCCGCCTCTCCGCAGCCGCCGCGGTAGCGTCTCGCCAACATAAAAACAATTAAAAAAAAAAAAAAATAATAATAATAATAATAATAATAATAACAAAACTTGATATGCTTACATGTTTATTAGACGTTAACACGCGGTTCTTTGTTGTTGCTTTTGCGCGTGCATATAGTGAATGGCAGGGCAAAAACACATGGAGTTCTCGCCGTAAAGCAAGACTTCTCTGTGTGCGGGCCGTGAGCTCTTGCAATTGCAAGTGCGGTATTTCCCCCACAGACCCCCAGGGCGGCCGAGAAAACCTTTGTTTGACCTGAAATTACTCATTTAATCATCCAAAACGGTATGGAACACATTAATTAACTGAAAAATGTTGCATAGTATGCCTTTAAAGAACATTTTAAGAGTTCTTTAATTATATTTTCTTAGCTACTGACTCTGATTACTGTGTTGTCCTGGTGCTTTTAGATTTGACTGCAGCATTTGATACATTGGCCCATGAAATCCTGATTGCTAGTTTGGAGCGGTTGGCGGGCATCAGATAACCTGACTCTAGCCATATGGATTTCGCTCTGCCTAGCTTCACTCACTTCCATTTGGGACCTCTCCCATAGAGAGTGATATCTCCAACCAATTTCATTGTCTAGCCAATCAGGACGCAGGGCTGGAGTTTCATAGATGTGACGTAGTGGAGAAGCAACCGTGACGTGAGACTGTTTTGATTCACATAGCAATGGCGTATCGCATCGAGGAAGCAAGTGTTAACATTGATGCTGCTATTTCTTCCGTGATGTCCAATCTACCTAATATTGTTTCATTAAAAGAACATCAGAGAACGGCTCTGAAGGCTTTTGCTGGTGGAAACGATGTTTTCGCCCTTCTCCCGACCGGATTTGGCAAGTTTTGTTTTCCGGGGCGCGCCCGTGGCGGAGCGGTTATCAAGAACCATATTAGGAGGCCTTTAGTCCTTGACGCGGTCGGCCCGGAATCGACTCCGACCCGCGGCGCTTTGCCGCCTGTCTTCCCCCCTCTTCCTGTCTGCTCACTGTGAATAAAACACGTGCCACTAGAGCCGCAAACACATTAAAAAAAAAAGTTTTGTGTTTTCCTGCGTCGCTCTCACAGCGTCACGTGTTAGCTTCAGTGTGAGTGGTTGAAATAGCACATCAATAAAGATGACAGACAGGTGGCTTATCCAATCATATGCAAGGATTTTTGATAAGGCCCAGCCTTCAAAAAAGGCAATTCCTATGGAGAGGTCCCAGATGGATGTGAGTGGAGCTAGGCGGAGCGAAATCCATATGGCTAGAGTCAGGTTAGGCATCAGAGGCACAGCACTGGAATGGTTCAGGCCTTACCTGTCACATCAAACTTTCTGTGTCAGACTTGATCCTGTGTCCTCCACTGCTCCTCTCTCATGTGGTGTCCCACAGGGCTCTGTGCTTGGCCCTCTTATATTTTCTCTGTATCTACTGCCATTTGGATCCATTCTTAGGAAACACAGTGTTTCTTTCCACTGCTATGCAGATGATAGCCAGATCTATGTCCCCCTCAAAAAAAAATCTGACTCTTAGTCTGTTAAACTACTGCTAGAGTGCCTACATGACCTTAAAGTGTGCATATTTAATTAATAAAAAAAAGGCTTGTGATGGCGGTTATGTGACCCTTCATTTTAAAATTATTTTCTTTGCTTTTAAAGCCTTGACTGGCCTCACCCCACCCTACCTTTCTGAGCTGTTGCATCCCTACACTCCTAGTGGAGCTGACCAGCTGCTCCTGACAGTGCCTAAAGCTAGGCTTAAGCTCAGAGGAGATCAAGCATTTGCCATTGCAGCTACGAAACTTTGAAACAAATTTCCGCTGCACATTAGACAGGCATCTCACTTTAAATCTCTTCCTAAAACCCACCTCTTCTCCTTGGCTTTTAATACCATATAGAGTGTTGATTTTTATCTGTATACATGCATATTTTTTATCTTGTGCAGGGAATGCCTTTTATTTTTTTTCATTTATTTTTTTATTTTACTGCTTTTATCTTTCTATGGTGTACTTCATCTTTTATTGTGTTTTTATTGTGTTATATATATTTAGCGAGTTTTATTTTGTTGTACAGCACTTTGGAAATGCTGTGTTTGTTAAAGTTGTGCTATATAAATAAAGTGGATTGGATTGCATGAAAATGTTTTCATCGTTTTTTCATTGTTTTGTATAGCCCTATTGTTCAATATGCTGCCCTGGTGATTCATCCTACAGTGAGGGTGTGTTGACCATTACTGTTCTGAAACTGGACCACCTCAGACTCAATCTCTACAATTTCCCAGCGTGTCCATCAACAGTCATGTATCTGCACAAAATGGCCTGCAGCTGAAAAGACGTGGGGCACTTTATCTCACTGAAAAACGCAGAAGACTATGTCAGCCGATTGCCTCAACCGCACGAAAAGAGGTTAAGATTTTCAGTCGATCGTGACGAAACAACACAGTTTGAGGTAGTTCTGGTCGAAAGTCCAGAGGTGAGAAGTGCTCTTGAACCTGCTGACAGTAGGCAGCAGACTTTTTTTTTTTACATGTTGATGTCATGAAGAATCATTTGATAAGTAAGGACACATGCCACAAAGGTTTTCTATCAAATCCTAAAGTCATGGTGTTAACTGGCCAGAAAATTGGACATGGACTGTTTCTCACAGGCAGTTTCAGCCTCACAAATGAGAGCAGCTTCCTCACTGCAGTCAGTGTTCTATAATCATTTAATGTAACTGTTACACAACCTGAATTAAAACCATTTAAACAGCACTTAATTCATACATTAGTCTCATAATTAATTTCCAAGGAGATGTTGGACAATTTATCTGTCTAAAACAGTGGTGGACCTAAGATCACTGTAAGTCAGGGGCCACATTAAAGAAAACAGAAGTCAAATAAAGCAATTAGAAAGGGAAAAAAAATACAACTTTCTTATAATTGTTCCAAGGTTTTGAATATCTGGGAATATTTGAAATGACCAGGTCTTTCTCCTTCTATAAATCCAATCTCATGTGCACCGTATTACATTCCCAGTATTTGTCCAGAGATGAGAGGCATAACAATAGGTACAGTAACCAGAGACAAAGAAGCAACAGAGAATTAAATTACTTCTATTGATAAAACCCAATAATAAATATATAAAAACTGATAGAAAAGAGAAAGTTATTTCTATTTACTTTAAGGTAGAGTGGATGATTTTCCTGATAATGTAGGTAAGACACGCCCAAGTCTCTTATTAAACAACTGCACAAAACCACCCTACCATCTCCTCCGCTCCTCAGGGGGATCACATGAAAGAATCTCCCAAATCCACTCTGGTCTTATTTCTTTCAACTGAGGCCTTCCTCTTCCTCTCATAAACTTGTAAAACCGTTTGTTTCTTGCAACTTTCAGCCATTTTTAAAGTATATGGTGAGAGCAGTGGAGCTACAATGAACGGCTGAAACCAAAGCGCACCGGATACATAAACACTAGAAGTGTGCATGCGTAGTAAGAGGAAAACTAGCAAGGAACAAACATGCATATTGACGTTACGTGAGCACATCATAATAAGGTGATACCAGAACTGAAAAGAGATCGTCCACTATAACTTTGAGGAAAAAACTTTAAAATAAAAGGCCAGGCAAGTTTATTTATAAAGCACTTTCAGTAACAAGACCATTGCTGCCTAACTAAATCATGGGTTCACTCTCCTACTCTAAAGGAGTTTCAGCACAACACCTTCCTCCTTGCCACCAAGAGGGCCAAAACACCATTTGAAAAAGCACCACCAACTCTGACAGTCCTCGCATGCCCAGATGGCCAACTAGCAATCAGAAAAGTGTCTCACACAGTTTTGTGCTGTGCTCCTGATGGATACAGTAAAGCCAGCTGAGCACGTTTAACCTGCAGGGGCTGCAGGAGGACGAGGCCTTACAGGACTCAGCAGAGAAACACGTCTAACATGCACTGTTGCACATACCAATCAGAGCACACAGCAAATTCCACAACTCATAATTATCCCTTCAGGAAGTTCCTGCACAGAGTCTGAGTCAGGTTGAGGTCTGAACTTTGACTGGGCCACTGCAGCAGCTTGATTCTCCTCTTTTTCGGCCATTATGTAGTGCATTTTCCTGATGATTATCCCATTACATTCCCTTTTCACTTGTAAGGTAGATAAACAATAAATCAGGGGTTGTATCCATGCTTTTTTAATTTTTTTTCCATATTCTGAGGTTACCCATAATGTACGTAAGAGGACAACAAGCCGCTTTTTCTACCAAACTTTTTCCTTCCACAAAACTTCCCATCATGGATGGAGAACTGTTAACAAGCAGCTTCTTCAGTATGGGTTTGTATACATGTGACCATCTGTTGGACGGCTGTCAAGTCAGTAGTCTTCCATATAATTGTACATGACAGATTTCTGAATTAAAAATAATATTTTCATATCTCTTCTGGAATATTTAAACTTTCTGAGAAACATTTTTTTTTAGTTTTCCTCCGTCAAAAGCCATAATCCTCAAATTCAGGTCTATCTTGAGAGGCTATAGAACGTCTCTGGAGGAGGAGGAGGACGTCTACGTTTTCCTCCAGGATCTGTCTTCCTGCAACGTGATCTTTGTATGAAATATGATAAGCTCCAAAAAAAAGTTTTTCTTTTTTAGTTTTATCTTAAAATGCAACAAATTGTCTTCGTATACTTATCATACTAATGACCGCATAGACTCAGCTATATTCAGTAGCTATAATGTTCTCTCTCCAAACATTATTGAAATCATTCAAAGCAAAACTTTCAGCCACTGCACCTTATGCATGCATATCTGTACAACCTACACTCTCATGCCAGCTCAAAAGAATCACAAATGCTCAAACACATTGGAAATAGTTTAAAACTCAGTGGTGGGGCTGTCACAAAGCCAACCCATGCTTGTCCCAAATGTTCACCCCTAATGATCGAAACCTAAAAAGCTTTCACTCAATGCAGCAACACCACAGGAGAGCTCAATGTGACGGCTGCCAACAGACAGACTGACCCCTGGGAGGGCTGAGCTGCTGTTATTATTAGAATGACTCATCGCTCGGTCATACTGCAAAGTGGCCTCTGTAGATTTATCCCACGGTGAGCGTCTGTGTGAAAGAGGTATATTAAATAAGGGCTATTAAAGGAGTGAGCCGCTCATGTTGGACTCTGCATAATACTTTGAATGCCTCAGATGTGTATATAATGGTCACCGAGGAGTAGTTCAACCCACCTTGGATTTGAAAGACTGGGCAATTGGGGTTGTTTGTGGTTTTATTGCTTTGTGTGTTGTATCACTTTCAGTTATCCATAAAAAGCATACAACAAAGCAAACATTGTCATGAATATATCAGATATTTTACTCTCACAGCAACACTAATAATGAATGATTAGATGCATAGCTGTATATTTTGTTTGTTATCATTGCCAATTGCTGTCAACAGCCATAAAACAGATGTTGAAATAGTATCAGATTTCTTAGTTAAAGGAACATTGTCACAGATACAAAGACATAACATCAAATGGTCTTTCTAGTTTAATGCATTCCACCGCAAGGCTGCATTGAGTTTGACGCTGGCTGGATAGCTGTTTACATGATGCATAAGGCCATACTCACCTTGCAGAATCAGCAACACCTGATGTTGTGTCACCTTTTTAAAGAATATCCCATTTCAATGTGAAAATACTTCCCCCTATGCTGCAAGTCAGGGGCAAGGGACAGAGAGCAGCACTTAACAGTGTCTACTCCAATGCAACAACTATGCACACCTTTAAACCAATTCTTGATTAATGCAATCTTTCATTACATTTCAGCATTCAGTTTTCCTTGGTAAAAACTTAACATCAGTTACAGTGAATCTGGTTTTCCCTTAATAGAGTTCAGAGAAATTAAAAAGGCATGAAAATCATCTCATTGTATAAAAGTAGCCAGAAGAGTACAAAAACCCATAAGTCTTTACTCATCTGCCTTCACACACTTATGATTTTAACTAAAATAATGTTGACCCATAGCTACAATGGCTTCAGTTCTTCTAGGAAGGCTTTTCTAGAGGCTCAAATGTCTCTTTATAAGATTTTTTTTTACCATTCTTTAAGCATAGCATTCGTAAGGTGAGACTGATGTCAGATAAGACGGCTGATTCCAGCCATGTTTAGAGATAGCCTGGCCAGCCAGACTGACTTACGCCATGTGTATTCAATACACAGCTTGTTGGTCTGGGCAGGCTTGGACTCCCCAGTCTAAAACTTACCGGACTGAGGTGAAAGTTTATGAGGCGTCACACTTAGTGGCAGAATTATCCACAATGCAGCAGTACTTTCCTGTAACAGCCAAGATGGCGGCCGCAACGGAGCGATGTTTTAATGATGCCCTTTATTATTTCCTCAATGAGCTGGATATACCTTTAAAACCTCAACAACTGGCTGCTCTAAGAGTTAAAACAGAGCGTGTTAGTTATTGCATTGGTTCAAAGCTATTTCCGCTGACCCTGTTAGTCCTGCCCTGGACTCGCCTTTGAAGTCAGGCTCTACTCGCTGCTTTCCAGTCTCATATGCCATGTTTATGGCTTAAGTCAGTCTGGCTCGCCAGGCTAGTATAGACATCCCCACACCATAACCTCCTCTGAACCAAACTTCACACTTGAAACAATGCAATCAGGCAAATGCTGTTCACATGGCAACTCCCAAACTCATCCATTGGTTTACCAGTGAGAGAGAGATGATGCATCACTCCAGAGAACAGGTCTCCACTGCTCTAGAGTCTAGTGACACCATGCTTTGATCACTGCATCCAACGCTTCGCATTGCACTTGTTCATGTAAGTTACAGAGGCAGCTGCTCCACCGTGGAAACCTATTCTATAGACTCTCTCTGCGTCGTTCTCAAGCTAATGTGAAAGCTTCTTAAAGTTTGGACATCTGTAGCTAATGACTTTGCATTTGACCTTTTGACTCATTGCACAATATCATCCACTGAACCCACTCTGTAATTTAACGTGGCCCACCACGGCTGAGTGGCTGTTGTTTCTAATCGCTTCCACTTTACGAAGTTAGTGCGTTAACTCTTTCTGGAGTAGGGCCACACCTCTAATTATACCTACTTATATATATAGTCTACTTATACCCAGTTCTCCAATCCTTGACAATTTGGCCCGCTGTCCCAACCCCATAATCCCTTACCCTCAGACCCATTTTACATCATTCCTCTTCCTCCTCTTGAGCTCATCCCAATCATCCCTACTTCTATTTCCATTCTTCAGGCTTTTCTCTTTGTTGTAAATTCCATCTGATGGGTCCTAAGACTGCACCCCCATGCTGTGTTTCCTCCTCCCAAGCCTTCATGATCAAGTCTCCCCATCCTCAAACCCATTCCATCCCTCTAGATCTATTTATCATCTCTCAAGATAATAGCAAAAACTTAACTTGTTCCCATTTTGTGAAATTAAGATTATTAATTAGACATTAATAATTAAGACATTATAATAAAACACAAAGAGTAGTTCATAAAAAAAACGGATAGTCGTGCTGGTAATTGATTTCAATTAAAATAAGCTCGTCAATGAACACCCATCCCTAAAAAGTCCATAGATCATCAGCAAAAGTTAGGAACACTGAACCATGAAAGTGTCAGGAACACAAGTGGCCCAATTTTTTTGCACCACAATCATATTCTTAACTGAAGACAATCAGCTTTATATACTACCTTCTGAATTAGAAATGGCCGACATGCTCTAGTCAATTTATTGTCTTTTGTGTCTTTTACTCATGAGTTATGGATGGATTTCATAGGGGGTTTTTTTTGGATACAGCTAGTATTTGTTCATTTCCATTGATATTTTTTCATCCACAAGATCTTTCCATCTATCTATTTTTAAGACTAATCTTAAAACTTTCCTTTTTGACAAAGCTTATAGTTAGAGTGGCTTATGTCACCCTGAGCTATCTCTATAGTTGTGCTGTGATAGGCCTAGGCTGCTGGAGGACATCAGGGTCTAATTTTCTCACTCTACTGATTTCTACTGTTCTTCAGTCTACTGTTCTCCAGTTTTGCATTGTATTACATTGAAATGACTGTCGTCATTTCAGCTTTTAACTTTTTGCGCTCTCTCTTTTTCTTCATAGTAGGTACACCTGGTCTGGCGTTCTGTTAACTGTGACATCATCCAGAGAAGACGGCTCACCCGCTACTACCATCTAATGTAGAACAGATTACTAGATCAATGTGTGCTTCTGTGCTTTTTTGTCTCTCTTGTTGTGTCTCTGCTCTGTCTTCTCTAAGCCCCAGTCGGTCGAGGCAGATGGCCGTTCATACTGAGCCCGGTTCTGCCGGAGGTTTTCCTTCCCGTTAATGGGGAGTTTTTCTTCCCACTGTCGCTTCATGCTTGCTCAGTATGAGGGATTGCAGCAAAGCCATGTACAACAGACGACTCTCCCTGTGGCTCTACGGTTCCCCAGGAGTGAATGCTGCTTGTCGGGACTTTGATGCAATCAACTGGTTTCCTTATATAGGACATTTTTGACCAATCTGTATAATCTGACACAATCTGTATAATATGATTGAACTTGATTTTGTAAAGTGCCTTGAGATGACATGTTTCATGATTTGGCGCTATATAAATAAAATTGAATTGAATTGAATCTTCTGGTGCATAGCAACATTAACCAAAAAAGGGGACCAAAGAAAAGGAGGACACATCGTTCTTTTCAGTTCTTCCTTTTCACATTCAAATTCTTAATTTGCAGTCTATATAAAATAGAACTGCAATGTTTTGATCTGAATTCCTCATTGATCCCCCCCCCCCCCCCTTTACCCCTGTTCTCAGGTGTGTCTGACAACAACTTGTTTTGGTGCTGTCTCTTTAAATATAAAGTAGTTACTCACCCCCCCCCCCCAAGAGTCAGTTCAGCCATTTTTGTAGTACGCCAGGGGACATGACCGCTCCGTTCCGTTCACGCCGGTGCACGTCAGTCTGACGGAGCAACTATGTTTAATTAATGAGAACCATTCCACATTTGCTGTGACTTCCCCAAACATCACCATCAGCAGACAAGCTCTCTGTTGTTCACTGTCAAAAGAGGAAGAAGTCTATTTTTTGCTCCATTCCGGTCCGTTGGACTCCAGCTAGAGAGAAATAGCCTATTAAATGTCTATTAACGTAAGCTAAAACACAATTAAATTATTTAAAATACAAAAAAACACATAAGGTTTTGGTGGCCAATGTACTCACCCTTACTTGATTGAAGTAAAAATATGTATATGTATATGTATATGTCAATGTATAATCAACAACAGAGAACTTTTCGGACGTGGATGGATAAAAACTTTGTTTTGTTTCTGGCTCTTTTATATCCTCTTCTTATGGCGTGAACTCGTACTTCTTGCATGCTCTCCTCGAGCTCCAAGGAACTCAGAGCGGAGCAACCGTGGATACAGTAGGCGTTGACTCACAGAGGGAGTCTGGAAATTGGTAAGCTAGACCTCCGTAACCTTGTTTAGCACCCCCACGGTAAATACTATATAGAAAACTGAACAGCTTGAAAAATATGGCCCCAAAAGAATATAAATATATCTGTGCAGAATCTAGACAGACTACATTAAATTTTTCTACACACCAAGAGACTACTAGTAGACAACAAGGTGTATTCAACATGATATGTCTCCCTTAAGACATGACCTCATTGTTTCAACACAATCAACAATGTTTTGTGGGTCCTTTGTAGCAGAGACTTTTGCTCACACCCGTGTGTTGTTGTTTTCTACTTTATTCGATGTTCATATTTTAGAGGACATTTCGTGATCAAGAATACACCAAAGTATTAGGACATACACCAGTTGTGCATTCTCCATCTTGTTTTGTGGGCAGGCTTTGGTTGTTTTTGGTTTCTTATTACTGCCACCTGCTGGACTGGAAGTGTAGTGTACTCTCTGTGGAACTCGTGCTAAATGGTTTTTAATTGTGGGAACCAGAGGAAACCAATGCTGACAGATTTTCTCATCATTCTGTGAATGCAGTTGCTGTGTGAGTTGTTTACTACCCCACTTTTCATGGCCTCCAGTTATAAGTGACCAGGTTTTACAAATTGCACTTGGTTTATTTAATAATGCTTTAAAAAACGAACTACCTCAAATGTTGTTTTCAAACAGGTCTTGTAGTGCATCAGATTGAATTGGACCACTTTCATGGATACAACAGACACCAGCTCTTTCTTTTTTGAATAAACTCAGGATGTAAATATCGTGGCTTTAAAGTCATATTTTGTCTTTTTTATACCCAGTTAGATTGCTTGTAAATAGCTAGTTTTCTTCAAACTGACATTTCTTCAGTAAGGACACGGTTGCTGAGGTCACAGTGACGCCTGTGTTGTCGGCTGGATTTGATGGTCTTTTATGAGAGCAGAGAAAATCAATTGATAGACCTACAGAGCACAGCATTTTTCTTTGCCTGCTTTCTTTCAGTGATGGGAAAATAACTTTAGATCCAATTTTATTTCCACTTTGTAGCAATAACACGAATAAAGTAGAGAAAACAGATAAAACTGGGAAAACTGTTGAAACAATGTTATTTTTTTTAATGAATTGATCCTGTTTCACTCGTAAGATGCATGATATTACTATTTTTTTGGTAATTTGCTGCTGTGTAAAAAACAATTGAGGAGTTTGGAGAATCTGGGAAAAATATTCACGCTCAAGCGAACCACTAAGGAGGGATAAGTAAAAGAGAATCACCATATATATGTTTATCTTGGCTTGGAGGGGAAATGTTACAGGCTCTGCTCTTCCTCATCACAATACCCCATAGATTGACCATGGTGTTGTGTGCTGGCCAGTAAAGCTCACACGGTCCTTGGATCCTCTTGTTATTGAAAAATGCTATATAAATTAGTACCTTTGGCAATTATGTTAGGTATTAAATCTCAATGGAATATGAAATCAACATCACTATGAAGCTTGTCAGCAGAGGGAAGCATGAAACGCTCTAAAATTTCCTGGTAGATGACTGTGCTGACTCCAGATTGAGACCGTTGTAGCCCATGTCCTGGATATGTGCTGTGTGGTGGCTCTCAAATCTTGGAATTGAGCTGCATACCACTTTTTGTTGCTTTTTACCAAAAAAAAAAAAAAACACAAACTTTGTTTCACAAACCTCTAAAGGCTGTGGTTAGCCCTGTTGCTTGTGCATCTTTTACCACAACAGTTTTTCCATCCATTCAACGTTCCATTGGTAGACTTGAAAACAGCACGTTGTTCTTTAGTGATAACTTTTACTGGCTCGCCCTCCTTGTAGAGGGTACCAATGTCTGTCTGCTAAATAGACAACCATCAAGTCAGTAGTCTGTAGCAAGAATCCCATTAACAGAAAGTATCTCTAAAATAGAAATGTATCAAAGATATGAGTCCATTCCTGCTTCAAATTCTTAACAATTCAACCAAAAAAGATTGACCAGACCAACCATGCTGCAACGAACTCCACACAGGACCTGTGTACGCTGCACCACAGCAATAAACCACCTTGACATCAAGGTGTGTGCCTGTGTAGACTCATCCACAGCTATAGCACTGCATCGCGATTAATAAATTGATGTAGATTGTTTTATATGCTCCTGAAAAACTTGCAAAACCCAACCACTCAAGACCGGTCAAGTACAAGGTGATTTATGATGTTCTTAGACATCAAACCTTAGACCTCAAAGAGAAATAACTTCTTGTAATGGCAATATTTTTTAGTGGCTACCAAAGAGCTGCCTATGTTGTCCTCCCTGCTGCCAGCCACCTGCTTCAGATAATATGGCGAGGCCAACAGAGTACCGGCGCCCCTCCTCCTCCTCCTCCTCCCGGTCCTGACAACATGCCATTGTACGAGCTGTTGCTCAAGCCGAAACCAGGGTAGGAGGGCTTGAGAGGGAGATAATATGTATTTGGAGAGCATAGCGGGGGCGTTGCCTCAGATACAGCTAATCTTCACACCTCATCGCTGAGATGTGTCTGGCTACTGCCTTTTTTCTTTCTTCTCCTGTTCCCCTCCCGCTGTCTTCAGGCTCATCTCTTCAGACTTTCCTGCTTTCTCCTTTTCTCCCCCCTCCTCGCGGGCATTAGCTGAAGGGACAAAAGGGTGGTGCGGTGGAGAGGAGGAGATGATTGTGAATTTAGCTCATGTGACAAACTGAACACGCGAGGAGGAATATCCAGCAATGTGGCACCGTGGTTATTAACGGTAAGGCAAAACCCTTCTGACAATAACCTACTCATGTCAAACTGAACCCACCAAAAAATAAATAAATTCAACAAAAACCAAAATGCAATACGATTAATTGGACAACAGCAATAAAAAGAGTCATAATACAATTTTTCTACTCAAAGAGGGATTTGTAATAAAGTAAAAGATCATGAAACAAACTCGTTCCAGGAAGAGAACCTCATTCCAACTGTGGAGCATGGAGGTGGAAACGCCATGGTTTTGGGGATACTTTGCTGTGGCTGTAGCAGTTACAGGACAGCTCAAACGGTGTTTGAGGAAAATGTGAGACCATCTGTTAAAAAAGAAATCAAAGATGCTGCAGAACTGGAGCCCTACAGCATGACAATGACTCAAACCATACCAGTCAATACACCAAGGACTGGCTCAGAATAAAAAGATGGAAGGTCCTAGGCCTAGTCAAAGTCCAGAACCTGCTCTTAGTAAGATGCTGTGGGGTAACTCAAAATGATCTGAACATTTGAGAAACCCCTCAAACATCTCACAGCTGGAAGTGACAGGTGGGACAAACTTTCCTCAGGCTGACGTCAAGAGACTAGTCGATGGCTACAGTAAGTATCTGACTAAAGTTATTTTAGCTAAATGAGGCGAAACAAACTATTACAATTGTTTTTTTTTTTTTTTTACTTGTCCAAGCCAGGTCAATTCCGAACATAGGTTTAACCCACGCGGTCCAAGATCTTCAATGTTACGTTAGCGCCTAACCCCCTACTGGCTCTCTGGTATTAGTGGGGATGAAGTGTCACTGCCAGCCTCTGAAAGACAGGCGTTGCTGTTCGCCTCCCCGCTGGCGAGGCGTGCAACGTTAATCAGGTGGAGGGAAGCTGACCCTGCCACTCACAAAGAGCGGTCATATGACCTCATGACTTCTTAAAACTGGAAACAAAATATGACGCTGTCTTCAACACTCTACTGGGAAATATTAAAAACACATGGGGTCTGCTCCTACAGTTTATAATGTACAATTATCTCTCAGATTCCTTCTTTTTAAATTAAAGTGCACCTTTCTCTCATGCCAGGTGTGGATATACAGCGTTCAGACCTGGGTCTGTTACCTGGGTAGGAATGAATGGGATTAATTTGAAAGGGATTGCTTTGCTGTATTTTTGATTTATTTAAGTATGTGGTTTAAATGCACCATGTGTCTAATTGATCTGCAACCACTGTGTTTCTTTTGTGTATGCATGAGAAAAAGAATCCCGGCAAATAGACTTTGATTAAAAACCAGCCGTTAGATAGTTGGACTTCATAACCTTTTCCCAACTAGAATACATATTTTCTTAAGCTCATTTGTTTAATGAGAAGAACAAGGTTAAAGTTTAGTGTATTTGGTGCATTTATTTTGGGAATGGATATCTGCTGTGAACTTCTTGATTAGCTCTAGGTTTTTTTAATATAATTTATCTTATTCCCACTTCTAGCTCTTATATTCCTTAAACCTAAACTTTTTATTAGAGCTTTTCTACTATATTTATTGTTTTTTTAAAAGCTGTTTTTTAGTCAATCTGTTCCGTTTTTTTCCTCTTTGCCTTCAGACTTGCTTCACCCTCTTTAACAAGAACTGTATCGTCATCATGCTACTGCGTTAGCCTCTGGCATGTTAGGATCTCTCTTTATCAATTATAATTCATGTATTAACTTTATTTGTGAGGGGAATGTTCAAATACATTGTATAGGGGTGGGTATGCTCAGACCATAGCTTCAAATATTCATCTACAGCCTCATGTGATGAGAAAGTCTCTTTCAGCTCAAACTAATTTTAAAAACACCAGAGGCAGAAATGTGTGACTCTCATTGTGAAGATTGAACCTTCCTGACACTTTTTGAAGTACGATGACTCTGGTAATTACATTTCCAGAAGTCTTGGTACCTTTGCTGTCATTTTTCAAATTATGTTTTATAGATCCTTTAATTCATATCTTAAAAAATGTGTGTATGTTTGATTTTTTTCTCTCCTGGCTATCTTGGCAAAGAAATCATATTTAAAAAAAAGTTTTGAATCCCAGCAGTATTTCTTTTTCCAAGTTAGATAATTAAGAGCTGTAAAGAATCCTTGTGAAGTAAACTCTCTGGTGATTTAGGTTAACCTGTGAGGTTGGCACGGAGACACTGTGAATGAACTTTCAATGAAATAATGGCAATAATATAAACGTCATTACAATTTAGGAGCTTGCATGTCGAATCTGAGAGACAAAGAGTGAGCCTCGGGCTCCCCTCAGCATTTTATTATGTACACGAATGCTTTTCCAACAAATACCAAATGTCAGAGGCTCTTAAAGAAGACAGAAGCCAGAAGCAGCATTAGTGTCTGGTATGTCAGCGTTCTGGACACTCGCCCTCAGTCTGCCCTTTGCTTCAGCGAAACCTTTGGGTGAGACTGCCCATCAGGACCGACGGGGATAACGGATCTGCTTCCAGACAGGAATGTGTCGATCAAAAGAACAAATTAGATTTGTTGAAGTTACAAGGACTGAGATTCGTCCATGAGGTTATGATACAGGTGCTGAAATAAACCTCTGATTTATGAATCAAATAGAAAAATAGCAAGCAACTTTTTCAGTGGGAAATAAATGTCCAAAATTGCCCAATCCAAAACACAGGCAGGCCAAAAAAAGTCAAATTTTACAGGACAATAACTTTTTCTTTAATTTTTTTTTATTTAGAAAGCATTCTTGGAAAACCCCAACTTAATATAATGGACTTCTTCTTTCTCAGATTCCTTGCAGGCCTATAGGAGAAATATTAATTGTTTTTGGCTTGTATTGCAAATATCACACTACTGTAGCTTCTATATTAACAAGTCACTGTTTTTTAAGTAGCTAGATAGATAGATAGATAGATAGATAGATAGATAGATAGATAGATAGATAGATAGATAGATAGATAGATAGATAGATAGATAGATAGATAGATAGATAGATAGATAGATAGATAGATAGATAGATAGATAGATAGATAGATAGATAGATAGATAAACAGAGGGATGTCTGGACAGTATGTCCTTTAAAGTAAACCGTTTAATTTCCCTGACAAGGTGCAGAAATAGTGTGACACTTTTTGAGCCATGACGTAATGAATGCTTCTTGTTTGGTCCTCTGTCAGGGTCAATAGTGACAGCCCAGAGGGAATGTCAATATTTACATAACCAGTGACCTATCATCTAAATCCATCATCTGACCCGTGTTCAACACAGCAGCATGCAACCAGGGTCCAACCATCCACACATGCCATGGGGCTTAATATAAAGCTTTTCAAAAAAATAACGGTAAATGTAAGAAAGAAAAAAATACAACAGAGAGTTGTCTGTGCACTGAGAGTCAGTTGATGGAGTTCTTCCACCCAGCTTTACAAGCAAAGAAAGAGCATGTTATTTTTATATACTTTAACACCTATAAATCATATAAATCAAGAAACAAAGGCTCCTAAACTAAAGGGATGAACCAGTGTTGTTCCATCACATAACAGATACCTTATCAAAGAACTGGTTTCTTCTAAATCTCTGGGAACCCTGCTGCCAAATATGTTTTACAGTGTTGCCATCCGGGCTTCACAAAGAGTTATTACAGCGCAGTGCAAAAGTATCTGCCGTTAAACTTTTCCACAGCTTGTCAGGCAACAACCAGAAAGGTCTGTGTGTGTTATTCAGAGAAATCAACACAAAGCAGGTCATGTTTGTGCTCTGACTCTGGTTGTATTTTGAGAATTATTGTCGTGACGGAAGTTGGACCTCCGCCCCAGACTCCAACATGTTGCAGCCTCTAATAGGTCTTCTAACAGGATTACTCAGCATTTAGCTCCATCCATCTTCACAGCAACTATTTCCCTGGTGAATAAAAACATCTGCTACAAATCTTTGATGTGACCCACGCAAAGCTAGCCGTAAACTACTAGTCAACAGACTCACCTGACCTGTGGATCTCTGCAGCTCCTCCAGAGTCGCTAATGACCTCTGGACTGCCTCTCTAATTATTGCTCTCCTTTGCTGGCCTGTTAGTTCAGGTTAACATCAATGTCTTGGCAGGTTTGAAGTTGTGCCATACTCGTTCCATTTCTGGATGATGGAAGTGATATCCAAAGCATGGGACATTAATCCACAGCCTAACCCTGCTTTAAACCTCTGCACAATGAATAATTCTCATTCCACTTCACAATCCTGCTTGGCTTTGTGTACTTGAATTGTGGTTGTTATGTCATAAAATGTGAAACGGTTCAGGTAGTTTTCGCAAAACTCTGTAGCTGAAGACTTGGCAGGTAATCAGCTGGAAGATGCATCTGTCAGGTTCTGTATTAGATCTTTGCTGAATGACAATTTCTCTGTTGAAGACAGTTTTTAGGATAGAAACTGGCTAGAGAGCAAAAGGAATATCAACCAATAAGCAGAGAAAACCTCAAAAAGGCCTTGAAAAAGGATTTAAGCACATTTCAAACACTAAAACACAATAATAATGAATAACTTTAGGGATTAACAGCACCATGCATTAACCCTAACATGAGTCTTTGAGACAAGTATGTAAAAACAATAAAATTATGCATAATCCTAGTTAGGAACAGGTCCAGTTCAAATTAAATTAGAGTAACTCTAACTCCAGCTCAATTAACTGTATTCTTTTAATTATGTACAGTAGATGTGGGAGGAAGCATGTAAATACAGATCATTAATTCATTTCTATAACCCATGTCTCTATAATTTGTGCATTTCCTCTTTTAAAGACCTTTATTATGCATGTTAAAAACCAGATTTTGTCTTGAGGACACATAATCTGTTCAGAAACAGGTTCCAGACCGTGTTATTGTGCATCGCTGGCCCACTGGCTCAACTGGAAGAGGGTTGTTAGAATCAGAATCAGCTGTAGCTGCCAAGTTTGTGCACACAAACAAGGAATTTGACTTCAGTTCTACTTTTGCTCATGATAAAGACATTTTAAGCATAAGAAAAAATCGTAAATATGTATATATACCATAGTGGTTTTACATAAGAGGAAATGGTTAGATTGATGGAAATAAGCACGGTATTGATCTGGGTACTCTGGCTGCTAGGTGTTCATCAGACTGACAGCCTTTGGGGGAAGAAGCTGTCTCTGTGGGCCCGGTCTTTGTTAATAGCGCTGACCGGAGACGTTAGCTACCCTTTTCCTGATCCTAGCTCTGTACAAGTCCTGGATGGAGGGAAAGTCAGCACCGATAATCCTCTCTGCAGACTCGATTGTTCATTGCAGTCTGGACCGGTCCTAGTTTGTGGATGAGCCAAACCACATAGTGACGGATGAACACAGGACAGATGATAGATGGCAGGGTAGAAGATGACCAGCGGCTCCTGTCGATAGTTGTGGATACTGGTACTTCTTGATAGTCTCTCCTAGGCCTTCTTCTGAACAACGTCTATGTGTGAGGACCAGCTTAGGTCCCGGGAAAGGGTTGCTACGAGGAAACTGAAGTGATTTACAGAAGACGGTGTTGTTGAGGATGGGGAGGGGAGGCAGTGTGGGGGACGTTCTCCAGAAGTCCAACGTCAGGTAAAGCACCAGGAGGTTCAGACCGTATCAATGGACCTCCTGTCTGTATGCAGACTCATCATCATCCTGGATCCGACCAGTGACTGTGGTGTCATCTGCAAACTTCGGGAGTCTGTAAAAATTGTACGGCTTTTACATCTCTACGTCTCTGGCAGGTCCCTGAAGTCCTGTAATTAGGGCTGATTGTGTATATAGTAGTCTAAGGACTGAAGAAACACAGCTTTTGTCATCGTTTCTCCCAGAACCTGAAAGTATCTATCGCTGCGTTCGATATCATGTTACTCTGTGATCTATTTTAAAAAAAAAGTCCTTTACAAAATATTATTGTGTTCATTGTGTATTGCCTCTTGTTTTATGATATATATTTTATGATGATCTTGTTTTATGTAATTTTACATCAAGAGCACCTTTTTTAGGATAACATTTTAAAGAAACACATTATTTATGTGTTTTGTAATACAGCTTTTTTTTTTAGCTAGTTGAATATTACCATAGCTGGCCAACATTTTTTACTCATAGTGACCCCAGTATAAACAGTAATGCAAGGCAGCCTGGAGTTCTTTGGAAAGCTGAAAATAACTTCATTTTTTTTTTTTTTTATTCTTGTGTTCTACTAAATAATTTGTATTAGAACTTTGGACAATTAATAATTAGGCACAGTTAAGTAGAATTGAGTGTTTTATTGTTTTCCTGATTACTTAAAATAGTCCAAAAGACAAATTAAAATAATTTCAAACTTAAAGTTTTAAAGGGCCTTCTTCACAGAAAACCAAAAATGTTTTTCCATCACAGTGTTTTTCTTTTGAAAATTATATTTTTGAAGAAAATTACAATATTGAGGAATTGTGTTAAATTTTCTTAAGAGTTTTTACTCTTCTTTTAAAAGTAAATAATAGTACATTGAGTCGTAGAGTTTTTCTATGTAAACCCATTGTCTTGTGAATACGAAAAATACTATACCCATATTTTCTTCAGTGAATTAATAAATTTCTAAGTGAAGCTCTGGAGGAAAGCTTGTTTTTGGGGGCTGAGAATATAAAAGGAAAAAGAAATGTACCATGAGGCTCATACCCAAGAGCAAATTTTGGCCCGTTTGACCCCAAAGAAGCCTCAATCCTTGCAGTTTTGTTGGCGATTATCTGTAAATGAATTCAGAATGAAATATTTTCTCAATAACTCGGACATTGTGCTGTGTTTGTGTGTAACCCAGTGACACATTTTAGCAGCATTTGGTGCCTGGCAGGTGGTCACTGCTGACTCCCCACAACAGTTGGTGATTGAGAAGGGACCTCAATCTGCACACTGTGAACAGACTCTACTGAGTTCATTACACGGAGCTGCTTCCTGGGTAATAATCACAAAAATGCAAGAACATGTACATTCACGTAGTTCTTTCATACAGTGTAAAATCAGATGCATGATGAAACCATCCATACCTCTTTAAACTGATTCTAAAGTTAAGACCTAGCACAACGCATTAGACCCAACATTTGCCTGGTAAAGGAAAGAACTGGTACATTTCAAGAAGTGTCTGTTTGTGTGTGACAATGTGTCACAGTCCTTCAGAGCCTCACCAAATTGTGCCTGGATTATTGGAAGTTTCTCGTGAAGGACATTGTGCCCCCGTACTCAGATTCATGGCAGAGAAACAGGAGGAAGATCACTACCTTAGACGAGAATCAACCCTACACACAGACGCATCAGGGTGTCTCGGAGTGCATTCTTTAGAGTCGGATCACCTGGGAGGAAACTGTGTGGGAGGAGATTACTGCTTACATGGAGGACAAAGTCGGTGCGGCGAGGTCAGAGACGAACTGTCAGAGCAATCTGACTTCATTACGTCATCAAGCACTGTCAAAGTCAATTTGCTCTGTTCCAATGTAAACACTGGAGATTATTCACACAGCACGGAATTCGCTATAGTCTTATAAGGACACTGTCCCAAAGTCTACAGTGTAAAAAATGTGTCTATTTTTACAGACACTTAGCTGCCAGAGCTGAAGAAGCTCTGCACGGGCGGCAAAACAGTGAGTGAGTGGAGGCTTTGCAAATTGGAAAAGAAGGTAATCGTGAAAAAGTTGATTTTTGTTTTAAAAATAAACAAAAATTTAGGGGAAAGGAGCAGCGAACTGGGGACAACCCGGGACGACTTATTTCTGCCAATGGCATGAGGCGTGGAGCCGTACAAATACTTCTCTACCTTGCTTAAGTAGACATTTTGGTTATGTATACTTTAGTGGAGTAATTATTTTTTAGCCCACATTTTACTTTTTAAAATAGTCTCATTACTTCTATTTTATTTCAGCTTGTTTTCATTCTGCCTTGTTAATAGAAAAAAAAAAGACTATTTAGATAAATAGTGCTACCCCAATAAGGCGATTCTGATTATGGTTGGAGGCAGTACTGCACCAAGTTGTTTGCCAACTCCCCCCAGGAAAAACTTAAGAAGAATTGCATTTTTAGGACTATTTGTTGTTTACCGTCTCCTCACTAAGGGTTCGAATCTGTGCAGTCAGTATAGCTCCTTTAATTATCCGTTTTTTTGTTGGTCACTGTTTTTGCGATCGTTTGGAGCCAAAATCAGACTTTAAATATAAAGTCAACTGAAAAACCTTGGTTTACACGAAGGGCTAAATGTTCAGGAATAAATTTTTTTGGACCGAGCTCATTGGTCCCGTGCATCATGGGGCTTTTAGTTTTTCAGAATAGATAAAATAAATAAATAAACAAAACAAGGCCTTTTATAACCCAACCAAAACCCTCTTAACCATTTTTTCAGAAAATCCAATTACCAAAACCTGCAAGAAATTACTCGGATTCAGAGCGACCTTTCAACGTCAACCGTCCCAACAGTTGCTGAACTCTGCAGGGCGTTGAGGCCTGAATATTTTTTGTAGGTAATCATTGCCAACAGTAGACAAGGATTTCAAACGTAGCTACTCCTCTTTTACAGCTACCAGCCTGCTAATTAGATGCACAGCTCAGGCTCAGCCGCGTTGTCCTGCAGCTTACGTGGGCTGAATATTTCACCGTTGCTCTAAGCTGAAAAATATAAGAAAAATAGTGTTTTGTGGCTTCTCCATCACACCTAACTGGGAACCTTTAGGACAGACACCAAATGTTTACTTTTGAACTGCTTCTGATGGGAACCACTGCAGCGGCAAACATCTGGACTGACATCATTAGTCTGTCACAAGCGTGAGGCGACAGATGCAGCAGAGGCTGGTTGAAGAAGGAAGGCTCGGCTTTATCATCCACCGTTTTAGTCGCTGAGGAAGTTTTGCCCAAGCTGGAATCTTTTTAGGACAAACTACAACGTTTTGATCAAATGGAAAAAAGGAAACAGTGAACCTTTTATTTATAATCACACATAAAAACAAGATTTATACACAATAGAGTCTGTTGCTCTGATACGACCGGGCGACGGTCACGGCTGAACGTCGACAAGCTTCCTCTTGCGGTAGTTGAGGACCAGGCCAGAGGCGGTGAGCTGCGAGGCCTGACCCTTCTCCCAGCTCTGGAAGCCGTTCAGGCCGTTCTGACCGGACCTGAACAGAACCTTCTCCAAGCAGTCCAGCCGTCCCACCAGCACAGATGTGTCCTCGTTGTAGGCGTTTTGGGAGGAGTCCATTGTCCGTCTGAAGCGGCCGATGAACGTCTGGAGGGAGGACAGTGTAAACGGGGAAAGATGGACGCAGAAAAAAGGTCAGAGGGTTGCAGTTACGGATTTTTAATCCAACGTTTGGCCATGTTTTTTTTTGACAGCAGGTGAACCGGCGGTGAACTGTAAAATTTCTCACCTTCAGTCAATGCTGTCAAAAGCTTAAAACTCGACAGTGTGGAAGGTGGCGATGGTACCTCAAAGTAAAATCAAATTTATTAAATCATGGTTGGTATAATGAAAAATTGAGGCCAAGGCTGTGCAGGTCAGTCAAAGTCAACCTCACCACTCTCTCTCGTCCATGTCTTGGTGCTTAGTCATGTTGGAAGAGGAGGAGGGGGGGGGGGGGGGGGGGGTCATCTCCAAACTGTTCCCACGATGTTGGGAACATTACATTTACCGAAACGCCTTCGCCTGCTGTAACATTCAGAGTCCCTTTCATGGAAGCAAGGGGCCAAGCCCAGCTCCTGAGAACGACCCCACACCAGAACCCCGTCCACCAAACTTTACACTTGGCAAGATGCACTCAGACAAGTACGGTTCTCGTGGCAAACGCCAAACCCAGACTCGTCCATCAGATTTCCAGATGGAGAAGTGCGATGGATCACTCCAGAGAAGGCGCCTCCACTGCTCCAGAGTCCTGTGGCAGCGGGCTTTACACCACTACACCCGAGGCTTTGCACCTGGTGACGTACGGCTGGGATGCAGCTGCTCAGCCATGGAACCACCATGAAGTATGTGTCTGAATGTAGAGGAATTAATTGGTAATTTTTATACTTTGTAAGTATAATAATTACTTTGAATCACTTAAGAACTTTCTGGGACATTGAGAAGCTGGACTTTACTGGAGAGAAATAAATAATTTCCACCAGGGTGTTGACGAACTTCAAGAGAAGTGAGCACGTCTTCGATTGATGTTGATTTATTTCCTTCATGTAAACAGGAGGACTTGGTTGTTGATTTTTTTTTTCACTGTTTATAGTTCCACATATGCTTTAAAATGAATTTTCATAATAAAAAGTAGTTGTCAGAAGTTTGGAGATCTGGTAGTGATTGACTCTGCAGAAAGATGGACACCTCTGCACACTATTTGCAGGCCAACAATGACCTTAACGACTCCCCATTACTAAGGGAGTGGACCTGTTTCGGTTTAATTTGCATGTTATCTAAGCCATTACAAGGCCTTTGTTGGGCAGTACTATAAAGCTTGGAACTCCACACTACTCCAGACATTTTGAATTGAGAAAGCTTTCTGGATGGGAAGCGAAACATCTTCAAACTCTGGTAAAAAGTCCAGTTGTGTCTGCACACTATGCGCCTCTGTCTGGCTACATGGCCGACCGTGTCACGGCTGAGCTGCTCTCGTTCCCAACCTTTTCCCGTTGTTATGATACCACTGACAGCTGACTGGGGAATATTTAGGAGTGAGGAAATCTATCGACAGGCAGCATCCTATCACAGAAGGAGGAACACCTGAAAAGTTTGGACATCTTCTCATTCACCGGTTTCTCTTAATATTCATAACTACCTCTGGCAACTCTTCGAGGAGCAGTAATCAAAGCAAAGAGGGGTTACTTTGAAGAATCTAAAAATATAAAAGATGTTTTTCACAATGTTTCGTTTGCTACATAATTCTACACACATTGTCTTCATTATGTACTTATAATGTAGAAAGTAATAAAAATTATGACAGGTGTGTAACAGTGATACAAGCAGCAGTGCAGCATGCTTTTGTTTGAGATCGCTGCGCCCTCTAGTGGCGGCGACGGTCAGTAACGCTGCCTTTTGATGTTTATAGTTTAGAAAAACAGCAAACATCTGACCTACTACTCTCATATAATAATTATCCTTTATAAGCTTTTTGAGGACAAACCAATTATTTCATAAAACACAGTGTTTAGTATCACACCTTTTAAAATCTGACCTAAATGTCTAATTGCAGGTTAAATTGAACACAAATTGTTCATAAACTGCCTGCACTGAGACTGAAAAATTAAGATGCCAGCTGTTGTTGGCAGCTAATAAAGCTCGCCCCTGCATACTCTTGTTAAATGCTCATTTAATGAAGAAACTAATTCGTTTCTGCATTTGTGAGAGGTAAGCAGGTTTGTCGCTGCACCTAAACATCAGGCACACTGTCGCCATTTATCTGCAGAGACGTGCCGCCTTGTTTTAGATGAAAAGGAACCCTGGAAAACGACGTCTAATCTGTGCACCAAGGACACATGTCTAATTAAACGTGTTTATTCTTGATCAGTGTGGGTTACTTTCATAAACCGATCCGCCCCAGCAACAGCTGCAGGGTCCTCCTATCCTCTTGTACCTGCAACAGAGTCTTTGCGATGTCAGGGTTTTCTGGGTTGTCAAAGTGGAGCATCTGGGATCCCAGGCCGTAGTAGTAGGGCCCCATCTTATGCAGGTCCACCACGTTAGGGTCAGCTGTGAACACGGTCCTCCAGCCCTCTTTGTACACTTTGGGAAGCTCCACAGACAGCACCTTCCTCTTCTTCTCATACAGACCCTTGGAGAGCCACAGAGGAAACTCCATCTTTGTACCCTGAAAGGAAAGAAAGAGCCCTTAGATTGGGTGGGGTTGTATTGGATGTGCCTCGTTCCCTAGTTTACGCTGATGTGTTTGTGTTGGAGAACAAGCCTAATGCAAAAACCTTTAGAAGTTTTCTAACCATTAAAGATATCAGACCATTCATTTTCAACACTGGCTTATTTCTGAGCTGGATTAAAGGGAGGTTGAAGTCTTTCACTGCAGTTAAAAGGCGCCATGACATCACTGTATAAACCATTACATGTAGTTGATATCGCTGCATATATCAATTGTCCAAAGAATTTAATAAAAAAAAAAAATGACATTGATTTGTTGTTTTGTCAGGCCAAATGTCCCTCCTCAGTAAAAGGGTTGGGAGCGGTAATGATATGCAGCTCTACCAAAAATAAATATAACATAAAAGCACTTTGCATTGTCTCTGTACTGAATTTTGCTAAATAAATAAATTTGCCTTGCCTTGCCTTACCAAGTCGACTTCACCCTGATTGGCTACAACCATATTTGGAAAATAACCTACGTAGAAAGACAACCTGTTTTCTGTTCTGGTCGTTTTGGAGCAAAGTAACAAAGCTGATCGACCCTGAGCAGGTCTGTTGGTATTCACTTTTGACATTCACAGCTTCATCAGCACACAACAGACCACATTATACCCCCAAAACCTTTGTTGTCATGGGCAAGAAGCAGGGTACACATTGAGTCCATCAAACAGATACACAGAACTGATAACCAAGGCCGACTCGGTCCCCAATTATCTTAATTTGTATGTTTTGGATGGTTGGAGTGTCAGGAAGAAAGACCCAGACATACACAGAAAAAGCAGGCAAATGCCCCCCTAGACAAAATTTTAACCTTTGACCTTCTATCTACTAAGCTACAGTGCTAAATATTTGATCCACTGGCGTGGAGACACGTTAGATTTATGAAACACTCAAAAAGACAAAACAGTAAGGATCTGGAATTTGAAGGCTTAAAGTTAAACGTCTGTAAAGAGTAACTGTTATTTGATTAATTTTTTTGATGTTTTAATTAACCGTGCCTCTCACCCATTGACAGCTGGAGATAGGCACCAGCGCCCCTCGCGAACCCCCCCCCCCCCCCCCCCCCCCACCCCCAACCCAAGGGATAAGCGTTTTGGAAAATGGATGGATGAATGTTTTATTTAAAGCTTCATATTTACCTCTTCTATAAACTTCTGTCAATTTTGCAAAAAAATAAATAAAAAATCAGTAAAACAAAGAGTATCATTCTTACTTCTACTTTTTATCAGTATTTTAACCATCAACAACAGCTTTTGTTGTCAAATGGTATATTGCTATACAGCTACCTTTTATCATATTTTGTCACCTTTAAATGTTTCAAATCAAACAAACTGTGTGTCAAAGATAACCTGGATAAATATAATATGCAAATTTGAAAATGAAAGGTGAGAACAAACTATTCAAACCAACATAGCACTATGGTAAACAAATAAAATATATTTTTCTAAATAAATAGTTGTAATTCCTTTGCTTTGGATGCAAAACCTATTTTGATCAAATAACATGCAACAACTTCTATTTATGTACTTTAGTCGTTTAAAAAAAAGTTGCCAAGATAAGAACTGACTGATGATCTCAAATAATATTTTAAAGATCGGTTTATCTCGGTGCATCTCTAATAAAAATAAAACGTTTAGTACCACGACCGTATTATATAACATATACCTAGTTTAATTTTTTCACTTAATTTGTTTTCAATGTTACACTTACATTTTGAGTATGTGTAAAGAGCCCAAATTTTATTTCGCTGTCCAAATAAGCTGTGTTTTGATAATAAATATAACGTAAAATCATACCAAATATGCGCCGAATATACAGATGAGTCGAATTTATTCTTAAACACCCAAAATGCATTTACCAGACAACCAATATTTAGTTAAAATCGACTAAAAATTGTTAAACACAAATGCTGACTAGAGCTTGGCGAGACGTTTAGTTGCATTCCACTAGAAGGTACATTTAAAGCTCATCTACTTTTAGGGAAAAAGATCTGACAGGCAGTGATATAGAGATAAGTGCTCTGTGGGGAATTATTGTAGTTTTTAATTCAGGGAAGCGCACTGACCTCCGAAATGTCCTGTGAGTCACTCGACTTCTCCAGGAATCCAAGCCGTGGGAAGACGCACTCCGTCCGGACAGGTAGCCTCTCCTGCGAGAGCAAAATGTCGTCGAGAGACAGAAAATTCTCCTCCATCCCCACGCCAGGAGTTACGGGAAAATACGACTGTGTGTCCATGTCTTTAAACGTGACACCAAACACAAACAGTTAATGGAATAATACCAGTGAACCTCTCTCCGCTCTCACAGCGCTGCCATTACACTTCCTTGTTATTGGCGCCAGGACAGAAGAGCCAATCAGAGCTTGTTTTTCCTCTTCTTCTTGAGTTTTATTGGTGCGCATTACCGCCGCCAAGTGTTGAGGAGTATAGATCGGAATGGCAATTTATTGAGACTTAGACTTAGAGACTTAGAGACTTTCTTTATTGTCATTTTGTATACACAGAGTGCATACAGAACGAAATTTCGTTTTCACACTGCTCAGAAAGATTGCAGTAACTCTACAGGATACCTGACAGTGAATTACAGTACAGGATAAAGTGCAGTGATAAATCGCAGTCACTTACAGGATAGTTTCAATTGACTTCCGGATAAAGTGCAGCAGTGAACAGTAGGCAGATGAAAATGTAAACAATGTAAAACAAATGTAAACAAATATGCAGTAAGGAGCTGCAGTGATTTAAAAGTAGACACTTGCATTGTAAACAGTTTTGCAGTACGTTTCTGGGTAAGGTGCGGCAGCAATTTTGCAGGATACGATGCAAATGTGCAAATGTGCAAATCAGCGAGTCGAGTATGGTACACAGTCCGTTTTTATACTTCAGCAGTTTAGCAGTTCAACAGTCTGATGGCAGCAGGGAAAAAGCTTTTGCAGAACCTGGTGGACCTGCAGCGGATGCTGCGGAACCTCTTTTCAGAGGGCAGCAGGGAGAATAGTCTATGGTGGGGGTGTGAGGGGTCCCTGATGATGTTACGGGCTCGAGACACACAGCGCTGCGATGAAATGTCTTTAATGGAGGGAAGAGGAGCCCCGATGATCCCTTCTGCTGTCCTCACCACTCTCCTCACGTTCTTCCAGTCGGAGGCACTGCAGCCTCCACACCACACAGAGAGACAGCTGGTCAGAATACTCTCTATGGTGCTTCTGTAGAAGGTCGTGAGGATGGGCGGGGGCAGGCGGGCTCTCCTCATCCTCCGCAGAAAGTACAGTCGCTTCTGTGCCCTCTTCACCAGTGACGTGGTGTTCACAGTCCAGGTGAGGTTGTCCGTGATGTGCACCCCCAGGAACTTGGTGCTGCTGACCACCTCCACCGCTGAGTTGTTGATGACCAGTGGAGCATGGTGAGGCCGGTTTTTCCTGAAGTCGACGATGATCTCCTTGAAGCATGTTATAAAAAAATATATATTCTTCCAGTTAGACCTGCTGTTACAAATTATTGCAATAAATATTGATAGCATCAATTTTCTGAATTCTTTTGTAAAATGTTGACCATATCATACAAATGTTGACCATAATTTAAATTTCACCTTGCTGAGATGTTCAGTTAAGTGTTTTCTTTCTTCCTCATACTGCTAGCAACGTAACACATGTTCCACCGATTTTTTTTTTTGTCCACAACAGAAACATCTACCTGACATATGCAACCTTTCCTGCAGTCTCTCTTAGTAATGCCTCTAAATTCTGTTTTACCTAAGTTGCCATCGTGTCAAAACATATTTTTGACCCATCCTTTGTTTTCCTATTTACTATTTCATTTAATTTCTTCATTATGTCTGCTCATATCCACAACAAAGTAACAGTCATACCCCCTTATGATCCCCCCCCCCCCCCGACAAAAGTGGATCCTCATGCCCATCAAAGTAATATTTATTTATTTATTTATAAACATTTATTAGAGGATCAGCCCCATGAGATGAAACATCTAATTTTCATGGGGGTCCTCAGTAACATATCCAAACAATGTAGAAAAGTAAAACAACAGAGTAGATACAATATACAAGATACAAGAAAAAAAAATAATTTCAATTTACACAGATATTCTTATTTTTATGAATGACTTCTTGATTTTTATTCTAAAATTTCATTTTCTATCTAAATAATAGCATTTTGAATAATCTCTTAAAGTAACCCAGGTCTGTACAGTGATGCAGTGGGTAGCACTGTTGCCTTGCAGCACTAAGGTCCTTGGTTTGAGTCCTACCCTGGGTCTTTCTGCATGGAGTTCACATGTGATGGAAAATGATGTTTGTTCTGGAAAATTTATTAATTAGATTCTTTCTGGGTACTCTGACTCCCACAGTCCAAAAACATGTTATGTTAATTGGCCTCTCTAAATTCTCCGTAGGTGTGAGTGTGTACGAGTATGGTTGTTTGTCCTGTTTGTCTCTGTGCTGCCCTGTAATAGATTGGAAAACTACCCAGGATGTACCCCGCCTCTCACCCATTGAATGCTGGAGATAGGCACCAGCACCCCTTACGACCCCATGAGGGATAAGCGTGTTAGAAAATAGATGGATGTTAAACTAACCCACCTAAACTTGGTACCAACTGCTTTTTCCACCTGGAGTTCGCTGATGTAGACTACTGTGGATGTAAAGTTGAAAGAAGCAAAAAAAGGGACAAATCAAAGAGGCATATATATATATATATATATATATATATATATATATATATATATATATATATATATATATATATATATATATATATATATATATATACACACATAATATTATATAAACTACTCATTAAACAACAAGTATACAGTTTACTTCTAGTTCAAAAATACTTGCTATTTTATGTATCCAATTATTGATAACTGTAATATTAGTACTTATAACAAGACAAAAGACAAGCGTTCAAGAGAGGTCCAGGTATAGGCTCTATGTTATATTTTAAACACAAGTTAAAACAAGTTAAAACCTTTTTCTCCACAGAAAGCTTTTAATATTAAAGATTATATTCAAATGTGAACAATAGACTATATTGTAAAAAGAAAAAATCTTATGTTTGGCAGGGCAAATTGAAATGGTTTCTTCCTAAGAAGACTGATGACCTGAACAGGTTCATTAGGAACATATAGAAGGAACATTTTTAAAGAATCAGTTATAATCAAATGATTGCAAAGTTCGCAACATAATTAAGAAAAATCAAGACAACTCTTACCATTTGACTAAGAATTAAGAAAGTCAACTTATCGTTATCTTTTGGGATGGATTGCCTGGACTGAAGTGTGAGCAGGAGTATAATGTCAAAGCGTTCTGACAACTGTGATGCTAGCAAGGTATAAATATTTCCTGTTTCGACATTTATGGGAATAGAATGCATTGTTTTTAGCTGAAGACAAATAAAACACTGTTTATAAGATCATAGCAGATTTTATCAGTTATTTGATAAATATAATACATTAGGCCTTTCTGCCTATTTAAAATCATGTGCAATTATATTGTTGACCATTGGAGGCCAGACTATCACCATAAAAAAAAGGGTGACCTTGTAACTGCGTTAAGCTGTAAGCAATATGGTAAAAGTAATTTTATTAGTAGCATAAAAAGGAGGCACAACAAGTAGATAAAACTTGGACAGTAAATTCAACCTTGAATTTCCATCATATTAATATGCAGCGCTTGTCTCAGTGGCCTCACCTTCTCTCTGTCACTTCTGATGATATTCATCAGCTGATAAATGAAGAATGACAGCAAGTCCAAACTGTAATCTTGTATTTTCCCCTCTGTCAGGGTAAAATCGGTTCGCAAATCTTGACGAGAGGAAAAACAGGTCAGTCATTTCTCTTATTTTGACATTGTTGACTCTTAGACGTGTCCTTCAGACTGCAAGTAAAAGTCATCAGATATTGGTGAGTAAAAGCTCAAAGATTGTCTGCAAAACATAGACAAGTAGATAATAAATGCAAAGTCTTAATTCAGTGATTTTTTTACTCATTAAATAAATACACTCAAACCAAAGGTTGAAATGTTTTTATATTTTTCAGTGTAGGATTATATTGCTGCTATAAAATCTTTTTGATCATCACCACCGGGGTGCTTGTAGGAGTGTGCTGTAACAGCATTATGACTACAACTGCTTTAATATTAAATGGAGAATAATACAGAATGAAAGCTCCATTGGGACAGAGAGGTTTGTAGCGAGTTGAAAACACTTTCAAAATCCATTAAAGCTGCATCAGATGCTGTAAAATTACACCATGAAGTGGCTCCTGACCAGGACATGAAACTGAAATCATGCCTTAAGTTTTTTTTTATATGACACTCCTCCCATATCAACCAGGAATCAAGCCTTGTGAAGGAAAGCAGGGAAGTGGTCTCAGAGTCCTAGATCTACATGTAGAGCTGCATGTGATGTTTTCTCCACAGACGTTGATTTAAAGCATTAAGGCATATTTCAAGAAAGTAAAAAGGCTGCTATTACCTAGTTTTCAATGTTACTTTTTACATTTTGTTAATAAAATTTGAGACAGCCATTTATTGTATTCACAAAAAATGATGCTGACATTTCAGCCAAACTCCAGAGGTAGTTATTCTTACCATCTCTTTCTGTTGGACAAAAGGTCTGAACACTTTGAAGATACTCTCTCTGTATCACTTTTTTGTGACTGATCATTTAAACTATTGTGCTTTCTAAAAACCGTGCAGAGTTGCTCTAAGCAAAAGTACTATTTTTGCATTCCATCTGGCTCGGAAATCGTAAATAGGAGCTGAGAAAGGAGTAGACCCGAGTAAGAAGCGTTCAAGTTTATAGAGTTGGAATATATATTCCAATATGGCGAAGGCCAGGAAAACTGTTGTTTTGTTCGTAGTACATCTCATAAACGTCCATTGAAGCTGTACTTTCCACGTCCAAACACAACTTTTAATTTGCTTGTGTCACTGTTGCAACCGCTACATGTAACATTGATTTTAGATACATTCTTACAACTGTTTGTTGTAAAATAAACATATTTTTATCACAGCTTACTGTCGTTGATGCGAGGAGCTACTATTTTGGATCAGATAATCAGCCTTAAAAAATTTCTCTGACACTATATTTGGAAAAGTCCAATTATAGTGGCCGTTAGTTGATGTTTGCCAATGGGAAGCTGGGATTTCTGAGTTCCAACTGCGAATGTAATGCAGCATATTAAAGGAACTATAAGTAAGATATTCACTATAAAATCAGCCTAAATCATTCTAATTTGTCACCTGGGATGAAAGTAACATTCCCCTTAAACAAGCGGCTGTCTCCCTCAACAATCTCTTAGTTAAGTTTTTCTCTTTTTTCTTTCAAACCTAGAAGTATGGTCCGGAACGACTTTGGTTCAGAGTGTAGCCTGTGTTTACTTCCTGGTTCCTGAGCCAATCATATGAGAGTTCCCAACACAGAGCGAGGAATTTGGTATTTTATCTTGGCAAAGGAGCAGCAGCTTGCTAACATGGAAGCCAGGAAGAGAAGCGGACCAGAAATAGAACAGAATGCAACATCTTATACTTGTCCTGTGGAAGAAAAAATTCACAACAGCAACCAAACATTTTAAAACGTCATATCAGATTGTTGTGATTGGCAAGCTGTTGTACTGATTTGGGCCACAAGGTGTCAGTATTACTTATAGCTCATTTAATGTACTTTTCTAAAAGTCGGTGGGAATTCTGGGAAATGTAGTGGATGACTGAAACAAACTGAAAGTTGTTACCAAACATACAAATCTTAGAAATAACTCCAGTAAGGCGCTGACTCCACTGTGTGAGTTTCTTTTGTTGACTTAAAACGGTTCATTTTCCTCAAACACACATGCATTCATCTTGCATTTGAAACCAGAGGGGGAAAAAAAACTGAAATCACTCTTGTCATCTAGCACAATTTATTCCACCATTTGTTTACAGTAGCTTTGTAAATGCAGTTTGTTTGTACGTTAATTCGTAGTAGTCTTCACACATCAGCTCTTGGCATTCTGAAGAGTGAGCAACACCTCACATGATTGGAACATTAAACAAATATTGTTAAATATGAACAAATGAATAAATAAGCCCCGTTCAGCGGCTCCACAGTGGAACAACAAGAGTCCTTTTTGAGGGTCCGAGTGCCTCGTGTCTCCAGTCGCAGACAGATAGATCTGTTTCCAGCAGAAACTCAAAGTGTGGGGGGGGGGGGGGGGGGGGGCTGACTGTAGCAGAGACTAAGAGGCCTCTTTTGATTTGCAAACACACATGCACAAACAGTCGTGGAAGGATTACGAGCCACCAGACCAACTCGTGAACTGTGGAAGGAGAAGACGACCGAAAGAGTCACAAAAATTTCCCTTTAATTTTGCAAGTTTTTGAAGAAAAATGTATTTGCTGGAAGAACTATATGATTAAATATGGATTTGTTTTGTCTTTGTGTCTCCTGGTTTTTGTTTATCCTTTTTAAACTTTTGTAAATATTTGAATCTTTTTTTTCCAGCTGTTTTTTTATTCACGCTGAGTGCTGCTGTGGTTCTCTAGTGGGCTTTTATGTTCTATTTTCACCCTCTGTGGGTCAGAGTACGGTACAGGTCATTTTGTCCATTTGCCGTTTCATTCTTTTTCAGATTTGGATATTCTGCACCCAACCTTTTAGGGTACAAAAAGAAGCCATTGTCATGGGACTTTTTGTTTCAACCAAACAACCTTTTGTATCCGCTTTCAGGTCATTCAAGCAAAACTAGTACATTCTCAGATATAGAAACAACACAGGGTCAAGTTTAATGGGGACTAAATCACAAGCTGACACCAATTGGATGCGGTGACCATGGGCACTCAGATTTGACCTTTCACACGCAGGTGTCTCCTCCAAACAGCTTGAATAAATCCATGACAGCAGTATCATTATGGCCCTCAAGTGTTGTGCTCCAAGACGCTGTCAGGAACGCCAGGGTTTCAGAAAAGCTTTTCAATGAAATTCATAATTAACTCCTAATCTGTCCCGAGTTTAGACACAGCCTTCAGTGGTGATGCTTTAATAGTACTACTATTAATAATAATGTTAGCAATCGAATTCTTTACACCACAGTTACCCTTTTTAGAATTGACACAGGGTGTACTTTCTTTTTACCTAGACTGTACGGAGGGTGAAACCTTCCTAGATTAGTTGTACATTATTATGTTTTTCTTTTCCTGTTTACTGTCACTTATCATATTATTTATTTTGTTTTTATTTTGGTTATATGTTTCATTGTCTCACTATTCAATTTCATCCAACTTCGTTGCTGCACTGTTGTTCATTTTTATATGACTGTAAAGCACTTTGGCTACCTTTAGCTGTTTTTATCGGTTTGAATTTAAAATGTGAAGTTGTTTGGTTAGGTGGCCTGAGGTACAGGCAGACTATGCAACTGCTTAAGGCCCCCCTGTGGGATTAGGGGACCCCAAGGGAGATTCAGTTTTTTTCAAAGGACATGTTGACAATGTGTCAGTTGTATATATTATAAATATATGCATGCATATCATTGTTGATTCTTTTTAATGGATAACAGATTTATTTCAGCAAATAAGTTTAAAATGTACTCTAACAGTCATAAGTTTGGACTCACCTTTGTCGTTCAATGGCTTTTCCTTATTTTTGACTTTTCTACATTGCAGATACACAGTGAAGACATCAAAGCTATGACTCAAAAATATCAAGAATTTTACATCAAATGCAAAATTGTGAAATAACTCAAAACATCTTGTATGTTTTGACTGAAATGGTTTTCCGACTGTCTAGAAGACGTTCCCAGAGGTAGTAATAAAAATAAAGACAAACCATTGAATGAGAAGGTGAGTCCAAACTTTTGACTGGTAGAGTAAAAGTCATGTATGATACATATTATGAAAAACAGATTTATTGGAGAGAGAAAGTTATATTTAAATCATTTGTTTGTTGCTTACTTGGACGTTATGACCCAAGGCTAATGAAAAAAAAAATAAGTTAGTTCCTTAGGCAACAACAATATTACCTACCTAAAAAACTAAATTATTAGGTTTGGAAAGGTCCAATGATATGCTTGGACGTAGCACTGAACAGCTGTTTTGCAATAACCTTCTTTAACAATGTCCCTCTATGCCTAACTCTTGGAGAATTTAATCACAGCCTGTTGGACAACTCTGAAGCCAACAGTCTTTGTTTGTGTCGTTTGCCAAAACATAACATTTTCATATATAAAAAAAGCTTTATTTTTATTGGTTTTGTTTAATATGGGGATTTTCAAGTATACTGATTTTATGATTCTTTTTAATCAGCTGTAAGCAATAATTATCAAAAATAAATGAAACAACTGAAATACAGTGATGAATCCAATTAATAAATCAACCGAATTGTCTGAATTGTGAGTGGGCCCAAATGAGAAACTTCTTACAGCCTCTGTGGCTCTTTGGGTCTTCTGCTCCTGTACCTGGCTGGTTCCACTCAGCAATCCTTCCACGCAAACAGTCATATGAAAGGACACAGTCTCGCACTCGCTCTCACTCCAGAGTCTCTCTTTAAGAAATGACTAATTTTTACATGAAAAATCTGGCAGATCTGATAGAGAAAAACCGAGAGAGGTTACAAGTGAAATTTACAATATGTCATGTTGCTTTTCTGCAGCTGTAAACATTAGCAAAGTAAAGGGAGGACTGCCAGTCACACACACACACACAGGGAACATCTAGACTGTAAACATTTCAATACAGAGACACACACACAGCACTGTCCCAGTCAGCCCTCTACAACGAGCCTTCATACACGCACACACGCACACACACACACACACACCCGCACACACACACACACAAAGCTTCAGCAACCTGTTACCAATCCACACACACACACACACACACACACTTATCACACACCTGACACTGGAGCATCCCAAACACACACTTTAAGGGCGTAAACTACACCGCTTCCTGCTCCTTCCTCCCTCCCTGTCCGGACTGAGCATGCTCAGACCGCCCCTCTCCACCCCCCCACACACCCAGTCTAAATTCAGACCAAGCAAAGCGAACACACGGGACAAGCTGACATGCCAGTTCCTCTCTTTCTGCTCAGGTGTGCACAGACCGGATCTGAAAAGCATTTTATGTAACCTTCGGATGTAATTATTCTGGCGAGGAAGGTACGCAGAACTGAGGCGGGGACTATGAAAGAGGAGCACTGTGAGGCAGTCTTTTATGAGAGATCACCAGGCTGGAGTCCTGCTTGTGTGAGAGGAGAAGCCCACTGAATAATGTACAAGTCTGTTTGCAGATTTCTGCCTCTTCCTCACCTTCATCCTCTTGTGGTTCCCGTTTCCTCCTCCTCCCGCCCACCCTGCTCTGCTTCCTCTCCGCCACCCAGTTAAGGCCATGGAAGGACTGGACACAAGTTACAGACGGGCCTGGACCCAGAGACGAGATAGGAGGCCCGTTAAGACCTGAGCATCTCCGGGGGGGCGGCCATGCTTGCTTTGGAGAGGAGGCAGGAGAGGGTCTGCCTTGTATGCAGTATCGTCGTCAGGTTTTTAAAATGAAAAGCTTAACAGAGGCCCTTTAATGCGTGATGGTTGGACAGTCACACTATTCTTTTTGGTTCAGTTTACAAGGAACAGTTGTCTGATAGGACTATGGATTCCATCACGGCGAGTATGTGGTGATCACTTTGATTGTTTCATCAGATTTGGTAGCGTCTCTGTCCAGATGTCCATGGCAGCAACCTAGTATGTCCTGGAGACAGAGAGCAGAGGGACATAACATGGTTTGCACATTTATTACTGACATTTTCAGCAACTGGACACTGATGTCACATTATAATGGATGGTCAAAAGATATAAACCTTAACCCTATAACTCCAAATGGATAATTTTTGCTGCAAATATCTCTGCGATCTCTACTTCTTGAACAAAGTCAGTATTTTTCTGTGCATACAATTTACAACACACAAATTATATTTTACATCCCCTACATAATGCAGAAAACATGAGGAAATTAGATTTTTTTGGTTTAACGTATCAATTACAATACAAAGAAAATTTGAACCAAAGCAACCAAAAGAGATTTACTTTTTTTAAAATGTTTCCTCACAATTATCTGTATCAGGCTGTAAGGGGTTAAACATTTCAAAGAAATTAGAGATGCAGAGATCAGACTTTTCTTGGGCAATTCTAATTTTATTCCTAGGTTGTTGTTTTTTGTCCAAGCAGCAGAACCCACACACTGGGGTAAAAAAGTACTTGCTCCCTCGTAGATTTAGTCCATTTCGCTTTCTTCTGACACTTGAATCTTGCAA
Source organism: Fundulus heteroclitus (assembly GCF_011125445.2). Taxonomy (NCBI): domain Eukaryota; kingdom Metazoa; phylum Chordata; class Actinopteri; order Cyprinodontiformes; family Fundulidae; genus Fundulus; species Fundulus heteroclitus. The sequence goes on along the minus strand of NC_046362.1, from coordinate 30,839,618 downwards.
GTTTTAAAATCAGTATCTTTAGTTACCTGACTAAATACAAAATGTCATTTTCAGGTGGAGATTTAATTTATTAAGAGAAAAAAAACAACTATCAAAACCCATCTGGCCCTATGTGAAAGAGTAATTGCCTCCTAAACCTAAAAACTACTTGAACAGCAAAAACAAAAACTGCAATTAGACTGAAATAAACTGTCAACTTCAGGTTTACTACCAAAGCTAATATAAAATGAAACTTTTGCCACATATGAGAGTTTATGCTCATATTTCTTCAGAGTGGATCGAGCTGTGAGTCTCACCTTGAAGAGTAGTCAGAGTGGGCCGGGTGGTCAGTCAGTCAGAGGGGTGTTCAGGGCAGGACCGGTTGATCTCAAACCACGAGTCTATACAGCTGCAGGAGCACAAAGACACACAGGCATGACGGTGTTGGATCAGATATGGCAGTCAAAAAAAACACACCCGCCTTCTTCATGCAGCCGATGATGGATTTACACATCTGAATAAAAAAAAAATAAAAAAAAGTTGAAGTATATTTTGCAATACGCCTTTAACTCAGGGTTACAGAGAGCTGTTGCTGAAGTATCTTGTAGGCATGTTGGAAAACCTCCAAATACTCCCACACAGGAAGCACACAACAACATGCAACGTACAAATTAACCTCAAGGAAATCACAGGAGGAGCAATCTTCTGGCTTATTTTGAATTTCTAAACATTCTTCTGCCTGTGATATTATAAAATATTCCACAAGAACGACGTTGCTGTGTTTTCATGCTGAATTCCCTACTAATCCAGACATTTAATTCCTTTTCAGCCATTTGTATAAGTTTATGTGCAAAAGTTCGTTTATGAGAGATATTTCTAAACTGTTTGAGCTTTAAATATGGAGCATAAACAAATGGAGCCTAAAAAGAAAAAATGTCAGTGCGATAGGATGCACCCTGTGCTATGAATCAGGTGCTGAAATGTCTTCACCACTGAACACTACAAAGTCACATTTTAATGTTATTATAACGACGTGGAGGCGTTTGGGAACCACAGCACAAAGTGGCAAGCCATGTAAAACCACAGAGTGGGTTCAGTGGGTGCTGAGGAAGAAAGTGTTGGTAACTTTCTGCACAGTCATGTTGTCCTCAGATTAGATGAAGCAGAGTGCGTAGCGAGCTTCGTGGAATGGGCTTCCATGGCCGAGCAGCTTCAGATGTAACAGCGTGACACCTGCTGCCACTGGACTCCAGATCGATGGAGACATCTTCACTCGAATGTTCTCTCTTTTCATTCATCCACTGGATAAGTCGGGTTTGGAAGCTGCAAGGTGAACGGCACCTGCCTGACTGCATTGTGTAAAGTTTGGTGCGGAGCGGCTCCACGGTGGATGTCTAATTTTGCAGGATTTGGACTCTGAACGCTTCAGAAAACCAAGATGTTTTGTACATTGTATTGCTCCCGATTTTGGGTCAGAAAGCAAGGTGTTTAAAGACATAGTTGGGAGAGATTAGTGTGGAAGAACTCTACATAGTCCTGAGAAGCTTTGGGATGAATGAGATGAGAGACCACGAGCCACGCAGTCTCATCCAACATCAGTGTCTGACCTCACCAATGTGCTTCCCTTAACTTCCCGCAAACACACTCCTAAAGTCTGCGGAAAGTGTTTTTTCACAATTAGATAATTAAAGGTTTAAATAATGAATTCAAACATCAATTAATTTTATGTTAAAATCTTGCATGATGATCTCACAAATTATTAAAATATTTCATGATGAAAAAGTTCATCATGAAATAATTTAAATGGTGACTCAGGTTCATCAAGTAGACGCCAACATTTGTTACAACAGACCAATCCTGCCCTACCGCTCACTTTGATGGGTAAGGCTGAACAAAATAACTTAAAATAATGAAAATTACATAAACTTTAACATTTAATGAATAGAATTTCAATTAACGATTTCCACATTTGATTGATTTGTTTTTCATAAAATATGAAAACATTTAAATGACTATAGAATGTATTTATGCAATAAAGTAATTCCAATTTTATTTAAATGATCACATACATACGTTTTTACTGAGCAGCTTATTTCTTCCTCTCAATCACGGCACTTTTAGGTTTGACACCAGTTCTGCTCTTTATTTAACTTTCTTAATCATCTAAAACTTTTCATCTTATCTAATAGTGGGTGGAACAGCTACATGGACCCCATTTATTTAAAAAATGATTAAGTAACTTTTGCATCAAAGTGAGACAGTGCAATGAATCTTTAAACCTTTACAAAGCGCTGCAAAAGGGTTTAACTAGAACAAGTGCAAATGTATATATGAGGCAGTGATTCATATCTAGTTGAGTGTTTGCGAGCGTGTGTGTGTGTGTTTGTTTGTCAGTCACCTTTTGTGGTAGATGCAGAGGCACGGCAGTCTGGCTATGGTGTCCCCTTGCTGCAGCTCCTCTAGACAGATCACACACTCGCCGGCATCCCTCGCCAACACATCATCTGAGGTGGCAGACACACACACACACACACACACACACACACACACACACACACACACACACACACACACACACACACACACACACACACACACACAGAGAGAGAGAGAGAGAGAGCGGAAGAAGAATTAGCATTCTACCACAAACACTGATAATGTCAGCCATCATATCAAACCGAGCAGAGAGCAGCCGGGAAAGCAGCTCGGTGCATCACACAGATGATACAGTTGGCATTTTCTGCTTCCAGCCATAAAAAAAAAAAAAAAAAACAGAACAAAGAGGCCAATCATGGTGAGCTCTGAGCCAGTTTCTGTTGCTATCACTTGCTGAGATTTATTTCAGAATATTTTAGCCCCCTCTACTCTACTAAATGAGGACCAGCATGTACAGAGGCTTGAATGATCTATACAGAAGGCTTTTGCTTGTGGTGCAATTTGCCTATAATGACACAGACATCTATAGGGCTTGGCAAAAAGTAAGTATTCTTTCTCCTGGAGCATTTTCACATTTTTGTCACAATCGCTAACTACAATGTACCAAAAAAAAAAGTAGAACATAAATGTGAAGGTAAAGGAGGATAATGCATGATTATGCAAAAAGGTTTACGAAGGTAAATCTGAAAAGTGTGGCATGCATGTTGTAGAATCACAACCAATACAACTGGAATCAAACATTTTTATTTCTAGAGCACATTTTAAAAACCTGCATGGGTCACCAAAGTGCTGGACATTAAAACAAGAAAAGGTAAAAAAAATAAAAGTTAAAAACATACAAAACACACACACAGCATCAAAAGCTAAAAAAACAGGTTCATGGCAAGAGTATTTTAAAATGCCACGCATGACATGATCACTGTGTATTAAAAGCCAGGAAATAAAAGTGTGTTTTTAAAAGAGATTTAAAAACAGGAAAAGACAACTGGAAGTCTTTGGCAGTTTGCTTCTGGCATCCAAAGATTAATTATCTGTCCATTTCCAGAGGTTTAAGAGGGCGGGCCTAAAATATACTATAGCAACAGTTTCTAACTGTTATTTATCACTTTTAAAAAATATACAGTGAGCATCACAAATAAAAGGACCGACAAATTTTGGGTAACACCGGTCACCCTTTTTAGGAAATTTGTCAAGCTCCCCTCTGATGGGGGATATAGAGTAGCAAGAGCAACCGAGAGGTTTTATATGAAATCTTTCATATTGCCACCTTCCTAAAATAATGGCCTAAGTATCAACTTATTAACTTATTGCCGCATCTACCAAAAACCTGGGAAAAAATGACTTAGGCCATTAATTTAGGAGGGTTATGGTGTCATTTTCATGACTTTGTGCTTTTTGTCATTTATATGAGTGCTTTTTATGTTAACTACCATGTGGAGAATCATTATTATTATTATTATTATTATTATTATTATTATTATTATTATTATTATTATTATTATTATTATTATACAGATATTTCTGTCTCAGAATCTAAGGTTTGTTTAAAAATTGATGAATGAGTTTCCGTTTCTTGCTCCATTGTTCTGGAGCCTTTGCTTTCAGTTAGTTGTAGCTCTCAGTGATTTGGTTTCCCAATTTGTTGTGATTGCTTAGACTCTGATTTCGTTAGTTTCACTTTGTTTATAATCCAACACCTTTTTCCTGGCTCTAGGCCTATTTCTTCTTTATCACAAAAAGATAATCCAAGAGAGCATTGAAATCATCCACTTTTTACCGTTGCATAAGAACGAGTTTAAAAGCCGCTGTCAGCATCGGAAAAACATTTCAACTCTAGTTTAACTCAAGCCAGTGTTTTTGTCACGATCCTGATGTCAGGTTATGGGTAGATTTCTTCTTGTGTTTCGTCCCTGTCTGGCTCCGTCAACCATTCAACTCTACTCCCTCTGCCCTCATTGTTCTCACCTGTTGCTAATTTCTCATCATCGCTTTCACCTCTGCTCTGCCTCACTTTTCTCCCCACCTTCCTCTGTATTTAAACCCCCTGGACTCTTCACTCTCCGCTGGTTTTGTTCTGCTATCCGCTGTGGATTTTTGCCTCCTGCCACTCTCTTTCTCCGTACCCACATTATTCAGTTCATGTGCTACGTCTATCTGCAAGTCTATTTATCAATAAACATCATAATCATCGCACTCTGCACTTTGGTCCTCCTTTAACAGCAGCCATGACAGTTTTAAAGCTTGAAGTATGAATGAGACGCTGCAAATGGCGTGTTAACTCCAGCGTCACTAGCCAGCTATCATGGAGCTCTTAAACTGTGGTACAAATACAGCCGGCGGCACTTTGGTTGTCATTTGTGGTAAGAAGGGGACATTTTTCTGAGGACAGAAAGAGAAATTTGACCTGTCTTCCAGATAAATGTGAAATGAGCAATAATGTAGAATAAAAAATAGGAAAGATGAATTTTTAAGCACACCGATCTTCAAACTGATACTACTGCAGGGCAAGTGAGGTGGATCAAGTTTCAAGAACCCCTCTGAATAAAAATTGAACCAGGCAACAGTGAACCTATTACATTCAAACTGCCAGAAGTACAAATGCACGGTGTAATTCTGTTTTATTACGAGATATCAACACACAGCAGTCGTATTGGAGTTTGAGGTTTTTGTCAGTCCCACCTTGGTTCCTACTCATATTGAGAAAAGGCATCTCAGTTCTGTTTTTTTAAGGCTTGTAGAAAAAGTAAAAGAAAGATGTTTTCAAACTAGCTTCTGGTAGAAGTAAGCTGTGCTGCAACCTAAACATGCAGAAAAGAAAATCTCTCATTGTATAACAAAGTAATTACAATACAGCTAGCTTTCACGCCCACACCAGATACTCAGTGGATCCTTTGTTTGTAAGTCTCAGCTGGTAGTGATGCTGAGTAGAGAATCAGAGGAAAGTTTTAGTCACTTTAAATCGGGATCATTTTCCATACCCACTTCATCTTTGCAGGGTCAGAGAAGGACTGGTGCCTTGCTCCGGCGCACAGGCAGGGTACAGCGTTGACAGGGCGTCAGTCCAACACACAGGGCAACCACTCCCACACACACTCTGACCAAAGGGCAAATTAAAGTGACCAATTAACCTAACATGCATATTTTTTGGAATTTGGGAGGAAGCCGGAGGTTCCGTAGAGATCCATGAGAACTCTATGGAGAAAGGCTCTGGTTGGGATTTGAACTCTTCTTGCTGCAAGGCAACGGTGCTAGCAACCGTGACACTGTGCAGTTCCCATCGAGATACTCACATGTGGGGAATTCAAAAAGGTGAGAACAGCTAGCGTGCAATGACTGAGCCTCTGTTCCTGAGTCAACCAGATTCAGGAGGTTCACTGACATAAATCATTAATTTAAGACAATCCGATCTAAGCAATCACACGGTCGGAGAGGGTTTGCTCTTGACACTGGATCTAGGTGGGAATCAGTGGCAGGTATTTCTCATTTCTCATTCAGATGATAATAATTACCCTCTGGAATGTCCAGTTTGTCGAGTTGGTTAATTCAAGTTTATTTGTGTCTGATAAGAATGTTCTTAACTGGAACACGTAAAAGGGAGATTATTACTCCTCTACTGGCTTCTCTTCATTGGTCCTCAGATTACAAATCCACTTCTATACAGAAAACCCCTATTATTATCTTTAGCTGTCACTTTTTACATTTCGTATTAAATAATACTGTATAGTCTTCAGTGACGGTATCAAGGCGTTGGTTGTTTGCACCTGTAATGCTTTATCGGTTTGTTTTGCTGTTTTTTATATCCCTCTTTGCAGGTGTAGAAGCAGACTCTGATGATGTTACATTGCTCTCTCCCTTTCCTCCCTTTTAGCATTTTGTCTTATCTGTTTCTCTTCTTCTACCCGCCCGCTTCTGTGTCCATTGAACATGAAATAGTCCCAGCATAAAATCGAAAAAAGTTTCTTGCATATATAAATCAAATCTAGAAGTAGCACTACGGCGAAAGCAGTAAGGCTCCACTTGTGAAAGTAAAATCTGTTGGGCTCTTTTTGGCATCAAGACAACAATTCTTAATGCTACACAGCCAGACAGGACAAAAAAAATCCTTCTGTTCATTTTTAAAGTCTTAAATCACTTGTCTCCACCCTACTTGGTAGAGTTTCTCCTCCACTACACCCCAATCGGTCTCTCAGCTCAAAGCGGAGGCTTTGAGGAGACACGGCCTTCTCTATTTGTAATGATTGCTCTGAGAACCCAATATTTAGCCAAACAACAGAGTTAAGTTTTAAAAGGTTTATTGAAATGGTTGAGTGACAGATGAAAAGGCAGAAAGGCAGAACCAAACTTCACCAGTTCAATTTTATTTATATAGTGCCAATGTATTTAATGATTATTAAATACATAAATACAAAGTTGTGGTTGATGATGATGATATAGTTCCATCTGTACCAAGTGAAAGTGTAAAGTGTGAAACCAGTGAATATTAAAACCTAAAACTATTCAAATGTGAATATTCTAAAATGTGTATATTAAAACTTTCTAGATTACATTTCAGTGTTCTTTTGTTGTCCTCTCCCCCCTGGAAATGAAAGGGAATCTTCATCCTGGTAATCTATAGCACTTAAAGTCTTCTGTGGGTCTTTAAAAAAAACATTTCTGTGGGATTTGGCTGTTTCCGCACTTTTGGAGTTTACACTGTTATCATGCACATAACCAGATGAAAACCTTAGTAGTAAGCAGACCAGAGGATTCATAATATCAACCTGTAGTTGGCAAAGCTGCAAAAATAACACAATCCAGTCATGTAGCGCAGAGCCTCGTAGGATGTTTTCTAACTTCTCATTAAAAGGTGAGGCTGTTTGAGCTTAGACCGTGGGGGACTCAGTAAAGGTATGCTGAGACTCATAAAGTGGTTGTGGAGTGTGAAATTTTATTGAATAAACTTCATAAATGAAATTCTGTAGTTGCTTTAAAACAAAATGCTACATCTAAACAGTTGCCCTCAATCCTGTTTAACCGAGCCCAGGAAAAACTCCACCGCTGTTTCGAGTGAGGATCAATACACCTTTCAATTAAGGTACAAAAGTATGAATTATAGAATCATATATGAGCAACATCATGAAAAATACATACAATAGAGACAGGAAAGTCAAGGTTTTATAAATAAAATATAGAATCCTCTGCATTTGGTAAGTTTGTGTTAATTCTCTAAATAATCTTATGCTGAAAATCAACAAATGATTTGATTGTATTGATTCAGTAGGGGAAAAATAATAAAATCTTAGCCATTTCTTTAAGCAAAATCCAAAATTATCTGGAAAAAGAGCAATAAATCACAAAAGTTCTTCCACATCACTGACCCTGCTGAAGAAGCTGATTGTTTTTAAAATTAAAATAAAATGTGAATAATAAGAAAAAAAGATTCACCGTCAAAGTAAACCTTTGAGTTTGACAAAAATCTGAGAAACTAAAATATATCATATTTAATAGAAATGATAATTTTATGATAGTAAGGTAGGATGACTTCATCAGTTACTCCAAAAAATTCAGTATAGCGTTACCAGGAGGAATATGGTCACATTAAAACCTTTTATAAATGGAAAATAAATAACTAAAAGTAGGGTACACAAAATATGCCACAGAGGGTGTTTTACCTGCCCAGACCTGCTCTTCACAGAGAAGAGTAAAGAACAAACTTCTAATCCTCACCGAGTCAGTTCAGAACCAGGCGGCTCGCAGCTTGTCACCAATTACCGTCCAGAATTCTTACATTATTCATACACCTGGCAGATTCAGGTTCAAAGTGAACTTTACATTTTCTTAACAATGTTTCTTAAATCTGGAAGAGATGTTAACATATTGGTGTCGTCCAGCCTGTCCTGGCTAAACTCTGACAGATCATCTGTGGAGAGAGTTAAAGATTAGGGTAATGGCAACGAGACCTTCCAACCCGAGAACTTTGAGCTCATCAACAAACATAAATCATCCAAATGTTCACACAGAACAGAAAGGGATATTACGCTTTTTTCATATTAAGAACCATGGGTTCAGACTAATATCCCATCTACTAGCAATGAGCTGCTCTATTGCAAACTGGAGAACATGTTCTGATTAAGCAAACAGAACCAAGACAATTGCACTGCAAAAAGAGAATTAAAAATAAGTAAAATTTTCTTGAAATTAGTGTATTTGCCCTTGATTTGAGCAGGTAAATAAAATTATTTGCCAATGGAATGAGTATTTTTACCCCTAAAATAAGATAATTAGAAATACTGCACTTGAAATAAGGTGATGGAGATGAGTTGTTCTTATTTTAGGTGCAAAAATCGTATTCCATTGGCAAATAGTCCTATTTATCTGCTCAAATCAAGGAAAAATACTTTAATTTCAAGAAAAAAATTCTTATTTTTAGGTCTATTTTTGCAGTGTGCGTAAAGCAAAGATGAGAGTCTGAGGTTCCTAAACCAAACATTCTGGTAGCACATTTTGAGAACCAGGGCCCCTAATGGTTGGCACACATTTCTGCAGGTAAAGAATGTTTAAGCCATACACGTTTCACTATTTACAGTGTTACTCATTTTCCATATTCAAGTATTTAGATTTTTAATGACACCTTCAAATTTTTGCTTCCTAAGATCCCGTTGGGGACATTAAAACAGGGTCCTGTAAGGCCCTTTCATTAGAGATGAGGTCAGAGGCAAAGTGAATGGAAATGCACGTGACTTAATATTTAACTCGGCCCATCTTCTGTTTCATGCGACCAGAATCTGTGGAAACGGGATCTGAGAGCTGCCTTTCTTGGTCTGTAAATCATTAGTTCTCTCCTCACCCACCTGCCTCCCTCTTGACTTTCAGCTGTCTCCCCGGCCTGCCAGCAGACATTTGGCATCAAGCAACTTCCCATCAATAATGACTTAGAGGAGTTGCTCTTTGCTTTCCTGAATCACAGCACCGAATCCCTTCTCTTACAGTCTGTTTTTTTGTCCTCCAGTGGCCTGAGTTGCAGGAGGCAAACCGCATGTGCTTCACCTGCTTCTTTATGCTTTCTCTCTGTTTTCGCTCCACACCAACCCTCCTGACTTCTATGTCTTTGCCTCTCTCTCCCCCCTCCACACTCTTCATGCAAGTGCTCAAGGGGCTATATTTAGCAGGAGATATTAAAAATATCATTACTGGAAACTGAAGCCCAGATAGGGCCCAGTGGTCACCTCACATAGATTTTCTGCTACCTATGAACCTCGCCTGCAGTTTAATAGCCAGAAAACATAGGCAGAAAAAAAATGACAAAACACAACGTATTTTGTTGAGCTAATGCAGACATACATTTAACATTAGCGTGTTTTGATCTATATTTCATAAACGTCTCTTCGAAAATCATCCAAACGCCCTGGTTGCATGGTTTCCTACGGTGTGCTGCAAACACATTGATAACTTTTGAGCTTTTTCATAATTTGTCAATATTCCAACCTCAGATTTCTTTGAATTTGTCTTTACAATGTTAAGTGATAAGATAATAAAAAACAGGACACACTGCAAAAGGATATAGAGTTATTTTTATTTATTTTTTTACAATTTAAAATCTGACAAGTATGATATGGATATCAAGTCACCCCCCCCCCCCCCACCCTTTAATAAAACTGATAGAAATCCAGTTGTTCTGTTAAGGTCTTTGAGGTTTCTTAGAGAACAATAAAGAACAAGCGGCATCATGAAGACCAAGAAACACGGCAGGCAGAAAGGTCAGGGAGAAAGGAGAAGTTTAAAGCTGAATTGTGTTAAAAAAACAAACATATTTTAAGGTTCAAACATCTCACAGAGCAGAGTTAAATCATCTGAAAATGGAAAGTGTGGGGAACAAGCCAAGAGGGCCGTGGTAACACTGGAGGAGTCACAGAGATGAATTGCTCAGGTGGGAGAATCTGTCAACAGGATAAATATTAGTTATTCACTTCAATTTTATTTATGTAGCGCCAAATCATGAAACATGTCATCTCAAGGCACTTTACAAAATCAAGTTCAATCATATTATACAATAAGCTCCACAAATCTGCTGTGCATGGAAGAAGAAAGCCATTGTTGAGATAAAGCGATAAGTAGAAGCGTTTGTGGATTGAGAAAGGTCATCTGGGGGTCACAGCAACACTGGTCAGAGGAGACTAAAATGTAACCTTTTAGCCTGCGTGTAAAACGAAACGTATGGAAAAAGGCAGATCACCTTGATGGATAACGCATAATGCAACGGAGCTTCTCCTCTGGATGGAGCTGAAGACAGCAGTGCTAGAAGAAAACCTTTTAGAAGCAGCAAGAGACTGGACACCAGATTGGAAGTTATCCCTCGTTAACTTCCAATCTTAACGTTGAACTTCCTCGTTAAATGTAGATCAAAGCATGTTCATGTGTCAGAACGGCCTAGTCAAAGACCAGACGTAAATCCCATTAAGAACGCTTAGCAGGATTTGAAATACTGATGTTCACAGATAATCTCCGTCTGAAGTGGGCTGAGTGTGAGATGTGTTTGCAGAAGCAGAGAGACACAGAGCAAAAAAAAAACAAAAAACTGGCAGCTCCATAGTTGCAGTGAGAAGTGGTTCTGCAAAGCACTGAGTCAGGGGGCTGAATGCAGATGCATGCTACACGGATTTTCATTTTTCCATAATTACAAAAGCCATGCATCATCCCCCTTTAAATATGCAATCATCCCATCCTTTGTGTTGGTTTATCACATAAGGCCCTAATAAAAGCATTCAAGTTTGGGGTTGGAAAATGCCAAATACTGCAAAGATGTAAGAAATACTGTATGAATACTTATGTGAGGCGCTGTAGCTTCTTGTTGTCGATGTAGCCACTCTACTGTAGTTCCAGGTAGCTGCAGAGGTGACCTGTCTTTTGTGATACTACGTGCAACGTGGAAACAACTGCCGCAGACACTTTGATCAGTTCAAAGTTTAAGTTTGTCTGAGTTGCCTCGGGTGAAAATACCAAGGCCTTTGATCATCATACCTTCGCCTTTTCCCCGCATCCTGGCACAGGATAACACTTCTCAGCATAGTTCAACAGCTGCTGCTTTCATCCATTTTATAGCAATATAAAAAAAAAAGATATGGCTGAAAGCATTCAATTTGCATGAGGCCCAACTATCAGGGTGGTCTTTCCTTCCAGCAGATCACCCCGGCAATGCGGTACTTTCATGTACTCGTTTCTTGTCGTGGCATTCGACAAATAGCGAGAGGATCGTACATGTGTCACTTTCTGATTAGGAGTGGTGACAAACGCAAGCTTGTCGCAGTCTAGGGTGAGTGGGTGGCGATGGTTTTAGATCATGAAGGGTTAGAATGTGTTACTGATCTGCCAAAGCAGACGGATCATAGGATTGTCTGTAGGGCATGTTCTATGTGTTACAGCTCTGTGTTTCTGCCCAGTTTGGTTTTCCTCCTGAACAAACTTTGATAGGGATGAAAGTTTGGCTCGTTAGTTAGCTTCGTTTGTCTATATAACTCGTTACCAGCGTGGACTATCAGCGGTTTTTCTTATAGTTGGCACGACAACCAAAGTAAAAACAAGAGCTGGAAAAAAAATCTATGTATTTTATAGTGTCATGTTGGCAAATAAACTGAAACAACCTCCTTCAAAATAAGAGCCTAAAGCATATAGATTTCTCCCTGAAATTCAAATAACTAACATTTTCAAAAGTTAAAAACATCTTATGGTATCCTCCACACTTGATAAAGCCAAATCTGTGGGACTCTTATTATTCACTCACAGATATAATGTAATACAGTTTTGCTCAAGTGGTTAAAGCAGGGCCCTTACACACAGGGAAGGCTTCTAGTTCCCTGGTTCAAATCCCACAGACTGCCACTCTGGGTCTCGGAGCAAGACCCTTAGCCGCAGAATGCTCCTTGCGCACCGTGCAGTGCTGCTCACTGCTCCTTAAGGGTGGCTTCAATGCAGACGATACATTATATTGGATGGTCCAAGATGTAATATTAATATACTTAAAATACTGTATATTGTTGATGTTTGAGGAAGTGTTTATACATAAACGTTTAAATATCACTGAGATTAAAAATCCCAAGAGGGAGCTGGAAAGACAGCAGTACCATTTACAGGTATCAATGTTTAAAAGCAACTTGTACTACTACTAATATGACTTTTATGCTGGAAACTGTTACAAATCTGCAAATAGTAATAATAATAATATAACATTTCTATACTGTGGCATTTTTTATATGCAGCAAGAAGGCACTTTACCAAATTCTTGTAATGGATTACCTTTGAAGTTAAAATACATTTTCTGAGTTGGGTTATACAGAGTTGTACTCAATTGCTAAAGTATTGACTTACTGGTTGTAAGTTGTGCCTGCAACAGGTATATATACCCGTTGCAGGTATATATATATATATATATATATATATATATATATATATATATATATTTCCAGCCAATTACATATATATATATATATATATATATATATATATATATATATATATATATATATATATATATATATATATATACATATATATATATATATATATACATACAGTGACAATAGGATTAAGAAAACTCAGAAACTAGAATGATGACTCAAAATCCATACACTTTTATGATTAACAGCAATTATCTGTAAAGGGTTAAAAGTGTTTTTCAAATTGCATAACAGACCAAAATGATTTATCCATAGGCACAGCCACCTTATGACCAGTTGGAATAAGTGAAAAATACTCAGATTTAAATTGAGTGATGTCCAAAAAACAAAATCACTGAAATATTCTATCAAAAAGTTGTAAAAACTGAGGAAATGTCTCCCAGGTGACACAATAAACTGTTTGTTTGAACTATGTGGACGTCTGAGACACCATAGCTCAGGTGATTGGCAATAAAACCCTCGAGCATGCTGGGAAACAAGATAAGCGTGTTCCATTCGGGCGCGTCTCAAAAACCACGGAGAACAGAGAAGAAGGTAGATAAAGAGGAACAAAGACGTTAGGAGGAAAATTGGACGGCGGCAGCAGACAGACGGACAGACTCACCGAGCAGAGGGAGGAATTGCAGAGTGTAATTGGCCGGAAATAAAGAGCGACAGAACGGAAAGGAGAAGCAGAAAAAAATGAGAGGAATTATGGGTGAGTTTCTCCTTTCACCCTCTCTCCTCTCGTCCGTTTATCGGGCATCAGAGTACTCCATCACTCCGGATCCCATCAAACTTAAGACAGTTTCACCCTCCTCTCGCTGCCCGTGCCGCTCAATCTTCAGCTCAGATTTGGCTGCAGGCGTCAAACCAAAATTATATTTTACTCCGCCGGCCTTGTGGGCCACACCGGCAGCTAATTGTGGAGCCGTAAAAATCGCCTCCCTGCCCTCCCGGCCTCGTACTGCATCACACGATTTCGTTTTCATTAGGATCAGAAACACAAGATGAGGCAGAGGCTTCCACAAGGTGACCCCGGCAGACGTCCGTTTCCACAGCCGCGAGTCAAAGAGGTGTCAATCAATGAGCTGCTGCGGGGCAATAAACAGACATTTGGGACCTGCGTTTCCAAGCAACCACCAGAGGCGCCATGTTGGCTGCAATAAACAGGAGGATGGAAAATAGTCCACAGCAGCTTTGAGCGCTTATTTATTTGCAATGATCTCGATAGTGAATGTCGAGCCCTTTATTTGTATTTTACATTAGTAGGTTATTTCCTCAAATATACCAAAAAACCAGGATCTAAATCTAGGAGAAGTGGACTGCTAAGCAACCCAACATGAAACATGCAAATAAATAAACTAGAATATTACTTAAAAGTTTAGAAAGAGGAAATGTCCATACCCTCAGAGTGATATGTTTCCCGTGTTTACGTTAATTTTTGATAATTATGGCTTCTGGTTAATGAAAACTGAAAGTCCACTTCCCAGACAAAAAAAATAAATTAATTAAATAATAAATAAAAACAGAAATGTCATGTTCTGGCCTACACAATCAAGAGAAGGACTGACTCAACAGGTAACGCCCCCTCTAAGCGAAATTGCAAAAAGTAAGCCAGAAGGCTACACAATGTTGCGTAAAACTATATTGTGAAAGGTTTAGTGGAAGGAAAAAATCTGGAGTTACACAAGCAACAAGAATAACTGCTGCTTCGAGAGTATTGTGACGTAAAAGCCATTTAAGCACTGAGGGAAGGTTCACAAAACTTGGACTGGTATGCAGTGGGCCGAGCCCTTCATCCGAAGTGGGATGGGGGAAAACGCTGCGTGGTCCCCACTAACCCTCTAACCTCAGCAGCAAACGGGGTGCGCCTACACAGCTAAGGGGGTCCCAGCTCCTTCCATGCTTTGTGTAATGCTTTGTGGAGCCATGCCGCCTGCAGGTGTTAGTCCACTGTGTTTTATTAACTCCACAGTCAGCATAACCACCCAGCGGGACATTTAAGAGCCCTTAAGGTTTGTTTCTGCTGGCAAACCTTGTGGAGATGCTGATGCTGGTTTCCAGCAGGACTTGGAACCTACCCACACTGCCAAAAGTAGCAATACCTGCTTGAATGACCATGGTATTACTCAGCTTCAAAACTGTCAGAGATTATGTTGAGTATTGTAGAGAGGGAAGACACCGGAGCCAACAAATGAGAGGAGCTGAAGGACGAGCCACCGGTAAATGGGCTCCATGCCACTCTGCACTGATGAAGCAATTCATGCAAAAGGAGCCCGCACTAGCTGCTGGGTGAATGCAATGAACTGTATATGGGCATAACTTTCAGTGGGCTAACATTTTGGCAATAATAATCCCTTTTTGTTATTATTCTAAGGTTCTGAAAGGTTTTAAACTAAATTTGGGGGTTTTCATTAGGTTTGAGCCAAAATCAATAAAATGAACATATAAAATATTTAAATATCAGAATCAGAATCAGACATACTTTAATAATCCCAGAGGGAAATTACTTAAATATATCCCTCTGTGTGTAATTAATCTACATGTGCATTTTAATTTTTATTTAAATAGATGAAATTCTTCAATTTTTCAAATGCATTCTAATTTTATTGAAATAAATCTGAAGTTTGGCAGGTTTTCTGTAAGTAATCCCAAGTTTCTAATGTTCTCCTCCAACCTAAAGCAGGCTGTCCAGCCATCAGACAGGTAAAATGAATTCAGTCATGCACCACCATTGTTGTTTCCACTCGTAGTGTTGTTTATCAGTCCAACGAATTGGCTCAAAATAAAATCAGGTATCAGTCCAATAAAAAAAAGATATCGCAATGAGGTGTAACAGATTAGCGGCCATGAAACTGAATCAGTCAACTTGTTGGATGACAGGGAGGGCCGAGCGGGGCGGCGCAGAGACGGTGAAGGATGAGCTAACAGAGCAACACACAGAAGATCAATACAGAAATAAAAAATATCCTGACATGGTCAGCTCCCTCAATCTTCCAGTGTTAAATCCCGCAAGACGGAGCTCAACATCAACCTTCAAACTTACAGATGATAAAGCACCCACAATTTAAAGATGCTAATTTAAAGCCACGACCCACAGATTCTTTAACAATGCTGATAGAAACAGCAAACAAAACTTTCTCTTCATTTTTAATGTTTTTGATACATTTCTATATATTAATTAAATAACAAAAAAAAAAAACTAAAAATCCATGTGCTGCCAGAATGTAATGCATATTAAACTCTTTTATCCACACAACCTGAACTTAATTCAATTCAAAAAGTAGACAACGTTTATGATTTTACAATAATACGTCTTCTTAAAGTTAAACAAAAGTATACCACCATTTTAATGTAAAACGTGCCGTATTCTTAGTGTAAGACATTGGTGCATTCATCATTGCCACCTGCCACGAAATAACCTCCTGCCGTTATTCATCTTCTCAATAAACCTTTTAAAAATACGTAACTCTGTGTCCGGCTGAATATCGGGTTCACCAGCAGTAATCATTACATGACCTGGATGGCTGAGAATCTTCCCCCGATCTAGAGAATGTTCTTATTCTGGGGCCTGGTGTGGTTGGTACAACACGATTATGAATATTCTCGCACAATATTCGAGTCGTTGAGGATACCAAGATGACAGCACCCATAAAAAGCAGTGTCAATTGAATTGGATTGTCCATTGGATTACCAGACCGTGTCATGATTTGTCACTCCAGAGAAAATATCCCAATTGCTCTAGAATCCAGGGACAGCATATTTTACACCACTGCATCTGACGTGTTGCATTGCACTAGGGGATGCAAGGCTTAGATGCAGCTGTTTGGCCATGGAAACCCATCCAGCGAAGCTCTCTAGACATGGTTCTTGAGCTAATCTCAAAGTCAGAAGATGTTGGAGGTTATTATTAGGCAAGTCTTATTTTTGAGGATTTTTTTTAATTCATTACCAACTACAGTGTTCTCGATTAATCCAAAATGTCAATGAACCTCAAACAGCTACCAACTCCCCAGTGTATTCAACTGAGTCTTGCCTCCTTACTGATCCAGACATGAGCCCATCCATCTGGTCTGTCAAGAGTCTCATTTCATCAGTCCATAAAATCTTTGAAAAATCTCTCTTAAGATGTTTCTTGGCCCAGTGTTGTGTATCTTGTTCAGTTGTGGTCAGGTTTCAGCCTCCCTTACCTTGGCTATGTCTCTGAGCCCTGAACAGTTTGTCGATACTCCAGGTAGGTTGCCGTCATGGAATATGACAGAACTGGAAGATTATGTTTTCCTGGTAGCTTCGTGCTTCATTCTTTTCTAACAAATGGCAGGTAATCTTTTTTTCTCAACACATTTCTTACAAGCCTGTTGACTATTTGCAGCAAAACATTTAATGACTCATTGTCAAGGGTGCTGCATCCCTCTGACAGACATCTGGTAATTTTTGACTTCCGAGCCAGTTAAGTCTCTTTTTTGGCCAATTTATCCAAAAAATGAAGTTGCCTAATAATTATGCCCACCTTGACATAAGGGCTTGACCTCCTCAGGCCACACCGTCAATACACAGATACTGTACATATCACCTGTTATGCTTAAATCAATTGAGCATTCAAGGGATTCCAGCTGTGAATTACAAAATATACCTAGAAATTATAATATGGTCAAAATACTCACTAGCTTAATAACTGTGCACACAGTGTAACTGTTGACTCTGTGGAAAGTTGCCAGCCTTTACACATAATGCATCCAATGACTCAACTCTGTGACTTTATGTGGCTGAGCTAACGTCATTCCCAATCTCTTCCACTTTTGTTATAATACCAGCAGTTGAATTTGGAGTGGAGAAAATGTCATGATTGGACCTGTTGTACATGTGGTTCTTAGCACGGCACCACACTAGAATTTACTAAGATTCTGAGAGTGACTCAATTTTTCAAAAATGTTGGCAGAAGTTGTCTGCATGCCTAGCTACAGGACTTTACATACCTGTAGACACGGAAGCTACTGGAACACCTGAGTTCAATGATTTGGAGAGGTGAGCCAATATGTTATGCAATTTTGTGCATGTCAGAAATTGAGCTTTTGTGTTACTATCGTGTATTAATATAAGGGAGGGTAGTTTTTTTTTTCTTCACTGTTTTGCAGATGTTTTCCAGTTTTTCAACACATGACCGGTACAAACCAGAAAACAGTGAATTACCACTAGTGACGTGCAGAAGCAGAGAAATAAAAGTACAATTAGTTGTCCTAGCAACAAGACAATATTTTGCTTCTCACTAGACTTAAATTGATGACCTTTAAACCCACTGAAAATAACTGCTGTCCCTTTGTTTCGCAGCACAATCAGAACAATCAACCTATCCCAAGTTATTATGTCCACTGCCTGCTCACTTTCCTTAGACCCTTTTCAACCACGAAGAGGAAGGAAAAGGATATGCAATAAAATCAAAAAAAATAAAATGTGAAAAGTGAGGCATGCATATGTGTTTGGCCCTGCTAAGTAAGAATTTAGTAAGCCACAAAACTTAACTGAAACCACATTTTGCTGTGATTATAGCTTCAAGTCTTTCGGGGTATGTCACTCCGATCCTGAAACTAAAATGTTGCTTCAGATCGGGTGGAGAGCGTCAGCAACGTGTTCTTGCCACAGATTCTCTGTTGGATTTAGGCTGGACTTTTAAACCAGAAATTTCAATAAGCTAATGTTTCTATAAATGCCAGATTTGTGGAATACACAACTAAGGTTAAAATGGAAACATTTTGTTGCATTTCCACTGTTCTTGTAGACCAACACCGTCCTTGATTTTTCTGAAAACATCCCGGTCTTTGCCTAGATGTGAATGCACATACAGAGCGCATATGTTGCTGAGTTTCAAAGAACATACTGCCTACTAGTGGCATGGCATGGGTATTACAGTTTTTTAGAGTTCCTACTAGTGCGTTGTGCACAGATATCATATTTAAAATGTTGTCACGTACTGTAGATAAACAGTCCTGTTTCTAACAAATCATTGTCATGTGCACAGGGCCTGAAAGTTGTCCTGTTAATATATTCTGATACCTGAGCTGTGGATCTCTCCTCCAAAGTTACAATTGACCCCCTTGCTGGCTCTCTCTAATGCTGCATTGGCCCTGCTTGTAGGCTTAGATGAACAGCCATGTCTTGGTAGGTCTGCAGTTGTGCAGAGACGTGTCCTCTTTCCACGTTCAGATGATGGATTGAAGAGATCTTCGTGAACTTGGGGTGTTGTTTTAAAATCTAACCCTGCTTTAAATGTTCTTATTGTTCCCAAAGATATGCTTTTAAATTAACTGCAGACTGGGGGGAATGCTGTTATAATTTTACTTGATTTAATTGATGCTTTTGACATGGTACCCCATGATATTTTAGTGTCACGTCTGGACCAGTTAGGTGGTGTGAAGGGCCAGACCCTAAACTGGCTTTACTTCTACATGTCTGACAGAAGCTTCTCAGTCTGTCTGGTTCAGTTTTCCTCTACAATGCTATTCCAGTGTTCCTTGGTCTTCACAGCATAGTTTGTATTCTTCTCTAACAAACCTCTGATGCCTTCACAAAACAGCTGGATTTACACTGAGATGAATTTACTCACAGCTGGTCTCCATTCAGTAGGTAAAGGATTTCGGGAGGCAACTGTTTGCACTTGTTTTTATTTCGTGGTAACAGAGTAAAGGGGGCTGAATGCAAATGCACGCCAAGTTTTTCTGATCTTTATTACAGAAACAACATTTTCCTTCCACTTCTCAGTTGTGCACCACTGTGTCGGTCTGTAAAATAAAACCTTTATAAAGCACAGCAAAGTGATACTTTTGCAACGCACTGCATGGGTTCAGTTTTTTAAAGAGTTGATGACTCAGTTGAAACAGAATTTCCACATAATGAAGGTCTGATTCAGCATTATTTAAATGCTTTAGTTTATTTTAAACTTTGATGTACACTTCTTGCAGCACTACAACTGCTCCAGTAGAAAAACACCCAGAGCTAAAGACTAAAACAGACACAGTGAAGGTCAGATCGCAGCAGAAACACGCTGTGAAACACAAGAAACTGTGTTACAGCCACGAAGGAGCTCTGTTGGCTCAGGTGGGTTCGTAAGTTTGTGGGTTTCTTAACTGAACATCTTGAGCTGCATTAAATAACTCCATGAATTCATCATGAATTACCATTTTTTCATTACATCTTATTCATATTTAAGATATTTTGGAAGCACTAACTCAATATCATAAGCCTCTTTGTAGACCCACCCACCTTTTTATGAAAATGTATCCATACAGCAACAAGAGGCAAGAAATCAATCAATAAATATGAAAAGTATTGCAAACCACACTTTTTTTCTCTGTATATCCTGGGACACCGGAGAGCTTTGCTTTGTCCTCAAAATACCACATAAGGAAATACAAAAAACAAAAGGCGATTTTGATGTTTCGTACCATTGTAGGAGAGGCGAGGTTTGCTGAGACACATGATGAAGTGGACCTCCATCTCATTGGATGCCACGGACTTGGAGCAGACAGGACACTTGAATCCTACAAAGACAAACGGAAATGTTCAAAAACAGGCCCCAGCGTTATCAAGACTTGTAACATATCACCAACATCCAAGTTTTAAAATGCATTTTTAAAATGACTTTATGTTTACCAAAAGGTGTGTTTAAGGTTTTAAAATGATGCACATTCATCTTCTTGTGAGATAATCTAAAGTTTAGGAGCCCCAATGATGAATTACCCGTCAGCAGACCATTTAACTCTGCTGCTCAGGGCTCCTGAATCCCCTCAAATGCCAAACTTTGACAAATTAGGAGTAGATGCAGCTCTCTGACAGAAAACCCAGTGATGTTCTTATTATAAAGGCTGTAACTCAGACCAGCTTAATTCATTAAATTATGAATGTATATGTCTACGTACAGTTTCCATTTCCCGTCAAATAATTGTACAACCCACATGAAAACTTCAAACTGTTCTCCTTTTGGTTTTCCTGTTAAATTTTTTTATTTGATTGTCTTCAGGCTTTGAAAAGGCTTGCTTTATTCACATTTAGCATTATATATATATATATATATATATATATATATATATATATATATATATATATATATATTAAAATCAGTACAACATCATACTGAAGTCGACCTATATTACTGGGGGCTGAAATGTAATTATTTCAGTAATTAAGCAGCAGCTATTTGTTATATTTATTTTAATATTTGTTATATTAATATTTGTTATATATTTTTATGTGTGTGTGTGTGTGCGTGTGTGTGTAAAGGTCAAATAAATAAAAATAAACCAAAGGTATGCTTGTTTGTTTTAGACCTATCAGATAAAGCACATTTTAAAAACAAGCTAATGTTGAGGTTATTAATGTTTCCAACAAACTATAGGCTACGGACATGAAAACAGCTTTAGCTTTTGGCTGTATGTACACTACTGCTAACTTAGCCCTGGAAGAGTGGTTTTCCACTCACTGTAACCATGGCCAATAACGTGAATGATTTTTTTTTTAACTTGGCTTTTAACTACTGCTGAGCAGTAAAAATCAGTCCAGTTTATTAAATACATTTATTTATTGCTTTAACTGCTCTTGTTCTATTAGTTTTACTGTAGATGTTGTATTTATTGCTTATTTTCCGATTTTATTTCTTTCGTTTTATTGACCTGTACAGCACTTTGGTCACTTTGGTGTGTAAAGCACTTTGTAAATAAAGTTGATTGATTGATTCATCGTCTATTATGCCCATCTCCAGCAGGGTGCTCCCCACCATACAAGCAAACACTCATTCACTAATGGATTATTTACCCAAACACATTCACAGGGAAAAGATACAAACTCCGTGCACAAGGACACCAGGCCCGGATTTTAACCCATTACGTTCTTGCAGCAAAAGGCAACAGTTTGCTTTAAACATACGTCAACATTTGGCTAAACATTTATCATTTAACTAAATGTATCATAACAATGTGATAATATTTCCGTCTTATTTGTAATTATAGTTGCATTTTTTTAAATTAGAAACAATTCCAGCATTTTTTTTGTTTTAATAGAGTAAAACTGTGGCAATATTGCTCAAGCTTATTATACCATTGATGTTTCTTATCGGCCTAAGCCTATTTAAATCACATTAAGCCAACAGCACAGTCTTTCATTATTTATTCACTTTCACAATGAACGATTAAAAAAAAAAAAGCACTCATCTGTGCATATTTGCCCAGTTTGTTCCTCTTCCACGTTTTCCCACAATCTCCCTGTCCTGATTATTTTTCTGGAGCTGTCTCAGCAGACTCCTCCTGTGCTGTTTAGATGGGACCCATTTGGCCTAATGGCATTAGTTAAACACATAACAGATAATTAGATCATCCACTGGGCCACATGAGCCGAGTTTGCTTACAGCTTAAAACAAACAAGTTCTCTGAAAAAGAAGAGCCCTCTTGATTTTTACTTGGTCTGTTATCAGTCTTTCTATAGATTTTATTTTTGTTTGGTTTCTCATAGTAGGACTACTGTAAGTTTTAGGAAAAGCTCTTGATTACTGTTTTTATTGCCTTTTTTTTCTTCCTATTTCTTGATCTAAGTTCCTTACATAAGACAACTACTGTATGTTCGGTGCTATTCACGTAATAGATGAATGGTAACAAGTGAATCACTCTCCTATGCCTTCTTTACAATGCTGTGAAAAAGTATTTTCCTTTTTTTACTGGATTTCTTCTGTTCTTGGCACATTTTTGTGTTTCAGATCATCAAACAAACTTCAATGTCAAAGATGTCCTGATGATGCAGTTGTCAAATGATGATTTCACCTATTAAGAGAAAAACTATCCCATCTTAACCTACCAAGCATGTGTGAAAAATTAAGTTATTAGCATAATAACTTGTTGTGTTTTAAGCGAAAAAAGCCTGCTTAGCATCATGCAACAGCTTCTCAATTGAGTTCAAGTTTGCAGTTCTGAAAGGTCGTTTCCAAAAACATTCATATTATTTTTTTCTAAACCATCTCCAGGTGGATTTGCTGCGTTTTGTATTTACTTTGTTTTATCAAAGCAAAAACAAAAAATCTATAACACAGACTTTATTTCCACGGTGCTGTGGATACATAACTGAGGATTCAGAATGCGCTTTTAGTTTTACCTTCAGGATCCAGTGTTTTCTTAAGTTTTTCCTTCAAACAATCTTTGAAAAAACTTGAAATGTAAACCAAATTCAGGGTTTTTTACAATGTTCTAGGAAATTCATTAATGATACGTAGTGCCCTTGAACATTTTATCTTATGCATGTGGCCTTCACTTAAAAAAGTTAAAAAAGTTATTTTATAGTAAAAAAAATGTTTGTGCAGGCAGTTTTATTTAAGGCATTGTGTTTTAGAAACCGTAGCATTGTTTGCAAAGAAAACTGCTTGGGTATAGAAAACCGTCCGAGGTACAGTAGTTTGACAAATTGTGAAGTTACCCAGAAATGAAGTCATTATATGCACTATTCTATGGCAGCTGACCCACTTTTCCCTTGGCTGCTATTTTCAGATGATCCAAAGGGACGAGCAGAGGAAAAAAAATGGAGGAAATGAGAGAAAAAGAGGTAGAAAATGAAGGTGAAGGAGCTGAGCTGTTTTGAAGAGAAATGAAGGGTTATGATACACGGTCCAGAAGGAGCCAAGCAGTGCAATCCATGGTGAGCCTTTAGCTGAACAGAGCCCCACAAATCCTCGAGGACGTTTCACATTCAAGCAGCACATAAGGTCAGATGGGGACAAAAATAAATCGCAGAACTGGATCATAAATTAATTATACTGGTGCCTGTGTGAGTATGTGCCCGTGGAAGTGTGCACAGGCCTGTGTTTGGCCAGTAATTCTACTATATGCTCTGAGGATTTGGTTTAGGTCAAAAAGAGATATCTTTCTTAAATATAACCCTGCTGTGGATTGCAGCTATTCCCTCCTAATACAACACAGCGCTCTTAAGACTAGCTTCTCATAAATGGCAACATAAAAACTCAGACATTTTCTACGGGTAATGAAATCCCTGACCAAAATAACACTTTACACGTATGGATGTTTTATTTAATTCAAAAGAGTCCAACATAGTTGGGATTAAATCTGAAATTCAAAGAAATTAGCAGTGTGGTAAACTACAGCAGTTTTACTAGAAATTGCTGACCCAAAAGCAAGCCGCCTTAGGCATGTCTATAATCTGCAGCTTTACAGGGATTCATGATTTGAGTTTCAAAGAGCGCCAAGTAGATGTGCACAATTAAGACAATAAGCAACATTTAAAATGTCTTGGACAGCTTTTTCACTGCGCTGCAGTCGAGGAAAGAAATTTTAGAATTAAATGGAGAATTTTGGATTATTATTTCTGTACAAATATGGATGCATGCAGAAATATCTGTCGTTGATGTGGGCATTAGGACCTGCTGTCCAGGGCAGCATAGTTCAGGGGGCGCCACAATGCTTGGGGGCGCCACAAGGCAAAGAAAGACCTTCTTTTTTGCACTGTGAGATACTCCTAAAACATCAAGGGAAACAGTGAAGCTCAAGTTTGTTCATGATTCAAAGAAAAATTAAAGGGCAGCATTAGCATCAGCTAATCCAATATGGCTAAACCACCTGTAGTGCAGTTGTAGTTGTGATGTTTGGTTCCTGACTGTACAGAAGATTCACATTTGTATTGCTTGAAGAGCTGCAAAGATGTTAAGTCTGTAAGACAGCAAATCAAAAATATATTTGCTGTTGCAGCTAATTTGGAGTCTTTATAATTGGGTTGGAAACTGAACACTTTGGTTTTCTACCCAATTATTTATTTGTTTTTAACCAAACCATTGTTTACTGTGATCCCACAAGAAATGTTCTATACTCTTTACACCAAAATTGTAATTTCTTTAGACTCAAGAAATTAGAATTGCAGCTGTAACTGTTGTATTTAGATTTAAACAGTAAAATGTTATTGTTTTTAAAAGGAAAAAAAAAAGAACAGCAGCTCCTGACTGCAGCTGCTGTATAAATCTCCATTCATGAATTCAGCGTAAGCCCCGGAACTAAGCTGATTGTTGTGTTATCGTGTTTTCGCTCAGGTGTGCCATGTTTTAGTGATGAAAAACGGCAAATCAAAGTTGCAGGGAAAAAGCAGCGCTTTGCTGTGATATTAATTAACATTCAGTGAGGAGCGAGGATCAAAGCTTCATAATGACTCTTGTGTAAAATCTGCTGTTGGACTTCCAGATTGGATTTCCCAACAGCTGGCTCTTTGCAGGCATGGCAGCGTCTTACTGAATCATGATTGCAGCAGCCATGCCTGATTGGTCAATTTAAATTCAAGGTGACTCTTTATACACTGTCACAGAAGATCTTTAATGTGCATCAAGTGTAAAGACCGAATTAGAAAATCAGTTTGGATCTGCATGTCCTTACTGTAGCAATGTGATGAAGAATATGAACACTTTAGTGCATAAACCTTTACTATAATAGTAGTTACTTAGTTAATGCGACCACAACTACCTATATACGTAAATCTTCTTAGTATCTTTATTCCTTTACTGTATTTATTTCAACACCAGAAACACCTTGCACTGATTTTTTCTTAAATCTGTGTTGCCTCCAGTAGAAGCAAAAATAAATCTATAATCAACGGAGAGGCATGCAGCCTTCATGAGGAAAAATGGGACAATTGGGAATAAACCGAAGCACATTGATCCCCACCAGTCGTACACGGAAATAACAGATAATTGGTGAAGTAATTAAAACTGAATTACGTTCATTTAATTACCAAAAACATTTAACCTTGTAGCGCAATAATGAAATCAGTGCTGTCCTGACAACATAATACATTTGTGGTTATTAAATTCAGATAATGAAGTAAATGCAAGCTGCTGAACAACGATCTTAAACTAATTTCACATCAGAACAACTTTAACTGAAACAAAAAATAATTAACATGGAGATTTTTGAAGACTTTCTGCCTTTTAACTATTCAGAAGCCCCGAGTAGCGGTTCTTAAAGGTTTTGTAGCAAATGGCACTTTCATAAATACAGAGTTTTCTAAACAGTACTACCAGCTTGTCAGACATTTTAAAACAGTTTAGACCAGCAGGACCTGAATTTCTGTACCCAAGTGTGGTCAGATGAAAAAGATCATTGTCACTGAATGATCAGTTGAAGGAAAGGAGTACAAGTGTAATTCAAAACCTTATTCAGAAATTGACATTTCCTAGATTAAAGTATGAAAAACTAACACAAAGGGCAAAACAGTCGGAATTTCAAATAGGAAAATCAGAGAACTGATTTGAAAAGAGCATTGCACAAGTTTAAAGGTTATGTTTCTTTTTCTTTCCCATACATGCCCTTGCAATTGCCCAACGTCTAAAATTAGTTTTCTTCTGTTTACAGCAGTCGCCTCTATGGGTTCCATTAGTCAGTTCATGAGAGAGTGATTCGGGTCGTATGTTCCAGACATGCGCATGGGAGTGACGCGCTGCACACTCCCTGCCGGGATCCCCATAGTTTGTTTGATTTTTGTAGTTCCCTGGGGATCCTGCAGTCTGTTTGTGTTTGCGACCCTTTGGTATTGTTTATCTTTAGAACCTTGTCTATGTCATCAGTCTAGTTTTCTGTTCTGTATTTATGTTAGTTTATTCTAACATAAGCTTCTGTTCATTATGACTTTAGTAGTTCAGTTAGATCATTATTTTCTGCCTGCCCATCCTTAGTTTAGTTGTTCCCTCATGCCTGGCCATTCTCATGTTTCCCTGTTAGATTCAGTTCTCCTTCAGCCCCTGCCAGTTCATTGCCCTTCCTCTCCTTCTGCCTGATTGCCTACTCCTCTCACCTGTGTAATTTACTCCACCTGCTGCTCCTTCCGTCTCCTCGCCTTTATAGTTCGCTAGTTGAGTCACATCTTTGTCGTCTTCCTGGTTACTGTGTCCCTGCATCTTGCAAGCCATCATCTCCATGATTTTCATAAATCTTCAACTATTCAACATGTGACTCCCGAGCTCTTGTCTGCGCTACGGTCCGATTCACACATTAGCAAGAGAACACGGGGGACTGCTTTAAAAGAAGGATCATAGAACACCAGCCACAAGTGCACCTCAAACCCCGTCACAGACTACACACAAGAGTAAGAAAATAACGCTTTTGTGTAGTGCGATGAAAAGGGCCAGATTGGAGTCTGATCGGCGACGGAATAAGACGAGAGTAAATATTGGGGCAGCTTTCAACAAATTTTATTTTTCTAAAATAAAATGAAAGATGCGGTGAAGGAAATCTTTCATTTATGACCTCAGAACACAACACGCTACTGAACAAAAGACCTGAGCAGTCGCAGCGGCAGATTCTTTTCCTCGTCTCTCATGCGCGTGCACAACACTGCTGTCATTTCAACTTGTCGCCTTAGGGGGCAGACTTCTGCAAAAACTTTGGAACTTGCACCATGTTCCTTTAAATGACCACAAAATCCAATATGGTTGATTTGCATCATTTATAAATATTTGTGACATTTGTTAGGGCTTTACAAAGCCCATTAAATCCTTCTCACACACAGTAATATACAACCTTCTTTAGGCACATCCTGGATAAGAACCACAAGTCTAACATGGGGCAACAAGAGCACATTTTCCACCGAAACCTGCTCCACTGCTAAACTGGTGCAAAGCAAGCACCAGCAATCATAAACACTGTAATTCCACCACTGCGTGCTCTGTATCTTGCACTAATAAAATGGTTGTATTAAAGAACCAAATCTGAAAGAAATACTTTCTTCGGCATTTGGTTGCCATTCTCAAGGAGTACGGCAACCAAATGCCATTTTTGATATCAGATATTGTAGTTTTGAATCTGTCTAATTAAAGGTAAACAAACAACAATAAAATGCTGGCATCAGAATAACACCATAGCTCGCTGTCTCAGATCTACCTGCAGTTAATTTTATTATTACCTATCACTGAGTTTAGGTAAGTCAATGCACAACAGCTGAAATTATTCACAGAATCATTTAACACCATTTCCAATTCAGTTCTAAGACATGCTCTGCCTTTTAATATCACTAATTGGGGTTAATAAATATTGCTGTAGCCACTGTGTTTGATTTACATTCTCCAGCTGATGCTGCTGATCAGAGATAAACTGTTTTGGACAGTTTTGTTTTGAATGGTCCATGAACACAGCTTGTTCTTTAGAGCAACATTAGAGTATCCGTTTGTAGGATACTGAACTTTGTGCAGAACACGCTACCCTCCAGGACATTTTCGGGCTGCAAGGCAACAGCGCTAACTATTGCCTCTACATTCCTCATATTTAGTTGGCAAAATATTAATACCACCACCACTAAAGGGAACCCAAGCACTACCCATGGCAGCTGTACTGGAGTTTTGGGACCATGATGAGAGATGACAGACAAAAACTGGTTCTAGGGAAGAAATTTCCATCTTATGAGCTTTGAGCCATTTCCAGTCCTCGTGCTCATTTTGTCTAGATGACATAATTAAATATTAATCAATCAAGATCAATCTTGTAGAAGAATCAATTTCAGCCAAGTTCTGACGGTACGGGTTTAGGCAATCAGAATGGTCAACCAGCACATGATCAAGTCCAAATAAAACATGTAAACACAGCTGCTACAGCAAAGGAAGCTTAGCTCCCTCCACATGTAGCTCTATACCTTGTGGGAGAAAGTAAAAAAATCAGAGATCTGCACTTCAGTCCTGTGTAGGGTTTCTCCGACCCCCCTTCCAACTTATCTAAACAAATCACCTTTTCAAAAATAAATTAGGATTGCAAATGCCATCTGCCACCAGACTAATCCTAAGTATCACAAATGTGCCTGCTTAGAAAGATTCTGGTTCTGCAGCAAGTGTTTCTAATAGAAAACCAAATAGAAACCAAATAGAACACTCAAAAAACAGACCTACAATAAACATTATATCTAAAATGATCTAATTAGACATAAATTCTTAATCCAGGGATGTTCAATTCCAGTCCTTGAGAGCTAGTCTGATGCAACTTTTTTAATGCATCCATGCCGTAACACACTGCAATCAGATAATGTGTCCTTACCAAGTATCTGCAAAACTTGCTGAGGAGGTAAATCAGCCATTTGATTCAGTGTTGGAGAAGGAATACATTTAAAAGTTGCAGGACAGTAGCTCTCAGGGCCTTTAGATGGAGAACTGTTCATGCATTTCAGGATTCAAAATTTACTTGAAGGGGATGAGGTGAACGTAGCCTCCTTATTTATGCACTCCTGTAAGGCAAGGCAAGGCAAATTTACTTGTATAGCGCATTTCAGTTCAAGGACAACGCAAAGTGCTTTACATGATTAAAACATAGGAAAATAAAAACAGAATAAAAGTTGGAATGAAATGTAGAAAGATTGAAACAAAATAAAACATGGGAAAGTGGAAACTGACCTGTCATTATTACTTCTAGATGTTGAAGTTTGAATTTAGCGATATTCTACACAGGGACAAATTTACACATACAGGCTGAAATGTATATTAGATAGGATAGTAGGTTAAGTGTGTGTTAATCCCGTCAAATTAAAAGCATTTTTTCGCCTTAAGGAATCAAATTCCAGGTGATTTTCCTTTTAATCACACTGGGAGTTCAATTATTTGAATGGAATTGAAATATAACACACTTTGGTAGAAGGAACAGAGACAGTTATTAATTTCCAATTAAAGATTTTAGGAGATCTGTTCCCCTCTCTGCCGGCCTGTGGATGTATAATCTGTAAACATCCAAACAACAAACACCCACCCATCTTTCCAAGTCAGGTTGACAGAAGGCAAATAAAGCTGTTACAGTGTGAGCCAATATGCTTCTAAATGAACCCACGGTGGCTTGCTCTTGTCAAACCCCTGCACATACGAGGTCACCCAATCTCGAGCCGATGCATATTTCATCATCCCTGAACAGTCTGAGATCCTGATGGAGCACCCAAACACCCATTGGCCAGCAGCGAACGCTCCGAAACTAACCAGGAATCAAATGTTCCTGCACACGTTTAGGCCGTTAGTGGCTTATCGCCATGAGAAAATCACTTTAAAGGTATCAATATTAACATTCACTTGGGCTACAGTTCAGAGTCATAACAATTTGAAATTATACCAAAACAATCCTCAAAAGCTTCTGTGGCTCTTCTAAAATCCTGACAGTCACCAGAGAGCCATTACTGATCCCACCGATGCGCTTCCAGACATGCCAGCTCCTTGCGAATCAAATCCTTTACTCTCATGGGAAAAAAGGAAGTATGGACTGTGTTTCAGTAGCAACTAGAACCAGCATTATTAGCAATAACTTAATAGAGCTGGATGTATTTTGTCCCCCTCTCTCTAGCAATACCTTTTTAGTTCACTGAGGTTTGCAGAAATTCATTTCTGGACATCCCCCATAAGGTGCCACGGGAGCATCTTAATCAGGTTAACGTCTGGGCTTTGTTCTCTAACATTTCAACACCTTTTTCTTCTTTTTCAGCCCTTCTGTGATAGATTTGCTGTTGTGTTCGGGATCATAAACCTTTTAATGGCCCAGTTAGGTCCATGTTTCAGCCGTCTGACTATAGAATACATTGGTGTACTGTAAGGTGTTCGGATCCCGTGGCCAGGAAACAGGCTCAGATCATCACCCCTCTGCCACCATGCTTCATGGTTGGTATGAGGTTTTTGTGTTTACCTGCTGTTTGGTTTTCTTTAAGCTTGTCCAAACAAAATCCAAAGGACATTGTTCCAGAAGCCTTGCGGTTTATACAGACGCAACTTTTCAAAACAAAACCCTGCTGCTTTGTTCTTTTAGTCATTTTAGTCTTATCCTGTCATGAACTTTAATATTTAATATACAGACTGAGGTCTGTGGAGTCAGAGATGGAGCTCCTTGTGTTTTCTTTCATTTGTAAAAGCATATCACCTTGGTGTGAATTTGCCTGAACCCCCGCTCCTTGAAAGATTGGCAGCTGTTTAAAAGAGTCCACTTGTTAATAAGTTTTCTCTCCATAGAATAAGGGACTTCTAATTGTTAGGAAATGGCCTGATAACCTTCCTTAGAAAAATGGAAAACAACAACTGCTTCTGTAAGGTCACTGCTAATGTCTTTCTGCCTGGCCATTGTGTTAACGCACAGCTAAACGGCTAAAAGTCCAGCTCGTTAGAGCCAGTCAATTACCCATGTGCATCTGATGAGCAGCACCTGGCTGCTACTTTACCTCTTCACCCTATGGAAGCAGCAGGGCTCTAATTGTTTAGTTTTTTTTCACACAAAGCGTTTCCAGTTCAATCATCTTTTTTAAATGAATAATAAATGTTGGAACCTGTTGTGTATTTTATATATATATATTTGAATAATTGTATCACCTGATAAA
Organism: Fundulus heteroclitus; assembly: GCF_011125445.2. Taxonomy (NCBI): domain Eukaryota; kingdom Metazoa; phylum Chordata; class Actinopteri; order Cyprinodontiformes; family Fundulidae; genus Fundulus; species Fundulus heteroclitus. Next base: position 30,808,449 of record NC_046362.1, on the reverse strand, counting down.
AACCAGATCTGCTTTTAGTGCATTTAAATGTAAAACCTTAGGATTAAATATGGGTGTACTTTCTTTTTTTTCTTTTTTTTAACATACATAGACACTTTCCTTTTGCTTTCCAAAATTCCGCAAGCTCTTTGTGAATCACAAACATTTACCTACCCAAGGCTGGTTTGCATTTGTATGAAATTATGTCTAAATTGGACAATTACTGCTTGTTGTTTAGCTCTTGTCAGTCAGTGTGCAACAAAGAAAATTATTACACAATTGTCTTATAAAAGATGTTTGCATGTGATCTTAGGAAGGAATCATAATTCAATTCAATTCAGTTTAATTTGTATAGCGCCAATTCATGATACACGTCATCTCAAGGCTCTTTACAAAGTCAAATTCAATTAAATCAAATCCTCCAGGTTGGTCAGAAAGTTTCCTCTCTAAGGAAACCCCAGCAGGTTGCATCAAGTCTCTCCAAGCAGCATTCACTCCTCCTGAAAGAGCGTAGAGCCACAGTGGACAGTCGTCTGCATTGTTGATGGCTTTGCAGCAATCCCTCATACTGAGCATGCATGAAGAAACAGTGGAGAGGAAAACTCTCCCTTAACAGGGAGGAGAACATCCAGCAGAACCAGAACCAGGCTCAGTGTGAACGTCATCTGCCTCGACCCACTGGGGGTTAGAGAAGACAGAGCAGAGACACAGAAAGCACAGAAGCTCACATTGATCCAGGAGTACTTTCTATGTTAGATGGTAATAGCGGATGATCTGTTTTCCCTGGATGACGTCACAGCTAAAGAATAAATGAATTACTAAAGTTGATTTGTGATGTTTTTCAGCCCCCGTGGTTCAAGCTTGTGACCTTATTTGATTTTATTTTGACTTTAACTGAAAAACTACATCCAGCCAGTTTGCGGTTTTTACAGTACAAGTGTATTCAAGTGTTTTCCCCATGTCCAGTAATCAATAAGACATTTACAGTCCTCGTTCCTTTTCAGCAATGATTAATTAATTACCATCAGTTGTATGAAACACCATATCAACTCAAAACTGATCAAGACACTAATGAGCAATGGATTGTAGTGATACAGAGCCTAGCTGCGGCTAGATTAAAACATGTACAACCGTCTCGTAATGATGAGTGATGACCAGAAGACTGGACTGTAGATGGCTAGAGCCATAAAGACGAGCCAGACTAAATCAAACTGGTGCCTCACACCATAATGGCTGCACAAACAGCTTCTCAGATCCAATCAATACCGCAATTAAATTCTGACTGTATTTAGTCCTATCAAAACACATCTCTAAAGCAATAATTACTCGTTATTGTTTCCTGTCCTTTGATGCTCGGCACTCAGCTTGATAACTGTCAATAGGACAGACAGCGTCGCAGAATGGGGAGTCCTATTTAACTGTGCAATAAAATGAGGATCACAACAGTCCGGGGGCAGAGATGAATCATCCAGGCATCTACTTCATGGTGCAGAAGTGAGGAGGAGGAGGAACGAAAGAGTGCGAAGAAGAAGAGGGGACAGCGGAGCAGAGCATAGAGAGAGGCGAGACAGAAAAGTCAAAGGGGAAATGATGATAAAGAGATTGCTCAGAGGGGCAAACAGAGAGAAGAGGAGTAAAAATACTGAAACTAAATGCAGGAAGGGAGGCTGACATATGACTGAGAGGCGACAACAAACGGAGCAGTGGGGTAAAATGGAGAAAGGGAAATGTGAAGGAGGCGAAAAGGGCATGTTGAAGTGGGGCAAAAAAGCAAAAGACAATTAGACTGATTACATTCAGAAGGAGACAGATTGTTACAGCTCCAGAACGCTCTTTGAGTTTTTTTTTTTTATGTTTCATAAAGCTGCAGTAAAGTTCCCAAGTGACCATGTGACAGATTTGATTTTGCTATCCATGACTTGAGCAGCAGGGTGATTCAACAATAACTAGGCATGTTTTAACAGCATGATGGATGGATGGATGGATGGATGGATGGATGGATGGATGGATGGATAGAGACAAAAAATAGGATTAAGCATTACCAAAGTTGGAAATTGGTCACAATACTGCAATCAGTGCAACTCTGAAAATCACCAGTCCTACAAAAGTCAAGGATTAACTCCCTAACACATCTAGAAACAGAAGACCTGAATGTTTTACATGTAAAAAAAAAAACAACAAAAAAAAACAGTACTAGGTCAGCCAGGTCAAGGCGTTCTGTAACTTTAGAACACGATTGGTTCAAGATGCTTTCGTCAATTTCAGCTCTAATTCAGGTAGCGAGGACACAAGCAGCAGGAAATTTGGTAACTGATTCGACTGCAGATGCACAAGCACACACGAACGCAGAGTCATTCTGAGAATTCGCTCTGGCAGACGAGCTGAAGGCTGAGATTCTCCTGCAGAAGCACAAGAAAACCACTCTGGGGGTTTAGCTTAGTGGCGTTGCAGACCGAAGGCAGAGATTTAACACACAGAGGCACTTCAGGCAGGCAATGTCAGCCAGACAGATCACAGTGGAGGAGAGAGAAGACACCATTAATACTACAGATGGAAAGCGTGAGAGAAACTCTAGTCACACTGCTTGTCACGCAGCCGACCAGCTGAGAGGATGGAGGAGAGGACAACGACACGTCTTTCATAAAACACAAATGTGCCCAGAAAAAGGTTTCCAAATCTAATCGAGATTGAGAGTGCCCAGCTGGCATGGAGCCACAGCAGTTTATGACTGTTTATGAACCGTTTCTCCAAAGATGAAATGACAAACGCTCCCCAGGTGTCACCTCAAGTTGGGCACCATTACTAGCCATTGTTTCTGTAAATACTAGCTGGAGTTACTGAGTACAACGTCAAGCTTTCAGCTGGAAAAATGTGCTCCGCCGTTCTTTCCTTTCTATTTCTTTTTATTGAAAGACCTTGGGTTACGCTTTGATTGTGACGTCTCTTTCTAGGCCTGGAGCTATTGATGGAGCCATACTGCAAACATCTGTGTGTACTCCTTTTGTTTTTGCTTTTCTAGTAAAAAGTATTTATGTCCCAGGACTATGTGTTTAACTGTTCTCCTACTGTTGAAGCCATTGATAGAACTAATACTGCCATCGACAATGTAATCTCCTTGTTTTTTCCACATAGAAAGTACTTCCTTTACATTTAGCTAAGTCCCTTTAACAGAGCTATTGGTGGAGCTTTTGCTGCAAGCAACGTTGTGCTTTCTTTGTTTTTCACCATTGAAAGTGCTCCTTGCCCCATGCTTCAGTGTTCAGCTGTGTCCTTCCTTTGGATGAAGATGCTGATGGAGTTTATATTGCTATTAATTGCTTGTTCTCTGTTTTTGTTTCTAACCTATAGAAAGAGCTGCAACGGTGTTTTCACAGGTCTTTTCAGACAGCTGCAGCTGATCCAGAACGCTGCTGCCCACGTTCTCACTATGACTAAGAAAGTAGAGCACATAACCCCAGTTCTAAAGTCCTTACACTGGCTCCCTGTATCTCAGAGAATAGACTTTAAAATCCTTATGTTAGTCTATAAATCCCTGAATGGCTTAGCACCTAAATACATCACAAACTTGTAATCAAGCCTCCAGACCACTAAGGTCTTCTGGCTCCAGTCTACTCTGTATACCCAGAACAAGAACCAAACATGGAGGAGCAGCATTTAGCTCTTATGCTCCATATATCTGGAACAAACTTCCAGAAAACTGTAAAAGTGCTGAAGCCCTGAGTTCCTTTAAATCAAGGATAAAAAACGTACTTGTTTAGAGATGCCTGTTTTTAGGGGCTGCACAGTGGTGCATTAAGTAGAGCTGTTACCTTGCAGCAAGAAGCTCCTGGGTTCAAATCCATGCATGGAGTTTGCATGTTCTCCCTGTGCATGCGTGGGTTCCCTCCAGGTACTCCAGCTTCCTCCCACAGTCCAAAAACATGACTGTTAGGTTAATTGGCTTCTCTAAATTGTGTGAGTGTGTGCATGGTTGTTTGTCCTGTTTGTCTCTGTGTTGCCCTGTGACAGACTGGCAACCTGTCCAGGTTGTACCCCACCTCTTGCCCGGTGAACGCTGGAGATAGGCACCAGCTCCCTGCAACCCCATGAGGGATTAAGCGGGTCAGAAAATGGATGGATGGATAGTTTGTAGACCAACTTATCTCGAGCTACTGCTACTATTCCACTGCAATGTGCTCTCCTCTGTATGTTTTCTTTTCTTATGTTCTGTTCATCTCCAGCACTTTGAAATTGTCTTGTTACTGAAATGTGCTATACAAAAAAAATCTAATAAGCCTTGCCTATACGGAGTCTTGTCCAGCTAGAAGTTTGCTCTTGTTTAACGGGAGTAATTTCAGGTATTTTTTACTATCACCACAAGCTGGCTCAGGAAGGGGGATTGCTGCAATAGCAATGACTTGCAGCCATTAGATGGGCTTCCTTAGATATTTTCCACGTATTGCCCTAAATGGTCGACTGAATTTGACCGTGTAGTAATATAATTTCATGAATTGGACTTTATATAACCAGATCTTAATCTCTGCATCTGAATATATTCTTAACTGAATATACATTATGATTGTAATATTTTGGAATAAACTTGATTTTAATTTAATCTGGACCAAAGGAAATTATACATGACACTGAATATAAACTGGACTTATTTGTCTTGCAAGATGCCTTGAGATGAAAAAAAAAAACTGGAATCAGTGGAATAGGTGATTAATTTTAAAGCCCCCTTGCACCCTAAATTTATGTTTATCTCTCACTACAGATGATGCATTTAAAGTTGTACATAATAAAGATGCAACTTGTATTAACTGCAGCATGCTTTCCCTGACGCCACGCAGTCAGACAGAAAGGAACCCAACCGTCAGCAAACCACCATTGTCATGACCATTAACGACAACTCTGGAAACTGGAGGCTTGATTACATCACAACTTACAACTAATGTCACTCGCGCCAGCAAACTCTCCGTACCTTACCGGAAAGACCGGCAGTTTCCATGGGAACAAGACAGAACAAGAAAAAGAGAGGGATGGAGAGACATGGTAGAGGACGGATACTGGGGGTGTCGAGAAACAAAGAAAAGCAAAAATTAAAAAAAAAATAAACCTATTTTTTTTTTTCATTTGTCACGAGGGAAAATAATTCAACCTTAGATGTGGGGAGAGGAAAGAGAAAACATATTTATACAGAGCAGTTCGTGCTTTGGATGTGGCAGATCCAGCATCAGCAGAGGTTAAATAAGGATGTTTACTCTGAAGAGAGTCCCTGAATGCTCCATCAACCCCTAGGAGTCTTTGTCCTCTGAGACCATGTGGGGCCAGACAGGGATCAGTAAACAACCCTGCGTACAGAAGCCACGCCAGTCACTGCGCAGCTTCCCTCGTCCCTCAACGGCAGCTGTTATATGAGCACTACGTCAGAGAAATGCCTTCCTCAATGCATCTCAAGGTGTCACTGGATACATGTCTCCTTTAAGCCATAAAAAAAAACAAATGAGAAAATGGCCTTCGGATAATAAAAAAAAAAGTGTTTTGAGAGCTCAGTGAACTCAAATATGAATATTCTTTTCAATAATCACGCAAACACAGATCCTCAGGGATGCTTCAAGGTGGCTGATGTTGGTTTGTCTCTCTGAGGTTTTAAACCTGTTTTCCAGATTGAGCTGAAAGCAAACAACCCTGACAAGCACACTCTGTAATGATCTAGTTTAACCTTCTTAACAATTGCCCTCTTGACAAGAAAGGCCTGAAAGCTTGGAAACATTATTTAATGAAGAGATTGAGGCGCACATGGCGTTCAAACAAGCAGCGAAAAACAACCTTGTGAAACGATTCTGCTCTTTCAAACCTGTAATTTAACAACCATTGTTTAACACTTAACTTGTTCTAAGGTGGAATATTTTGGAAATATTATCACTTTACGAGTATAATAGATCTCATAATAAGAAATAAATGTACTATATTAGATACCCAAGACAATTTAAAGTACATTTTCTTGTAACGCCTCAAATTTACATTTACAAATTTGGGAGAGAATGAAAAAAATGTGAATCTGTTGAAGTTAAATTTATTCTTAGATTAGGTTCCCTCTGAAGAATCCCCACCTTAACGTGCTTTGAGTACCGCTTTGATCCTGGGAGCTACAACGGCTAAGAAGGGTTTTGAGCACATCAATATTTCTCACAGTTGAAATATTTCTAACGGGACCAGTGACATAAAATTCATGCCAGATGTCGGCAACAACCCAAGTAATCTGCGCATACAAAGAATCCAAAGCAAATTACTCCACAAACGAAGTTATGGATAATGAATTGGAATGACCCAGGGAATAAGTATTGAACCCATTTATGGGGGGAAAAATATTAAATACTTTTTGGAAAAAGCCTTTTTTTTTTGGCAATACAAACTCAAAGACATCTCCTCTGAGGAGAAACTAGTCGAATGCTTACACTCTGATCTTCAGTTCTATCCATAGATCCCCAGCTGAATACAAGTTTGATGGTTCAGCAGTTTTACTTTCTTTCTCTGAAACCTTTTAAGAGTTTTCTATGGCTGTGTTTAGGACAATTATCTTGCTTTGAGATCCAAAACCGTTTACTCTTCAGATTCTTATCAAGAATGTCTTGGCACTTTCCTCCCTCGTTCAGTTATTGGCAGTCTGACAAACAATGTGCTGTAAGACAGGCTGCACCATCATGTTCTCGCCGGCAAGCTTCTTGTTTTGGCGTGATGCTTTCCTGGGGAGGCGCAGAACATCCAAACATGGAGGGTGCAATGACATCCAAAGAGTTTATCTGTTTACATTCTCTCTGTACTTTACTGAGTCGTCCAGATATTGTGCACTAAAACTTTAACAAGCTTCAAAAACCTATTTCTTCAGCAGTGGAGTCTTGCGCAGTGAGGATGCTGTGCTTGATTTCATTACCGATTGTTTTCATTGGAAAAAAGTGTTTTTGCTTTTCCAACTTCCAGTTTATGGCTCTAACAGCACTCACAGGAACCTTCAGAGGACAGTAACGATTGAAATTAGTATGTTTTGCAACAGTAAGACCATTTTAAAGGTCTGATTGCTTTTACTCAACCAGATGATACTGATTTGTACATTGCTTTGGGAATGCTTCCTAAGTACTGACAGATTTCAGCTGTTTTACTGGCTTTTTATCCCATGTTGCATATGTTTCTCTTCATATGTTTAATGCATATTACCCATATAAGGACATTTTTGTTACTCATAATTTCATTTGTGGACCAATTTGCTTTGATTTATTTGGACGCCTGAAATCCACGGATTGTGCCTTACATCTGGTGTGAATATCATGTTTATGGTGCCATTAGAAATATAATATTAAAACTGAGAAAAACTTTATGTTTTCAATACTTATTTTTCCTAGTGTCTGCTGTTTGTGGTTCTGGCTCCTGGTGGAGTGTCCCATTGTAAATTGTTCCCAGGGTTGGGACTGGTTTAAGAAGGGTTCAGACATCTTGATAAATGGCAGACCACAAATGTAGGCGTACCTCGTCTGAATCTGGTAGACCAATTTTGTAATGGAAAGGGACCAGAGAGTGTTTTCCAATTATCATTGGATCAAAACTTCCAAGCTTCCCTGAAAAAGTTTACTCTGCGGTGTTTCGTGTTGAACAAATTGTCAAACCGCTGATTCAGGTGGCGCAGAGGGGATGTTCCTGGCTGTAGAACAGTGAACCAGATCTTTGTGAAATCTCTGAGGGGAGCATGGGAGTTTGATAGTAAGAGCCATGAGTTTTGTGGATGTGGACAAGGTTCAGGGCCTGGTCTGTCTGTCTGTCTCTGTTTGTTTGTTTTTTATTTCATTTCTCTTCTCTTTCGTTTCCTCAATAAAGCCAATTATGCAACAGGAAGAATGTCCCATTGTCCTCTTTTTGTGGAACAAACTGCCCTGACCTTTTTAAGTGTTGCAGACCTTCTACAATAGATGTGCATCAATAAACTTAATAAGGTCTGAGAAAACATTGTTTTATATATAATCGATTAAATCAACAGCCTTAAGATAATGAGCATCAACCATGCTTCATGACGTTTTTATCTTGAATTACTTCTGCTTTTGAGTGTGCATCTAGTCTTAGTCGCTGTTAACTTGACTCATTTAATGATATCTCCCCGATTTGCCAGACTAGGAATGCTTTGACCGTTGTCTGCTGCTGACAAACTGCTGTCTCTTCTGAACTACAACACAGAACCCTACTTTCAAAAAAACCTCTCCTTAACAATAATGAGGATGTGAGACAGGATTAAATAGACCATATGTAAAAAAAGCCCAAAAGGACACCTGTATGAATGCTTAGTTCCCTTAGACTCCACTCACTGACCAAGTCACAGGTTTATCTTTAGAAAGCGCCTTTGCTCTGCGGTGTGATGACATAAGGGCGTTGTCCATAGAAACAGTCGCCAAGGCAGCCGAAGCTGATAACCAGCCAACGTGTGTCACTAGAAGTAAATGTTTCTGATATGCAGCATCTTTCATTTGTTGTCTCACTTCATATCATTCCTGCTCGACTACAGAAACGTGAATAAGTAACAGGAACGGAGCATTAAACCTTTTGTGTAGGTTTATTTATTTTTTCTTGATTTTTAGCATTTGTTTTTGACATTTATAGTTACTCTTATTTTTGTGCTGATTTATGTTATTGTTTACATCTTTAAAACTGCCAGATCATTTCATGGTATTTTTTTTAAGCTGTAATGTTATTTTCTGCCTCGCTGTACAGGCTTTCTTATTATTATTTAGGTTTTTTAAGGTCACTTTGTTCTTTTCTTTTCTGTTTCTTTTTAGGAACATCACAATCTTTTAGCTGTTATTTTCTCTTTGTGCCTTGTCATTTTTATTACTTTTAAAAAATGTGTCTATTTTGTACTTTCCTTTACTGTTTTTGCATTTTCTTAGTCATTTTCCAGTTTTTATGTTAGTTATTTTGTACTGCTTTCCTTCTTTTAAAATTTTCATGTCGTCTGTGACTTTTGTCAAGCTGTAATATAATTCCCTGCGCACTTATGTTCATAATAATTTTGTGATAGACGTGCGGCTCTCGCTGTCTGTTGGTGCTCGTCAATAACTCCATGCTAAACAGCATTTGCCTGTTAGTGCGTGCACGATGCAGAAATCATTCAAGGATGTAATAGTAAGGATTAGGTGACATTTGCAAAGGTGAGCAGGGGTATGTTTGTGTGTTCCTTTCTGGAAATCCACCAGCAATAAGCAGCTAAATGGTTGTCAGAGCAACAAAGAACCCTTCTCCGAACGCCTCCTTGCAGCCTCTCCTTCCCTCCCCGTCATCTCGTTCCGCTCCTCCGTGGTGTGTTTATCTGTCTGTGTCCTTGCAGGCCTCCTGAGCGCGCGGCACGCTGAGTTAACGGTGAGAAAAGAGACGGGGAGAGATGTGGGGAGTGTGCGACGGAGAGGAAACAGAAATACGTGGCGACGCTGACCTACATTCTCGCTACCACACACTTCAGCAGCACAGATGTTCCTCCATCCCTGCGTTCCTTGGCTGTAATATCCAAACCGCGACATCTGACTGCACGGATGGCAGCCTCGTTCTGAGCTCCCGTGTATATCCCACGGCCGCTGCCCATCAGGAGGTTTTGTTTGTATGCACCGCTGACAGGAAGTGTGGGAGGATTTGCTGTGATTTCGGTGCTTAAAGCAGCACCTGACTTATTTAATCTCCACTTTTCTATCAGAGTATGGACGCCATTACGCTCCCGACAATAATCTGGGTGGCAGGGTGGCTCTATTTATCCCTCCAAATCCTAAACCTGACGATGCAAGCATCATTGAGGAAGACCTATTTCGGGCTTTATATGTTTAATCTTTCTTGAGTCAAGCTGCAGCCTTGGACTCTTATCTCTTTGTCTTCTGTGAGTGCAAAACGGAAAATTACATTAAATTGTGTGATAGAAAGTTTCATCAGTGAAGCAGATTTTTAGCATTCTGTCAAGGTTACGTTAGGTTTAAATATCAATGTCAAACGGCTTTACCATTTGCACATTTTGTCATGTTACAACCTCTGATTTTAAAGTATTACTTTAGATTTTAGACGACAAAGTAGTGTGTGATTGTGAAATGGAAAGAGAATGAAACATGGCTTTCAAACTACTTCTACTGATTGACTTCTGAGTCAGTACATCTACAGTCTTGTGTGGGTCTGTCTCACCCTGAAGAAAAGTATCCCCACAGCATCATGCTTCCACCACCATGTTTCACATGATGTGTTCAAAGACACGTGTAGGTTCAGTTATAAGCCTAGGCCTAACCCTAGCTGTTATTTAGGTTGATCTGACACAGAGCTTTGGCACGTAGGCAAACTATGACGCTGCCAGAAAGTAGCCAAGGTGTGTTCTGGGTGACACGCAGTGTACGTTTGCTGCCAGATGCAGCATTTTGCATGAAGGCCAAAAAGTTAAATGTTGGTTTCGTCTGACCAGAGCACCTTCTTCTGGATGTTTTGATGCGTCCCACGCAGGCCTTAAGGCCAGTCGTGCCCCTTTAGGCGGTAGATCAAGTCTCAGTAAGTTTGCAGTTGTGCTATACCGTTTTCAGATGATGGAATAAAAAAAATTCCGTGAGATTTTTAAAGGCTAGAATGCTTTTTCTAACCATGTCTTTCTTCAAACTTCTACAAATCTTTATCCATGCTGTGTTCCTTGGTCTAGTTGTTGCTGTCTCTTTCCTAATGCTGTCTAACAATCCTCAGACACCTTCCCACCACAATTGCATTTATACTGAGATTAAATATCACACAGATTCTGCTCGATAATCAGGCCACTATTGAAGGCATTTTGACTTCATTTGGGGGTTTCAGTGAGTATATAATATATATACTTTTTCCATCCTGTTTTCCATTAATACTGAAACAAATGTCAGCATTTTCAATAAAAAATGACAAACAACAAAGAACAATAGTGACCTCTGTGTAGAAAAACACAAACTTGCAGCTGTTAATGTTTGTTTGTTTGTTTGTTTGGGAGCTGAAAACCAACCTGAGGTTGTTCTCGCTCTCTATTAATGATGAATAATGTGCCGGACTAATCTTGTAGACCAAGAGGAATTCTTCTAAATGAGTGGAACGCTACTTGACTATTTACATTTAGATGAAAAAGCACCTGTGTGTGTGTGTGTGTGTGTGTGGGGGGGGGGGGGGGGGGGGGAGTGAAGGATTTGCCTGCGTGTCTGGGGTCTGAGAACAATAGCACGCAGACACCCACTCATGACACGCAGGGGAGGGCGGGGTGGCGGCAGGAAGTGACAGGGATTCTGAGTAATTGCTTTGTATCGGGGAAAAGGTGACTGACTGTGAAGAGAGAATTTGTAAAAGAGTTTTGTTTAACAATGTCTTCACTTATTAAAAGTAACCTAATCATGGGGAAAAAGGCTTTGTTTTAAATATATAAACTGAGGAAAACATATTAGCCAATGTAACTTGGCATAATTTTAGATATGATCAATAAATACTTCATTTTCTATGTAGTTCATATATAGTTTTAGATAAACTTCAGGACAGGGCCCAGGAGACTGTTTGGAAAGAAAACAAACTAAAGCTCTATTCCTGCTAAGAAAACTGCTGCCAGCTTAACATAGTTTGATGATAATTGCTGCTTTCAAATTCATGAATCAGTTTTAATCAGATTAGAGACAGAATAGCAGACACGAGGTCTATTTTCCTCAATAAATCCAAGTATTTTTATCACAATGTATCTTTTTGTGTCAAAGATTTCTCCTCAATCACTGTATGCTTGCCTGACCTAAAATTACCTTCCTATATATTTATTTTAACTGGAAAGCTTTTTTTCCTTCCTATTGCAGAACGTATTAGTGACTTTTGACATATTACTTTGGAAGTTCCTTATTTCCGCTCTATATGTAAAAAGCTAAATGTTGTTTGAAAGGTTATCAATGAACAATAAAAAATATTGTGTGCTAATATATACAATAAATAAATGTAGATATATATTTACTTAAAACTGTGTAAGTAAAAAGTTCATAAAAACTGATTCAAATCAAGCTCACTGGTTTAAATGCAGTTATACAGTTTTGAACATCACGTAACAAGCAGATTAATTGAGATTATACAACACCCTATTTTAAATGAGAACCTTATGTCAGATCAGATGTATAATGTCACTAACTGATGTTAATCCATTTAAGCCGTTATTTTTTAGTTGTATAGTGCTTGTATCTTAAAATAATTGTATCAATTTCTGTGTCTGAACTCAAAGAAACTGAGTGACTTCCGAGAAACTGAGTACAAACCAGCCGAGGATGCAAAGGAAATTTACTGAAAAAGGATGATGTCATGCATGAAATGTTAGTAGTAATAGCATCCACGATTTAGTGGATGAATGGAAAGTCACAACATTAATTTACAATATGTTGCTCATTTGTCTCAGACACTCAGCTACTTATTGTTGGAAAACATGCAGAAGTGGAGTCGTAATTGTCTTATTTATTATTTCTTAATTCATGGACTACACAGGACATGTTGGACTGACAGAAGGCACATAATGTCATGGACTAAGGAGAACTATTGTAAGCCAGAAGGCTTTCCCTCCACAAACAACATTCAGGCCTAGCTAAATTCTCCTAAAATCTTGTGGAAGAATGTGTTGTAGTTATGAGGAAACCAAACCTGAAATTTTAATCACAATTCTAAAAGCTATACTAGCCTGTTAACAACACTGAACATTGCTAAAACGCCATATATGGTGGTGGCAGCATCTTGATCTATGGTGACTTTTCTTTAGCGCCAACTTAACCTTATGTCAAGGTGGATGAAATCTTTAAAGGGAAAATTTCGTTAATTTCAGTTCTTCCTTTTCATATTGAAATCATTGACTTGTGGTCTATATAAAGTGGAACTGTAACTCTTTGGTCTGAATCCCCCCACCACCCCCTAAGGCTGATCTGAGAGCGACTACTTTTGGTGCTGTCTCTTTAAATCTAAAGGAAACACTTTGCATCCCACTTCCCTCCAGGTTGCAGAGCCTTCCACTCCAACCTGAGCAGCCATTGTTGTAGTATGCTGGGGGACGGTGTGACGAACAACCGAACATTCTGACTTCTCCACTCGTAGCTTCGACATCCTTCAACTTCGACTACAAAATCAGTCTGAAAAATAAAAATGCCGGATTTGCTAAATTGACGAGATGGAAGTCCAGGACCTTGTTTAGCAGTTGCACAGCAAATACTGTGACGTAATTGTTCAAAACAGGTAATAGAAAAAAGAGAAACTAAACTGATTGAAGAATATGACCCAAAAAGAACACAAAGATAACTAATCAGCACTGAGACAGAATACATTCAACTTTTCTGCATTCCTAAGGACTCCAAGTACACAGTACAATGTATTTAGGAGCGGTCGCTTCATGCTTGCTCAGTATGAGGGATTGCTGCAAAGCCATGGACAATGCAGACGACTCTCCCTGTGGCTCTACGCTTCTCCAGGAGTGAATGCTGCTTGTTGGGACTTTGAAGCAATCAACTGGTTCCCTTATATAGGACATTTTTGACCAATCTGTATAATCTGATTGAATTTGACTTTGTAAAGTGCCTCGAGATGACATGTTTCATGAATTGGCGCTATATAAATAACATTTAATTGAATTGAATTAAAAAAGTGGATTTTGCACTGGTCCCCTTTAATATTACTGCATTCCCACTCATATTTCAATAAACACCTTCAAGCATATGCTAAAAAGATGAAGATGAAAAACATTTATATTTCTTATAGTTCTCTGCACCACCGTGAACCCAAGAAATTGGAAGAAAATTGAAGAAATTGGACATTTTAGAATGGCCTAGTCAAAGTTCAGAGCAAAATCTGACAAAATTGGATGGATGGATGGATGGATGGATGGATGGATGGATGGATGGATGGATGGATAGATAGATAGATAGATAGATAGATAGATAGATAGATAGATAGATAGATAGATAGATAGATAGATAGATAGATAGATAGATAGATAGATAGATAGATAGATAGATAGATAGATAGATAGATAGATAGATAGATAGATAGATAGATAGATAGATTAACAGGATCAACCAAGCACTGAAAGTTTGAACAAGTGAGCAATGGCTGGAAATCCAAATATTAAGATTTCATAAAAGGCTGATAAATAATAAAATTGGCTAATAAATAACTAAAAACATATAATACAATTCCATACTTACAATGTTGGAATTCATTCAAAATAAGAATCCACAAAGTGTTATTTCAAAGATGTGCACACGTTTTATTACGTTCTAAAATATTTTCGCCATTAGCTTGTTTTTCAGTTGGATTGCCCAGTATCAATCTAGTTAAAGGAGGAAATGTTCTGAAATGATAACTTAAGAGGACAAAAATCAGACAGATAAGAATTAAAAGTAAGACTAGGGATTTCTCTTTTTGTCCTGAGTGCGTCTTATTTTTCAGCTGAAATTTAACAAAAGAGCCTAAAAAATCTGACTCATTCCCAACAAAGGAACACTTCAGCTTAGCTTCTTTAAAAAAAAAAAACATATTGTTCAGCTGAAAAAACAAATTCCTAAAGTGACCTAATCAAAGTGACAAATGAAAGCATTGACAGGACCAGCTGTGGCTGCTGAGATATGAGTGAGAAAAAGGGCCCTCCAGAAGCATCGAGTGTGTCTTGTTATTGTTTTAGACCCTGTTCCGCTCAAATATCAATGTAATTAAGCGTCAAGAATGTCTCCCCTGTTTCGAGGCCGCCGCTGGGGGAATCTGCAGCCAAGGTCGGCGGGGATTAAAGGCGTTGGTCAGGAAAAGAGTGCAAATGCTGTATCGATTAAGCACTGATGCTGTATTGACAAAATGTGTCAATAAAGAGTCGGGAGGGTTGAGGGAAGCCTCTTGCTCTGAGGAATGACTGTGGCCGACTGATAGATATACGCTAAAGATTGTTAAAGTACTCGGTAAGACGGTAAAGTCAATTATCTGTTTGTGTTTGGATGTTTGCGTCTGACAGTTCAGGATAAAAAGCTTCCTATGAGCTGAGTTAGAGCCTTGTTATGTCACGCTAACACTACAAAAAAAATGAGCTAAATTCATCCTTTCTCTGATTATTTCACTCAATAATTTGTTCACTCTTACACCTTTCAGCCCAGTCGCTCTCATTTGTGTGTGTTTTTGGACATTTTAGTCGCTCGCAATTTCAGCCAGGTTTCCAATTGTAGGTCCCCTTCAAACAGGTCGAGCCTTTCATGCTTCTCACCGGCACCAGATGTGGAGCATCGGATATAATCAAAGGAATTATGATTAATCAGTGCCCAGCGTTCTCACAGTGGAGTTTCCATAAATGCAAATCCGTCACATTTAAATAAAACTCCACAATATCTGACCAGCTCTACGGCCAATGTCTTCCAGCAAGTTAAGATGAACATTTACCAGAAAATTGCGAAGCAGTTGCTGCCCAAAAAGGAGCAGAAGGGGGGGGGGCTAGACAGAGTGGATGGGAAGATGGATGGAGCTAAATGCAGCGCTAAAAACCTAGTAGAGGCTGGAAGAGATGAGACTGGGATGGTTTTTCACCTTAAAGTAGGACAACAAAACTAAACATACAGCCAGGCATTCAACAACAAAAAAAGGGATATTCATGCCTTAGACTGGCATGTTGAAGTCCAGACTGAAATTCAACTGACAAACTGTGGCAAGATTTGCAAACTGTTGTTCACTGAGGCTCTCAATGCAGTCTAAATAAGCTTGGTCTATATGGATGGATAGAAACATTGAGAATCTTAATATGCAAAGATGGCGGCGACATAAACCATGAGGCTGGCAGATGTAAAGGCACCAAAAGATCTACCCACCCAGAAAGGTGCGCACAACTGCACTTTTCAGATCATCGCTGTAGAAATATTCAAAACCACAGGTTCCTTTCGTCCTACTTCACAATTATGTGCTACACTGCAAAAAGGGAACTAAAAGTAAGTACAATTTTCTTGAAATTAGTGTATTTTTCCTTGATTTGTGCAGCTAAATAAGACTATTTGCCAATGGAATGAGTATTTTTACACATAAAATACGATAACTAGATATCCTGCACTTGAAATAAGATGATGGAGATGATTAGTTCTTATTTAGAATGCAAAAACCTTATTCCATTGGCAGATCAAGGAAAAATACACAAAAAAACTACATTTCAAGAAAATTTGACTTACTTTTAGTTCTCTTTTTGCAGAGTATTGTTCTATCCTTTGAATTCGCCTTTCAAATAAAGCCTCATCAAAAAATTGAAGGTTGCAATATTAGCATAACAAAGCGTGAATCCTTTTTTCAAAGAATCGTTAACGTTAGCTTCAAAAACCAAACTGCAGCTACAAATGACCAAAATATGATTCCGTACAAAGCTGAATTGAAAGTTTGAATATTTCAAGTCGATCGCCTGAAAGAAAACCCCTTCGTTTTTTTCCGGCTGTCGCTGATAAATGACAGAGGAAAAATAAGCACTGTAGCTTTCAGGCAGAAAGGAAAACTACTTGGCACTCTTTTGTTAATGCAGCTATATTAGGATCGTTTAACTGATGTCATCCGCAGACTGCAAAATTCTCGCTCTGCGGTCCAAGCAGCCATATGTTGTGTCAGCAGAGGTAAGCGAGAAACACGCTGTAGAAACATGAATGAACGTTGTAAAAAGCCTCAAATCTGCTTATGTTCCAGCATTTAGCTGCAGCCGTTTAATGCGGCCCATCGTGGCGCGTTTGACCTCCACCAGAGCCGGTCCAAAGATAAACAGGAGGTGATTTTTTTTTGTTTTTCTTTTTTACTGCTGCTGCTTTCTGCATGCTCGTGTGGCAGAGGGAGAAATCTCAAGACGAGGCAGGTAACTGCATTACGGATGCAGCTGCGTTGCTCTCGGTGGTTGGAGTCGTGATTAACATCAGTCCGCATCTTTTAACATCTGAAAAGGGGGCTGGGCAGTCACACGCGAACACGCAGGGCCTTCTGCAGCACCGCTGGCCCTTGTCTTGAATTTTAAAGAGAGAATCCGTTCTCCTTCCTCGTGATGATCATTTGGAGCTCTTACTCACGCCCGTCCTTCCCTTTTTGTCTTCGTTCACAGACACGCCAACGGTCTTAGAGCGAGCAGAGAGGAGACACCTGTGGTCGGCCTGATTAACAGCCATTTTATTTAAAAAAAAAAATAAGCACACAGGAAAGATAAGGCTCTCCGGAGACCACACCGCAGAATAAAACAAGTATTTCTGTGTGCGAGCTGATTGGTTTATGACGCCCAAGAGGGAATTTGCACCAATGTGGCTCCTGTACTAATACTGAATTTTATATGAGCAGACACTTTAGAAAAAATTGGCGCTGAGGGACTGCTTCTCTTCTTACATTACACAGCACCTTACAAAAGTATTTATTGACAACCAGAAACTCCAATATTTTCTATTGGCATTTCATATGGCAGATCAACATAAAGCTGTTCATAGTTGAGATGATGCCCAGGTTTTCTGTTTCTTGATTCATATATTTTTAAACTAGAAACTTGTAAAGTGTGACACACAGAAGTATTCAGCTCAAATAATCTTCACTGCATTTAAATCTGCCAGATGTTTGGTGCATACCCCCAACCAGCTCTGCACATCTAGAGACAAAAATGTGTTGTAGCTCAAGCTCAGTCAGACTGGACTTAGAGCATTTTTCTACGTGTTTGCTGAACATTCAATTTCAAGTCTTACAACATACTCCAGTTGGATGTAGGCCTGAACTGACTGGGCCAGTGTAACACATCAATATACTTTGATGTAAACCGTCCTACTGTGGCACTGGCTGTGTGTTTCCCTGTATGTAAACCAAGAAAGTTCAATTTTGCTTCCGTCTAACCAGAGCATCCTCTTTCACATGCTTTTTATCAACCCTACATGGTTTTTAGTAAACTGCAAGCAGGGCTTCTTCTCCCCTCAGATTTTTATTTGCATAACACACCAAAAGATAAAAAACATGTATCAATTTCTTCCACTTTGCAATTTTGCAATACTCTGTGTGGATCTGTTATATAAACCTCCCCCCCCAATGAAATGCATTAAAGTTATTGACTGTAGCCTGGCAAAATGTGGAAAAGTTCTATTAGTATTAATAACTGGAGCAAATGTTGTGAAAAAAAATTGTCAAGGCTATATTGGATGAGTATTAAATTATCAAATATCAGTATTTTAGTGCCTAAAAATGTCAAATCATTTCTTCCACATTTTACTTAAAGGCTGCTATGATATTTGATCAAAGTTTCAAGAATTAAGGGAAATCAAAGTAAGCAATTATTATATTAATAAAGGCAATTTAAAATGCTTTGCAAAGTTAGCATACAATCCACAGAAACAGTGTTGAGCTTTGACCTACCGCATGTATTGGACTATAAATCACATTTATTTAGACATTTAAGACATTTAAGACATTTAAGACTAAAAACTGACATTTAATCTACTGATTTATTCAATTACACAACTTCATCTACAACAGGTCCAAAATGTAGTGTGCAAGTTAGAAAAAGGTAAACCTCTTTTTGCACCCAAAACCTCTAAAGTTAACTTTTTTCACTAAAAATCTGTTCCAGCAACAAGGTGAAAGTTTATAAAAGCTTGTAAAAACTGCTGATAATTCCAGCGCATCCATAGGCGGATGGTCCTCTTTAGCATATGAGCAGCCAGTTTTGATTGATCCACAATGCAAAGGTACTGCTTTATAAGAGTTTATCTTAAACTCTAACTAAAGAAGAGAAGAGAAAAAATGTTTCAACAAAGAACCAGCCCAGACGACCAACTTATTTTCTTTTTTTTTACTCTACCTGGATCATTGAGATGCATCAGGTCACTAACAATGTGAGGTGGGGCTAAAAGCTCTCAAAAAGAAACCCGTCATACCCTGATCTAAACAAATTCAACAATAGGACACTGTGTGCACTCTATGACTGTTTAAAGGGTTACTACGCCATTTCGAAGGATGCTGGACTCCAGCAAACCACAATGAGAGCCATTATTCACAAGGAGAAAACACAAAACAGTGGTGAACATTCCCATGAGCAGCAGCCTACCAAAATCATTCCAAAAGAGCATCAACAACTCATCCAGAAGGTCGGAATTAAACCCGGAACAAAAGCTAAAGTCCTGCAGGCCTCGTTTGTCTGAGTTAAGGTCAGTGTTCATAAGAAAGAGACTGAGCAAAATAGCCTCCATGGGAGATTAACAAGGTGGAAATGCCTTAAGAATAAAAAGAAAGAAACAAGTCTTCATTTGTCATTGCAATTATACATTTTAATGAAATTTGTCTTCTGCATTTAACCCATCACCCTTAGGGAGCGGTGGGCAGCTTCCTGTGCCTGGGGCATCAATCTGGGTGTTACGGGTCTTGCTCAGAGACCCATAGTGGCAGTCTGCGGGATTCAAACCGGGCCCTTGAAGCCTTCACAGAACGCAACCGCTCTGTTCTAACCACTAGGCTACAACTCCCGACGCAGACGTTCATCTTTTGCATTTTCCAAAAACATCTGGAGACCATCTTTAAAAAGATAACACATCATTTCAGGAAAAGAGCAAAAAAGTCGCACCATCACGGGCCATAATATTTGTCCACAGGGCCAGGATTGTTTGGACGGCTATTTTCCCTTCATATAAGAAACCCCTATTTGAACCGACTCGTGCACCAGCACGTTACGGGAGTTTATTCGGGAGCAGAATAATACTGCCTGTAAAACAGCACATGATCTCAGATTCCTTAGATGAAAACACATCTTTGTTTTCTTGCTGAGCGGAGCTAATGGAAACAACAAGCTACAGAGCTTAGCAATGCAAAACATGCCCACCAACGTACACTCTATCTATCTATCTATCTATCTATCTATCTATCTATCTATCTATCTATCTATCTATCTATCTATCTATCTATCTATCTATATCTATATATATATATATATATATATATATATATATATATATATATATATATATATATATATATATATATATATATATGACATGTGAACAGTTGCAGATAAAAGTATAATCAATAACTTTTAAATATTCTGGATATTTGTCAGTTTGTTTTTACTTGCTTGTACAATCCGATTTAGCTGCACAGTAAATACTTGTGATTTTAGCCCAAGGATCATTGTATTTTCAGAAAGCAATCATCCACACAGACAGCAAGTGTGGGAAACAGGATGTGGGCTGAACTGTGCTTTTTGTTTCGGGTGAGCAAATAATTATAACCGTAACTATGTCAACCACAGGACCTCTCTATAATCGCCAACAACCACTAAGTGAATACATGTGAAGGTCAAAGTCTACGCGTTTCTTATTCTCTTTGTCTGTCGAGAGGAAAATGAGGCTTATTATGTGAACATAGTGCAAGTTCTTCTTTAGAGCTCAACGCAGAAAAATGTTTCAGCTGTTATATTTCATTGGAATGCGAAAATAAACAAACACAGAACTGTTGCAGAAATTCAAACCAAAACCGACATGGAAAGGCTATTATCTATACCAGCTTAATCCTGCACAGGGTCGCGAGGACGCTGGTGCCCATCTACGATGGGAGACAAACCAGGTAAGAACTGAAAAGGTCACTAGTCCAAAAAGACGCACGCAGCGATGGACGTCACCACTGAAGGCATTTTCGAGTGCCAAGTCAACCTGACAGGTCCGTTTCAGAAAAGTGGGAGAGAAACTCAAAGAAGGTATACTCTGACATTTGGGGGAAAAAATCTAAGATTTTATTTTTATAGTTTACCAGGTCTTAAAAAACATTTGAGCATGGAAAACTGTCAGTTTCTAAAATTCATCACTTATTCTTTTAGCTATATAAAAAAAATTCAGATTTACTGAAATGTTAAAAACGTGCTACACTGATACATATTCAGTTGGCCGTTCTTTACCGTTGATTTGCTGCATCTGAAATAAAAGGTTTTGTACATTTTTGTATATTGTTTTGTTTTTTGAGTTCCAAATCAAACCCACTGATAAATATAGACACATTAAGTAAAAGGACATTTTGCAGATGACAGAATTTTTATTATCGGCAAAATAATATAACATTTAGTAACTTGCGCTTCAGAAAACCTGTGGTTTTGTAAAGCATAATGAAGATTTGTCTATGTTAAGGCTTACAGATTTTATAATAGATCTGATTTTAATTTGTCCAGATAGTGGACCATAGAATCAGACGTCAACTACAGCATTGTGTTGTTTCATGATTTTTGGAATATAAGCTAAACGTTTTTAACTCAGACTCCCAAAGGTGTATAAAAACTACCATAAATCCATATAAATCTGAGCCTAAAAAACTTTTCATTCCAAGTGTGTATGAAGAGGAATGCGATCCACATGTCAAATGTGAAAAACAAAACAGAGAGAAATACAACAAACTTTATGTGCAGTACTAACGCTTATGTACTGTAGCTGATTACACACAAGTATTCCACTACCAAGGGCTCAAGAAGGACCAACAGACAGCAGTATGTAAACTTCTGACTTATCTGAAGTTATCAAAACAAATTATCCCATTATTCTGGCATTAATCTAAAAAAGTAAGTAGTCCTAAAAGACCTAAGACAGGAAAGGTTCAATATTATTTAATGTCAAACAGTGCAAAAAAATAAAAGGTTTTATGCCTATATATACTTTTTTAAAAAAACTCTTGTGTAACCATTTCATTGCATAGCCTAGTAAAAATATTTAATGACAGAATTCCAAACTAAATCCATCAAAAGAAGAATAATTTCACTATGCAATTATTGCCATTGCAACAAAACACAAACCAAAAACCTTTTCAACCCAGTACATGGAACTGATGCCTGTAGCCTTTTTTCTTATGTAAAATTAATTACGTATATATAAAGAGATTAAAAACAACTCATGTCATGGGAAATAAGATGCCAGAAGGCAACATTCCAATTTGAACCAGCAAAATTACAAATAAAAGCCTCATTATAGATGTGTTTCAGCCCATGAAGTCACGTTAACTTCCTTGAAGTGAGAACGTAAGGCTCCGTTCTGCATGACCGACTACAGGAGGTGTTTGCTCTGGAGCTTCGTGCATCTGCAGCCCGCGGAGAGGCATCAGGGGCCTGAGCGAAATCAACGAGGAGCCTGCGTCTGAAGCCCGGGCCCTAAACAGCAGCCAACCTCCCAGAAAACAGTCAGGACCAGACACACATGAAATAAAATGTCACGCCAGCATTGCAAGCTCAGGTTTTGATGGACTAAAAGCGGCGAAACTTGTCAGAGAAGCAGCAAATCATTTGTAGCAGTTTTATTGTTGTGACATTTTGGTGACACTTGAGATAGCATCTGGTGAACAACACAGGCAGATAAAAGACTGAAGCTTCAACTAATTCTCAGGTTTTGCTGACTAATGTCAGTCCTGCACACCTTCTCAAGCTAAGTCTGAGTTATTTGGAGATTGTTGTTAATCATCAGTTTTCAAGTCTGTCCACAGATTCTCAACAGGCTTTAGACCTGGACTTTGACTGGCGCCGTTCTAGAAGCATCAGCACGCTTGGATCTAAAATCTATTGACAATGATTTTAATTATTTCTATTTCCAGTTGTCTTATGAACATTTTTTAAGCAATTCTTATGTTTTGTTTATGTTTTACTCATCTTTGTGTGTTTTTTGATAAATGGTTTCGCATATTTTTCTTTAAATAAATAACATGTACTGTATATCAAATAATTGTGACTACCGCTCAATTTCGTAGCTGTTTTGTCTTCTATGACAATTTGGAGTTTTTTTCTAAATATATTTGAGTCAAAGTTTAGTTCTGTAGCATATTTGAAACAACATTAGCCGACTATAGTGCTGCAAAGGATATACAATCACAAGTAGCTGTCAGAGATACAGTTATAGTAGACATTAAAAACAGAACCATAAGTACGACAAACAGAACAAGCAATTAGCACCATGCGATCCATCTCTCTGAAACTGTTTTAGAACTTTATTTGTTTTACCCTCTGTGTGATGATTGAAGGGATCTTTCAGCAGTTTGCCATCACTTTGAATCATCACTCTCATTATTTGTTGTTTTTCACATCTCTGTGTAGATCATGCGAGTCTCCAGCTTTTAAGGGTCCATTCTTCGAATCTCTGGGTTATTTTTTCACTCCCACTGGTCAGTTTGTATCCCAGTGTAACATTTTTAGATCACTGCATTTCATTTGGAGCCTGTTTTCCATTTCTTAATTCCCTGAAGTATGTTTATTTCTGGACATGTATCCTGTATTGCTTCATGGTTTTAATCTATAAACCTTCTATCTCTTTTTGGACTTCCTTTGGATTCCTCTGCATCTATTTGCTTCTGTTGGTTTTTTTGGTTTTTTTTGGCTCTTTGGATTACTTTTGTATCAGCGTGTTTCCATTTAGCGTCTGTGTTTTGTTGTTTCTGAAGGGGCTAAGAAAACCTTAAGCTCCTCAGTCCATCAGGCCTGTCAGTAATCTTTGCATCCTTTGTGCTCTGAGATGGAGAAAAGGGGTATTATTTTTGCTTTTTATGCGGGATTAAAAGATCTTAAGACGTCTTAGATTTAACCTGGTGAACTCTCCAAGGCACCGGCCCCCATCCACAAATGCCCTCAACTCGGCCGCAGTCCAACTGTAAATCAAAGCAGCGATTTAGCCATTAACACCCTGCTGTCTTACTGCGGTTTATTTATTTGCTCGAGGCCTCTGCGCTCAGCTTAGCGATCGAACACGCGCACCTTTCTCGATTTTGCCCGTTTTTTTTTTTTTCCACGGACTCCGTCCCCTGCTCTAGATTTGTTATCTGGCTCCACAGATATGAAAGCACATCAGAGTTGCTAGGCAATGTAAGACGGGCAAAAACAGCTGAGATGTTGACGTCTGCCTTGCTATCAACCTGCTGTGAGCCGGTCAGGGCTTTGGTAATGAGAGCCTGGGGACCTGGCCCGACCTGCTGTGTGCATGAGAGAGAGAGAGAGAGAGAGAGAGAAGGGAGAGAGAGAGAGAGAGAGAGAGGCAGAGAGAGCGTTCATAATGTTGCTCGGTTACTTTATTCTGGGCGTTTCAGGATATTTGATTGCAGTGGAGCCAGCTGCAGCACGGCCAGATTTTGCAGGGATAAAAAAAAAAAGTCAAGTGTTTAACTAGAGTCATGTGGATCTAACTAACTTGATTACATGCAAATTTGGTGGAAAATTTGCACCACTGATGGAAGCCAGATTCTGCATCATGTGACCTTAACTTCTACATCTGGGCCGATTATTTCAGTTCACGCTGAACTCATCTAGCTTTTAACAAACTTCTCATACAGCGTCAGATGTTTTGCACCAAATCAAGCTATTTAATATCACATAAATATTTCATAAAGGATCAGATAGTAGGTAAAGTTGCACTGATCAGACCGATTTATAGTTTTCTTATAGGTCTTATGTACCTGCAGATGCTAATTGGTGAGCAGATTTTATTTGACCTTTTTTTCTATTTTTCATACATTACATAACTAAGACAAAAATGTGCAGAAAGGTCTTTGATCCAAGATTGATTCGCCTTGAACTTTTGCCACAGTGTTCACCACAAACCTCAACGTAATTTAATAGCATTCACATAATTGTGAAATGTAAGGAAAATCACACATGCTTTTCAGAATGGTTAACAAATAAAAATCTGAATAGTGTGGGATGCATTTCTGTCCTTCGTAGATCCACCTTTTGCCTTAATTAGAGCAGCAGCTGCTTCTCTGCCAACTTGAGAAATGCATTTTGGCCCATTTTTCTTTGTAAAATAGCTCAGTGCTCAGTGAGATTATATGAACTTCAGTTTTCAGGTCTTGCATCATATTTTCAACTGGGTTTAGGCCTGCGCTTTGACTGGACCCCTCTAACACTTGCGTATGCTCCGATCTGAACCTTACAGCTCAGGCTTGAGGTTTAGGTTGTTGTTGTTTTGCTGAAAGGCGAACCTCTGATTCAATTTTAAGTATTATGCCGTGTCTAATAGGTTTTTGTTCAGGGCTGACCTGTACTTAGCTCCACCCGTCTTAATATCAACTTCAACCAGCTTGTCTGTCCGTGCAGAGAAAAGTTATCGTTTCACTATAATGGTGCTGCATATAGGGTAATGTGCAGTGTTGGTTTTCTGCCATAAATAGTCTTTATGTGTGAAAAACAATCTCATATCTCATCTTAACACAGCATCTTTTCCTTCTTATGGCTTTCTTTCAATTGTGGCTGTCTTGCCACTCCTCCTGACCTTCTCCAGAGCTACTATGGCCCTCTTGGCCTGCTCTCTGATTAATGCTCTGCGTTCGATGATGGATCGAACAGTGCTCTGTGAAATGTTCAAGGCTTAGGATATTGTTTTATAACCTTGTTATGCTTCGAACTTCTCTACATATTTATCCCTGAGCGGCCTGCTGTCTTCATCCTGATGCTGTTTGTTCATTAATGTTCGCGGACGAACCCAGAGGCCTTCACAGAACAGCTGCAGAAATTACACAAAGATGGATTCTATTTTACGTGACTACAAAAGAAAATAGTCTGCACTGGATTTATATTTATGGGTGTCAGGTTAAAGGAAGTATGCACAGCCCATTGTTATTTATTTTTTGTACACCCTTTTTTTTTTTTTTAAACATATAATTTTCCTTCCACTTTGCACTCCTTACCATTGATTTACCACACAAAACACCATCAAAATGCATTGAACTGTGTGGTTGTGACTGAGCAAATTGAGAAAAATAGTCAACGGCTATAAATACCTCTGAATGAACTTTATATTTAAGGATCAGCCGCTGTCCATCTACCTGTAAGGTAAGATGAGGGCTACCCTGTGCAGGTGTAGGCCTATATTCGAGTCTGCACAGGTGTGCTCGGTCAAAAACAGAGACATATTGTGGCGATAAGTGAGCTGAAGATTAGTGAGCGGGAACAACGCTCTCAGCCCTCGGTTCTCCAGCCTCGCCTTCATCCATCCCTCTCCGCCCTCCTTCCACTCTAATCGCACGGCTAATTGACTCAGCCAGATTTGGCAAGAGGCTTATTAGTGTCATTTCACACAACAAGGAATGACCTATGCAGATGGTGCAGCGGTGACAGTCAAGATGGAGCACACCCTTTTTTTTCCGGCTAGACGCCGATATGACTTGTGAACAGAGCATTCATCTGGGTATTTCAGTGGTTTCACTTAAAGACAAAAAAACTGCAGAGGGGATAAGATTATGTTTATCAAAATGTGTGTCCTGCTGATGGTGGGAAAGGAAGCAGATTTCTGAGTAAAACCCTTTTTTCTTTAACTGAGGGAAATTTAATAGCAAAGCATTGGTGTTTCTGAGCAGCAGGTAAAAGCGAGGGGAGGACATTTACAACTGCTTCACTTCGCCTGTTGTTTTTCAAAGCAGTGCCCATCCTGCATAACCATGGAAGTATATTTATTTATTTTATTATTATTTTTTACTTCATGAATCTAAGGATGACCGTACAATAAAACTCTAACAATTCAACATACCTTTCCAGTTTGATGAGCCACTCCAACATTTCTTAAGTGGCCCACTTTTAGTCACCCTTTAAACACTTTATAGCTTGTATCCCCAGCCATTCCCCAATGTTCTGACGGTCTATGCGTATTTGTATGAAATATGAGTTTAACAGGAGTTTCAGTTTAAACTTTCAGTCTAATACTGTGTTATTTTTTGTCCTTTACTGTGTGGGCTATTTCAAAATGCCCATTCCTTTCCACTAAAGTAGTGTTTTTTTTATTCTGTGTGCAATTACTTAACTTTCTATTTATATAAATGTATGCCAACTGTCTAAACATTTTCTTGTGGCATTAATTTTTCTTTCTGTGTGCCACCCGTAAAAACTTTCTATGTCCACCTTTGTGATCAAGTGGGCCGGGTAGGTGCGCGTCTCTGTGTGAATCGATGCGTGTCTGTGCGGCAGATCTTACCGCTGTGCGCGCTGAACCAGCGGGGTGCAATGTGCAGGGGTAAGGTGTCAGCCAGCGACCCCCGGGACCCCAAATAGAGCACCCCGTCCGTGTGATGTCCGCCGCCCCCAGTGTCCTGGTAGCCGGTTCCGTGGGGGGCCGCCGTAGTGCCCCCGGAACCCCCTCCGGCTCGGTCCGAGTCCGTTCCTCTGGGGGTGTAGAAGCCGAAGGGCACGGCGGAGCTGTGGTCGATGCCCATCCCGGCCACGGAGCTCACCGAGCGGCTCCGCAGGCCCATGGTGCCGCTCGGCCGGTAGTGGCCAAAGTGGGCCGAGGGTGGCACCGCGCTGTCATCCGAAGAGACGCCGGGAAAAGCACCCCGGGGCCGCCCTGCCGTGCTCTGCTTTCCCCCCATCCAAAGCGGGAGAGAAATGGGTGGGGGTTCTGGGTGGCTCGATCCGCAAAGGGTCGAGAGAGCCCAAACAGGCTGCGCCCCCCCTTCCCTCCCCTCGCTCCTGTCTGTCTCTCGGCCTGCCTGCCTGCCTGTCTCCCCGCCTGTCTGTCCGTGTGTCTCGGCAGGCTCGTCAGCTCTGACTCTCTGCAGACGCAACAGTCCGTTCCCCCGCCGCGCGGAGCATGAGCCAGCCCTGACGCCTGGATTCACCTCAGCCGCAGACAAACGCTCAGGACGCGGTCAAAATCAATAAGCTCGACACAAGCGGAGGTAGGTAGGTGGCCGCCGAGCCGAGCCGAGCCGCGCCGCGCCGCGCCGCGCCGAGCCGAACCCAGCCCGCGCAAGGTTAAACAGATGCGCGCCGCTCCCCAGCGGCACGTCCCGGCTGCCTCACACGGCTGAATCGCTCCGGCCGGTCCGGATCGCAGGAGCGCCGCAGTGGTTGCTCCGCCGCTCTCCACTCATCTGATCTCAGACATCGTGACAACTGTTGCTGTCTGTCTGATCGCCAGAAAGAAGAAAGGGGGGTAAAAAAAAATAAATAAAAGACGGGTCTGTCTTGGAAAGAAATGACGTCGTCACCGAGCGCTGGTCCGGTCCGGTAAGCTCCAACCAGAGGACACTTTTTTTTTTTTTTTCCTCCTCCTCCTCCTACCCCCCCTCCCCGGAGATCGGGGTCACAGTGAAGCCGCTCCCCTGCGCTCAGATCGGGCGCTCCTCTCCGCTCCTCGCCGCCGCCGCCGCTGCTGCTCCTGCTCCTGGCTAGACAATGGACGCGCTCAGTGCGCAAGCTCGGATCATAAACACAGACAGACTGTGCAGCGACACTTTGTTTTAATTCCTCAGCATGGGATTGGCCTGGATTTCTCTGCGTGTGGGGTGGGAAGGAGGTAGGGGAGGGGAGGGGAGGGGAGGGGGGGTGATCTTGTGGATCAGACAGGGGGCGTTTCAGGATAACCTGTGACAGGTGTGGTGAGGCCAGCAGGTAGCTGAAGGTGAGTGGGTCCCGTTCTTGTGCATCAGTCTTTGACAGAAGAAAGTGATAAGATGCGCAATTGGCTTGGTCCTCCAAGTAAAGCCTTTATTACTTCTTCAATTTAATCTGCTTCCTGTTAAGTCAACAAGTTCAAAGGTATTAGGGCTAAATCAGACGGGGCCTCCAAGTTCTCAATGGGGTGGCCAGATGGGGCCCATTAGAACCCTGGGGTGCTTCCTCAGCCACAAAATCCCTAACTTCATCCCTAAAGTCATTTCAGGACCTTTTTTCTCTTTCTCTTTTTTTTTATTTATTTTTTTACTTTTTTTAACACTTGTGATTCAGACCATGAAGCAAACTTTAGTATTTGAGGGAAAAAATGCTAAAGAAAAAGGCCTTTTTCAATTTGCGATTTCATTGGTTAAAGGGGAAAAGCTATCTGAACAAACCTGGCCCAATGGATAAAAGTATTCTCAATCTTGTTCCACCCTTGGCACCAAGAATTGGCACTGGTCTTTTACTTTGGTGCAATCGAACTTCGGCCCTCCGGTCTCTGCAGAACTGTTTTCATTTGGCCACATCGGAGTGTTTTCCAGCATGAATGGGCTATTTAAAGTCATGCCAAAGCACCTCAGATGGAGTGAAAAACATAGTGGTGGCATGCTAAATACAGGCCGGTCAGGAAAGAAAACCTTTTAAAAGCTGTAAAAGGCTTGAACCTGGATCAGAGGTTCCAGCTTCCAGCACAACAACTGGTCTAAACAACCAGAGCTTTAATGGAAGGATTTGGATCAAAGTTTCATGTGGCTCAGACATGTGTCTTACGGAGAATATGTGGCAATGAAGCTTGATATTCTAGCTGTGTTTGTTTTGAGTTTTACTGACCTTGATTGGATCTATTTTGTTGCATTTGTTGTTATGTACGTTTTTTTTGTCATGCTGCCATTATGTATAAGTTACTATAATTACTATAATGCAGGGTATATTGTGGTGTTAAAAACACAAAAGCCTTTAAGGTATGAATGTCCACAATATCAGCAAATCCTATAGGTTTGACCTCCCATACTCTTCTCTCAACATTTGTGTGAAGTTTTATTTTAAAATCCCTGGCCCAGACACGTTTAATTTCAGTGATGATCACATTGGTCAGTTTAAGCATCTGGGGTTGTGTTTGATACAAATTTGTAAGAGTCAAACCTCATGTTAAGAAGAAAACATACACACTTAAGTCTGACTTTGCAAAATTTAGGTTTACAAGACATTCACGCTGTTGCAAAGATATTCAGGAATACGTAGATTTTTTTCTTCTCACATAACATACAGTTTAAGAAGCTAAGGGGGAAGGCCAACTCATCGACCCTGAAGCCTGTAGAGATACTGTACAAACAGACAATAAATACCTTAAATAAAATAGCAAATATCATTGCTGCGATATTTTTAATATCCTCTGTTGCCATGTTTGCACATTTCTGTCTGGTCTTTAAAGTCTTGGACAGTTTTAAACCTCCTCCCTGTCAGGTCGTCGTTGATAAGTGCTTCTTAGACCACAGCTGCTGTTAGAGGAGACCTTGCTGCACCTTTTAGACGAAGTACGTTCGGTTCAGTTCGGTTCAGTGAAAGCCTCTCATGACTGAAATAAAATACGAGAAAACAAGAGAAAATATGAAATAATTCTCCACAAGCTTAAAATCACGGCTCCTGGACAATCAGTCATGGGATTCTTGTATCTGTTTTGTATCTTCATGTATTTTCCGCACTGTATTTATTTGCTGTTATTGTGTTTCATGGATTTTTTTTTAGCCTTTTTAATGTATGCTATCTGATTTTTTAATTTATTTTAATGCATTTATTCTTACTTTAAAATGTTGCTAATTTTGTGATGGAACTATTTTGTACCTGAGGGACTGCATGGGAACTAGCCTTCATGGCTAATTCTGGCATGTTCTGTAATGTGCATTCTCCCTTTTGAGATAAATATAATCATCATCATCAATAATTAATTTGATATCCATTCTGGTCCTTGAGTAATTACTGTCCACAGGGCTGCATTTAACAAGTACTTCAGCTACCGAACAATTATTCAGTCTCATCAACACTAAACAATGTTTGTTGATGCAACAACAAACAGATTGACTTATTGATGCCTAACAGACTGTAGATTTCTGGTAAAAACAGTAAACAAATAAAACTATTAGATTTTGTTTAGAATTTTTAAGCCCTGAGGTTAAAGGAAAAGCCTGTCTGAGAAAAAAAAAACTCAATCAGACAAGAGAAACAAACAATGATCTCATTCATGAAGCTCAAATCCTTACGTTATTTATCATAGGGGTTTGTAAAAGTATTCACACAAGAATATATTTTCACATCATTTCAAATTACAATTACAACTTTATTGTGTTTTATCTGAATTTTACAGTATATAAAAGAATGAGTAGTGCCTGATTTTAAAAGTATGATTTTAGAAGGAAAACTAGGGCTCCATCCAAAAACGTTTTTTGGCTCTTTAGCCAAAGAAGTGCGCCAGCGGTCGCCATGATAAGTCCTGTCCGAATAGAGCAGTCAGTGAAGAAGGAGGAAGGAAAAGGAGCCTGTATGCTTCCTCTCACCGCTACTTTAGTATAGGAACCTCGTGATGTCCCTTACTGGCGCTGAGGAACAATAAGGAACCCCACAATCCTTTGCATGACATGATGTATAAGCACAGCCCACCCCACGGAAATTAACACAGATGGCCGTAGAGAAGAGAGCGCACTTTGTATGATTGGACATTCATCATCCATGGGCGTTTCCATCACGTAATGGAGTTAAATTCTGTCCGAAATCTGCACAGCAGTCCAATTCAATTATTTTAAATTTTTCAATTAAATTTTATTAATTTTACGTCAACTGGCAACACGTCATCTCAAGGCACGTTACAAAATCAAATTCAGTCAAATCCTCCAGGCAGATTGGTCAAAACGTTTTCCATCTAAGGAAACCAACCAGATAGCATGGGGTCATTGTCGAGCAGCATTCACTCCTCCTGAAAGAGCGTAGAGCCACAGTGGACAGTCGTCTGCATTGCTGATGGCTTTGCAGCAATCCCTCATACTGAGCATGCATAATGTGACAGTGGAGAGGAAAACTCCCCTTTAACAGGGAGGAAAACCTCCAGCAGTCCAAATGTCCTTTCCTACCCACAATAGAGTTCTTACTGTTGACCCAATGAAAGGCTAAGGTAAAGGAGCTAGAAGCTATAATTAAAGGTATTTGGATGGAGCCTACGTTTTTTTTAAGTCTGACGTAAATTTATTTTCCTTTGTAGAACCATCATTAGAAGTCTTTGGGTCTGTCAGCTTTGCACATCTAAACATTAAAATGTTCTTCTTTTTAAAACACGATGGAGAGCGCCAATGAAGACGATGGAGAGCGCCAATGAAGAAGATCAATTTTCAAGGCTTACCTCAGATTCCTGAATAGATTTAGGTGTCGACGTTAACAGGGTCGTTTGAATGCTGAAAATACTTTGACCTGAACGCTTCAGCTGTCACTCTGGCTGTGTGTTTAGGTTGACGTCCTGCTGGAAGCTGCCCTTGAAGGGTTTTCCCCCAGAATGGACCTGTGTTTAGCCCCACCCACCTTCCCATCATCTCTGACCAGCTTTCTTGTTCCTGATGACAAAAACAAAGATGTTCCCACAGAATCATGATGCTACCACCAAGTTTCATTACAGTGAAGGCGTGTCCAGGATGACAAACAGCATTAGCTTTTGTTCCAGATGTATCATTTTGCATTAAGCTCAAAAAGATCAATTTTGGTCTCATCTGACCACATCACACTCTTCCAAATTTTGGCTTCATCCTCTGCACGGCTTGTGACAAGCTGTAAACTGGACTTCTAAGCACCTTCTAAATTCCATATTTGTTGCCAGGTTCTCCATACCTGAGTTATGAGGCTCTGCAGCTCCAGAGTGACCACGGACTTCTTCACTGCTCACACACCAACACCTAAGCGCAATTAAGCGAGACCCATTAACCTGATAGTCATGGTTTTGGACTGTGGAAGGAAACCCAAAGGGAACCAACACATCCATAGAACCACAAGACCCCAGGCTGGGATTCAAACCCAGAACCCTTTTGTGCTAAAAAAAAATACACAGCAGTTTGTGGTTGTAACATGAAACATGTGAATAACTCTCTGCTCTCTTTCTCTCTGTGATTATTGATCGGTTACCGGAATAATACCCCCTCCCCCACTAACCTAAAAATAAGCCCCCCCCCCTCAACATGACTTGATTTTCTGGCTCATATGTTAGGTTTGAAATTTCTTGGTCTCATCTTCTGGTTTCTACGCGTCAGGCTGAGCGTTTCCCGACATTTAGGGCTCATGCAGTTGTCTTCGTTTCCTACCCAATAAGGTAAGCTTTTGTGAAGTCCTTGCTGTCACACAGAAGTTGTTAATCTGTCCTGTGCTGCCGTAACAACAGCAGGCCTATAAATGGTCCACTCTCTGCTGCTCAGGCATGTAATCACACTCACAGACTCAAATAAACCAAACACAATCCGCTCAAGCAGGGTGTCATGTAAATTTAAGAGCAAGACAGAAAAAAAAAAAAACATAGATTTATCCTGCTTTGTTGTGCAGAAATCATCCTTTGGTTATTTTCATGTATCTTTTTTAAAGTACATCTGGGTTTTTTAGGCTTTGTGGAGGTTACTGAAAGTTTTTCTTCCAGTCCCTGATCATTTCAGAGTTAAGTTTTCTTGCTCGTTTAAACCACCTCATTCTGACATAATAATTATTAAGACTTAATTAAGAAGGTTCCAAACTTCAAATGTTGAACTCTTTGTCTTTAGGCACTTTGTTACCAGAAGCCTGTACCAAGGCCCCAATTTGTTTAAGTTCTTGATCCATCCATTCCCTTAGCTCTTAGCAGTAATGACTTTATGGGATTCTTCATAAATAAAATGGATTCTATTAAAAATAAAATCATTGGCATCCTCCTAAACATGATTACCTGGTCCTCAGTAAGTGAGGCTGCGGAGGAATCTTTAAAACCTCTTAAACTGCGGTTCGGGGCCACACAAAATAATTCCAGGGGACAAGAATGGCCCTCATGCCGCACTTTGGACACCCCTGCTGTAGATCTTCAGTTACAGAACGAAAAAACTTTGCATTTTGTAACTATACTGTTGCTGAAGGAGGATGCATCTTTCAGGTCAGTTGTCAGAACTTTGCTGCATTTTCTCTGTTGCTTAAACTTATCAGAACTGATTGGATCTGGTTTCGGGAAAAGGGTTGATTGGAAGAAAAGAAAATAGAAAATATGTATAATATAAATATTCTAGAAACTTGTTTTTTGTCTGTCTCTGAATGTTTTTTTCTGCCTCTGATCTTTCGGTTTGATTTTGTGATTGCAGTAGATAACGGTGGATCTTTTTCAAACTTTTTCTATTATGGCATCTTTAAAAACTTTAAGGTCCTTTTTATATCTTTTTTTTTTTTTGGCCAGCTTAATTCACACTTTCATTTCTTTTTGGGACCCTATTGTCCATATTCCAATGAAATATTCAATTTAATCTCTGAGTTTACAAGTCGCTTGAGACATTAATGTCTCTATAGTTGATCTATGTGGCTGATTCTGATTTATTCCTCTTGGGTCCATTTGTACCACTTAATGCTCAATTTAGGACGTTTTATGTCTCTTAGGGAGACATTTGTACCCTAGGACTTCATCAAGATAGTCCATTCAGTGATCTATGTCTGTCTGTATGCACGGCTGCTGGGAGCGTTTATAAATCAATATCAGTCGTAAAAACTATCTATAAACTGAGAGACAAATTCAATATTCCACAAAGATTATATAAAAGCCCTTAAACTGGTTTTGTTTTTTAGAACTGTCTCATTACTAATGTCCATTTAGCTGCCGTACCAACGTCCAAGGAAGCAGTGCTGCAGGAATAAGATTTTATTATGTGCATCTTGTGATGGGAGACACATGGCTGACGGAATTTGTCCCACAGGATGCGATGCTGACACCATGTGGTGGAGCAGAGTACTGCAGCACAGGCAAACTCCACTCTTGGGGTTTGGATTCAGACTTCCAGGAGGCAAGGATGATCCTGAGCTGAATCACTACCTCTTGCCCATTGAAAGTTGACCCCCCCCCCCCTCCATGCATGATGTTTGCATGTATATTAATGGAAAATTAAATGGAAGGAAAACATGGATAACCTTAATCTTAAAAAGATTGTGAACCCAGATGAGATTCACAAGGAGAGGCCTGAGAGTTGAAGTGAGGGCATTAGGAACCACGACACACTGACGTATGGAGCATATGGGATACACAGGAATATATGCCCAAAGTCCTCTTTTCAGATGCAAATAAAACGTGCATGACATTTGGAAACTAAGGTCCCGGAGTCTGAAGGAAGAGTTGAAAGGCGCAGAATCACATTAAGGTCGCATGTGAAGTTTCCACTCGGTGATGATTTCATGAGCCATGTCATCTGCTGGTGTCTGTCCAATGTGTTTCATGAAGTCCAATGTCAGAGCAGCCGTATACTAGGTGGTTTTAGTGCACTCATTGGAACCTTTATGGAGAATGATGATTTTGTTCTCCAGCAGGGACTTGCAGAAATTGCCAAAAGTAGGAATATCTCATTAAAGGATCCTTGACTGTCCATTGATGGTCTATGGGTCACTGTCAAGAGGAGAGATATCAGAGCAAACAACGGAGATGACCTGAAGGCCTCTATTAAAGCAACCTCGGCATCCTGAACACTTCAGCAGAGGTACAGATGAACTCCATGCCATGCTGCATTGATGCAGTAACTCATGCAGAAAGAGTCCCAAGTCCTGACAGTTTATGCTTCACAGTAGTACATGGAAATATATTTGAGAAGGCAAACGTTGTTGTGTTAAATATCTGTTTTATTGGTCTAATATTCACATTTTCTGGGGTTTCATCCGCTACGAGACAAAAATCATCAAAATTAACAGAAAAAAAACAGCTTGAAGAACATCACTGCGTTTAATGAATCTATTTGGCAAATTAAACAAAACTTTGTGAAAACTTCAAGCATCAGTGAGCAGGACCAAAATATGAAGCCGGTGTGACATTTTTAAAAACCGTTTCAGAAGTGAACTGAACAATTCACAAAGGTACTAACATACTACAAACATCGGTAAGGCATTCCTGGATGTCCTCAGCAACATTAATACAATCAAGTCAAACAACAGTTTATTTTGCGTCACATTTCCATAATTTAAAGCATTCAAAAGTTAAAAAATAGCTTCAATACTTTTTGTCCTTTTTGTTTTCCAGACGCCATGGCATCAAACAGAAAGTATGGCGGCACTAAATCATAATGTTTTATTCCTTTAATTGCATTTCTGATGCACAGCTACGCTCACAACCTACTAGATTTTCACTCCAATCTCGTGTCGTGCTCTAATCCCTGTAAAAAGAGTTCAGTTTAGAACCCTCCGTTTAGGAGGATTTTCCCAGGATTCATCAGGTTCTTTGGATCGAGGCTGTCCTTGAGCCCCTGCATGACCTGGATGGCCAGAGGTCCCACCTCTTCGCAAAGCAGCGCTCTCTTTCCTAACCCGACTCCATGCTCTCCTGTACAAGTACCGTCCAGGGCCAACGCCCGCCTGCAGAACAACAAAGAGAAACTCAGAGACTTACACATATTATCAATCAATAATATAAACAAGAAACTTATCAATAATATAAACAAGAAACATAGATTCACTTTTTATATTTTATTTTTCAAGATGGTCCATCTTATAAGCTTAGTCCCACTCTTCTTCCATGAAACGGTTTAATTTAACCCTACTGGAGGGGTTTCTAACATGAACAGCTTGTTTCAGCTCATGCCGCAGCATCTCGATTAGATTCAAGTCCAGACTTTGACTAGGCCACTCATAAAAACCCTTTTTAGCAATTTTTAGGTGGACTTTCTAGTGTCCTTTGAATCATTGTCCTGCTATAATCTTGCCTGCAAGCTGAATTCTTGCAGGGTTCACAAACACACGAGAATCCATCTTGTCCCGGTTCGGGCCAATCACATCGCAGCTGCAGAGCCCACAGCCGGACTAAAAATAAACACGGCAGCCTCCTGCTTACGACATCTTCATTCAATACCGTGATTTGCTAAAACCAACCTTTGGTAGGCGGGCACTAGGTGTCACTTCACCCAGTCAGCTCGGAGAGTTCTGCTGAATGTCTCTCCTTTCACCGAACAGATTCAGTGGGAGCAGTCCCAGCCTGATAATGTGCAGAACGTAGAGAGCTACACATCATCAGTCTGGTTGGCCAGGTTAGTCGAGCTCCACAACCCAATTTTAGGTCATAAAATGGTGGTTGGAGATTCTCCTTCAGCAGATTCTGTTAGACAGCAGAATTCACGGTTCTATCAAATAAAAAGCAAGTTCTCCAGGTCTTAAAGCTAAACAAGAAAGCTCAAGACCATCACTCTACCAATGGTATGTTTGATTGGAGGTATAATTTTCTCTTTCTGAAATGCTCTGCTTGGTTTTTAATTAGATGCAGCACCTTCCAAAAGGTCATGACTTTTAAGTTCCAAACATCTTTTGGATCATCAAGATGTGATGAGGATGCGAGAGGTTTGAAATAGGTTCTTTATGGTCAGCAGTGGTTTTCACCTAGGATCTCTCCTAGGGACGCCATGTTTGCCCCGTCAGATGTAACTGACACAGGGTAGGTTGTTCTGGGCTCTACTGTGACCACCTTGATGAGTTGGAGTAATTTTGGTAGACCAGCCACTCCTGGGAAGCTTCACTACTGTTAGATTTGTCTGTCTCCATTGGTGGATAATGGCTCTCACTGTTGTTTGAGTCCCAAAGCCTTCTTATTAGTCTCATTAATTGTGTTGGCATTTAGCCATCAGATACATGCACTTTATATGGATCTTGATTAAAGAACTGTTATAAAGAACAATGAATTATTTGTTATAAAGAACAATTAATTATTTTATAATCAGATTCTGATTATAAAATGTCGGTCCAGTCAGAAGTTTATGGACAGCATTACAAAAATGACTCGTGATTTATTTTAAAGTTCTTTTACCAAGCAATGACAGGACAACATGCAACAGCAATGACATTTAAAAACAAGAATTTGGTACACAAGTACCTTGAAGTTTATTGTGGATTGTCTTTAGTCCACATAGACTCAAATACATGCAGACATCTGCGCTAATATTCAGATTGTGATTCTCTACCAAGCTGCTAGCATAATTCTGCGTTTATATTTCAATAAATTTTGAGTCAGTTGCTATTGGTTAACCCTTTGAATACATGAAATGTTCGGCCACTCCTCTTGGTACAATTTGTAGTTTATTGAATTAGTTTCCAGGGTTTTCTGACACAAATCCGGCTTTCAATCATGATTCACAAATATTTAACAGGGTTAAGGTTAAAATCGGGCGAAGGACATTCAAGAAGCGTAATGTTAGTCTGCTTCAACAACTTCAAAAACCAGTCTGTCATGAATTTGGGATTACCTTGCCATTTGAGGTTAAGCAGAAGAATTTGCATGTATGTCTCCTTATAGATTATATGGATTAGTCCATAAACTCTGCAATGCAACAGCACCACTGGTGGCAAAACAGACCCACAGGTTGATGCTGCCACCACCATGCTTCACAGTCAGTGTTCTTAGGTTGACCTGACTTCTTCAACATAACTCTTGTCATAATGGCCAAACACCTGAATATTTTTGTCATGTCTGACCGTAAAACTTTTCTCTATAAGACGTTTGGCCTGTCCAAATTTCAAAGAAGCTTGGAGCAGGGGCTTCTCTCAGTCTGTGATGACGTAAAACTGGGCTCACTGTGACAAACGTGATCAATTTTCTTCTAGATCATCACAGACTTAAAGCTTGGTTCCTCCGTTGGTTCTGCAGATACCAACCAGTTTTCTTTATTTTCATCTTGCGTAGATCTAAATTTGTCGTGCTCACATCATTTTTGGGAATCTGTACGTTAAATCTGCAATAAATTCAAACTTCCGACCACCTGTGTTTGTAGGCGTGCCTGCGGGTTTGGTTGAGTCCTCAGAGAGAGATTACCTGGCCAGCCTCTCTGCGAACAGGTGGACCCGGTGCTGCTCGTCCAAATCGTCTGGATCCACAACCATCAGACAGTGGAAGTTGCCGTCACCGACATGACCTGCAATAGGACCTGAAACAGAGTATGTTTATTTCCACAAAGCGAAAAAAGGCACGATGGATTTATTATTTTGGACACAATTTATGTAAGATGGATTTGCTATTGTTGATTTCATCATGGTCATTTATCTGAGACATGTTTAACACGCACAAAAAAATACAATGTGATTCATTTGGGTTAGAATTACACAAAAGGCTTTCAATGAATAATAAATCCTATCAGCAGCTTTGATTTCTAATCAGAGGATGAATAAAACAGTTTAACCGGGGTTCTTTGGAAACAAACTTTTTGCATATAATGGAGGTAAGGTGGGATAAGGTCTGTTAAACTGTTATGATTTAATTTACTGGTTCAATTAATAATTTTCCAAGCCTGAAATCTAAAACTTAATAAGCCATGAAAGTAACTGTATGATTACTTTAAGTATTTAAGTATTCACACCACGTGCACTTTTTCACATATTGTCACCTTCAATGATTCTTGGGATTCTTTTGTCTAACATAATTAGTTGAATACATGTGAAATGTTAAGATTTTAATTTTTTGTTTATTTTTATTTTATTTTTTACAAATTTGCAGAGAGACTGACATTTATTGCCCATTCTTTGGAAAATAGCTCAAGCTCTGTCCGTCTGGATGCAAAGCTTCTGTAAACATCATTGTTCCAGTTAGATTTAGACCTGGACTTTGACTAGACCATTCAAACTCAGCATATGCTTTGTTCTCAATCAGTCCATTACAGCTCTGGTTGTATGTTTGGTGTTGTGCTGCTGAAAGGCTTTTTGCAGACAAACAGGTTTTCTTCCAGGATTGCTGATCTCCAAATGATACTGCCGCCACTATTCGTGGGCCTGTTACATGTATCAAGGTATAACAAGATTTTAGAAACAGTTGTGGCTTCAAAAATGTGAAAAACATTTTGTTTTAGATCCTTTTTTTATGGTTATAAGACTTTTTAATGAGTTTCCCAAGGAAGTGCTGGAGTGAACAGAGTTTTCATTGACTGTTTGAAGAATAAATAAATAAGCAGCACCCTTCCACCGCCTGTTGCTGTGCGCTGCCAGCAGTTTATTGATAAGAGGGATACCTCACTATTTCCATTTCCAAGGATTATTACACTTTGATGTCACACTTTTAAAGATTTTTAGTCGAGAAACATTTTCAAAACGTTTTGATATTGGTAAAGAGAAGCTGAAAACATATGTATGCCACATATTTCATAGATCAGTTGTAGACAAAAAAGCATATAGATAAAATAAAATTCATATTGAACAATATCAATAACTATCAACAAATTAACAACATGTATATTAAGTGCAGCCCTGACCATTTTATGCTGTGGTTTAGCGATCTATTTTTAGATACAGAACACACAAACTAAACCTTTTAGTCAACCAAATTTTTACCAAATCTGCAAGTTTTTAAAAAAGAAAAAAGAACATGTGCTCTCTGAACTCTTTGAAGGGGGCGGAGCTTGGTGACGGAGCGTTCTTGGGTCTGCGTTTGTGATTGGTTGGGAGGGTATAATGACTGTAGTATTAACTAACATGGATAGAATGCAAAAGGAAGGAAAGTTTTTATTGACCCTTTCTTCCTATCATCGATATACATCTATCGACCAATATATATTGTTAATGAATTATCGTCCAGCCCTAATCAGTTGTAAAAAAGAAAACAATTTGAAAAGCACTTTCTCCTACTTCAAAACTATGTGCAACTTTTTTTTTTCTTTTTTGGTCTAACACAAAATCTACCAAAGTTTGTTGTCGAAACAGTAGACAATTGTGAAAAAGAATAGAGTAAGTAATACAACTAAAATACGCTGAATAAACATCACTTTGCATTGACAAAACCACTAAAACACCAGTGGTTCTTCCCCATGTCCCTCACTCACCAGTCAGCCTGCTCTCCAGCAGGTCCTTCTTCGTCTCCACGATAATCTGAGGAAGTCGTGACAGAGGGACACACACATCTGTGGAGTAAGCCTTAAAAAACACACACACACAAAAGAAAGATAAGGTCACAGTATTGGATTGGCTTGAAGCAGCTGTCTGTTGTGATTTTAAAAAGTCAAACCACGAATAAAGGGAGACACAAAAGCTCCCCGAAGTGGTAACAGTTTGCCGCAGCTTTGGTCCCTAGTGACACCAAAAACATAAAAACAAAAGCAAATGGAAATACTTTTCTTGTCGTTATGAATATAAACATTTTCAATAAAAGAGGAAGTCATGGTTGGATTGGTGCAAACATGCATGGCACTGATCTGGGAACTCTGACTGTTCATCAGATGGACACGCTGGGGTAGAAACCGTCTCTGTGGCGGCTGCTTTTTGTAAACAGCACTCTGTGGCGTCGACGTGAAGACGTCTGAACAATTTGTGCGCAGGATGTGAGGGGTCTGTGGAGATGTTAGCAGCCCCTTTTCTGACCCTGGACCTGCACACCTCCTGGATGGAGGGAAGGTCCACCCCAGTGATGCTCTCTGCAGACCCGATTGTTTGTTGGAGTGCGGATCCGTCCTGTTTAATTAATTTAATTGATGTCATAAAAAAGTTCCTGTAATTTTTAAACACTTTAGGAAGGTTTGTGTCCCTGGGAGTCTATCTTTTCTCCGAAATGACCCACCCATGTCTATGCAGGCGGGGATGGAGACAAAACTGTTTTTCAAGGGGGGGATTCTGGTGAAGTAGCTCAGTTTCCATGATCACATTTTCTTTTTCACGAAACCAAACCGGCTTTTAGTTTTACCTTGCTGCCCGGCCTGAGTGCCTGCGCGGCGTACCAGGCGTCATGGCGCGCTTTCCACAGCCGGTTCCTAGTTTCAGTATCTCGGGCCCACTGGAAGTCTGACCCTTCGTTACTCTGCGTGATCTCCTCTGCAGAAACACACACGCAGGCCGTTAGTGTTTTGTTTTAATCGTTTAAATCACATCACATGGGCAGCCCCAGTTTTCAGTCACTATAGACGCCCGGTACGGGACATTTGAAGCTGCGAGAACCTAGACACTAACAGCAAATGTCAGAGAAGACGTTCTCGTTTACTACGTTCACACACCAGCCATGGTGACTTGTTCTTCCAGGCTGCGTTCTGAGCCGTGGAACTCCAGGAAGAGAGTCGGGGCGACGGGGTAGGACAGGGAGCTGAACTTGTTGCACGCATCAATCATCACATCATCCAGGAACTCTGAAAGCACAAAAACACACCTCACAATAATTTGAGCATTTCCATATGTTGTAGATGTAGACTTTTAACTGGCCGACGTTACGAACCAACGTCTCACACTTCCATGAAACATTACTTTTAAACAGTTTGCGGTTTCCTTGTTCTGTCCTCACCGATACGAGCGATGGGGATTCCAGCCTGTAGGATCTGCACAGTGCTGTCTACGGCAGCCTGGACTGAGGGAAAAGAGCAGACGGCCGACACCATGGCCT
Organism: Fundulus heteroclitus; assembly: GCF_011125445.2. Taxonomy (NCBI): domain Eukaryota; kingdom Metazoa; phylum Chordata; class Actinopteri; order Cyprinodontiformes; family Fundulidae; genus Fundulus; species Fundulus heteroclitus. The sequence continues at coordinate 30,766,528 of NC_046362.1, read as the reverse complement.
CTGGGATGCCGTACAGCCGTAACGTCGTCTTGGTAATAATCCCCAACGTGCCCTCTGAGCCCACAAACAGGTTTGTTAAGTTGTACCCTGCAGAGGTTTTCCTGTAAACAAAATATTAAGACAATGCGAGCACAACAGGCGACAGCTCCGGAGTGTGACTGACACTTGACGCCGTACCTGGGGCGCCTGCCTTTCCCGGCTGTATGTATGACGGTTCCATCGGACAAAACCACCTCGAGGTTCATGACGTTTTCTCTCATGGTCCCGTAACGCACGGCGTTGGTCCCTGACGCACTGGTGGCGGCCATACCACACAGGGACGCGTCGGCTCCAGGATCTGAAACAAGTAACCAAAGAGCAAGACTGATAGGCTGCCAGTGATCAGCTTATTATTTAGACCTCTGTGTGCATTTGATCGGGCATTTACCAGATTCTGAAAATGTTTAAATCCAACTGCAGGCATACCAAACATTACAGATTCCACTGTGTCATTATTATTCAAACAAAGATCAAGCCAAAATTAAACAGACAAAATCTAAGTACGCAACAAAAACCTGAAGCTTCTGTTACACTGTTTCTCATCTTGACAGGTATGCAGGTCTAACTGTTAGCAAAAAAAAGAGATTTTGTTGAACACCAAGTACTGTCAAATTTATGGACTGACATGAACTGTGCATACGTATTGGGATCAAGGGTGTGGAATTCACAGTGTTTAACTGCGCCAGGGCAGGGTGTGTTATTTCTGCAGTGACATCAGTCTCATAGTGCCTTTTGCGTACACTCACCAGCCACTTTATTAGGTACACCTGTACAACTGCTCGTTGACACAAATTTCTAATCAGCCAATCACATGGCAGCAACTTAATGCCTTCAGGCCTGCAGACATCGTCGAGACGATCTGCTGCTGTTCAAACGGAGCGTCAGAGTGGGGAAGAAACCATCACACACAACCATCTCTAGAGTTTACAGAGAATGGTCTGAAAAAGAGAGAATATCCAGTGAGCGGCAGTTCTGTGGGCACAAATGCCTCGTTGGTGCCAGAGGTCAGAGAAGAATGGCCAGACTGGTTTAAGCGGATGGGCTACAGCAGCAGATGACCACACCTGGTCATCTAAAAACAGCAAACTGAGGCTACAATTCGTACAGGCTCACCAAAATTGAACAATAGAAGATTGGAAAAACGTTGCCTGGTCTGATAAGTCTCGATTTCTGCTGCGATGTTCGGATGGTCTCTATGTCACAGGGCAACATAGAGAAGCACGGGACAAACAACTGTGCACACACAGAGTCATACCTAAGGGCAGTTCAGAGAGACCAATAAACCAAAGAGTCATGTTTTTGGACTGTGGGAGGAAGCCGGAGAACCCAGACAGGACTCACTCATTCACAGGGAGAACGTGCAAACTTCATGCAGAAAAAAACCCAGGCTGGTATTCCAAGCCAAGACCTTCTTACAACAGTGCTACCAACGTGCAGCCCTTAACAACACGCTCAAGATAACTTTAATCTTGCTAAGAGCTTTACCAACATCAGTAACAGCATAGAGCCAAGCAGAAGTTAGAATGTAATTACCAGGCTACTATTCAAATGTGGTTCATCCTTTTAAGAAAAACAGTATAAACTGGGAAAATGTGTGACTGACCTACAGGGAACCAGAGGCCTGTGTCTCGCAGGTGGGAATTAAGGGCTTTCCGGGTCACACCAGGCTCAACGGTCACATCAAAGTCCTCTGGGTGAAGGTCCAGGATCTGTTCCATGTTCCTCAAACTGAAGCAGACACCACCCTAAAGAAAGAAATTACAGAGATAGGTCATTTTTTTGTCTTAACATTGTACACGTTTAATTACTTTTTCTCACATTTCTTTCAAACACAGTTCTACATGTAATTATTAAAACCAAAACACAAGTGAAGGGGACCTTGAAAACAGAAATTTTAATTTCTTGTCCGCTATTATTTTTATTTTTTTAGGGTTTTCCTTCATGGTGCAAGTATCGACTGACATTCTCTCACCTTCACAGCACCGACCCCTCCCTCCAAACCGGTCCCGGTGCCAAAAGGGATGATGGGAAGGTTGTTGTCATGGCAGACTTTGGCTAGGGCGCTGACCTCCTCCACACAGTGTGGGAACACCACGACGTCTGGGGGCCGACATCTAGAGAGAAGCGACGTAAGTTTCTTATCACCCGTTCACAAACCTTCACTGAAAAGAACACGTGATTTTTGTTAAGCCGCTGCGTGTAACATTCGATTTGGTTTAGTAAACAGAGAACGTCTCACCTGTGTACCGATTCATCTTTGCCATGTTGCTCTCTGACGGCTTCACCCAGAGAGACGCCATCCTCACCACAGATAGACCTGAATGCAGAGAGAACCCTGTCCACAGCAGCCTTCTGTACAAACACACACACACAGTACATTTTCATATCTCATATCTGTGTTTAAAAGATATTTTCTTTAATTCTTATGTAATATTCAGATTTTCTAGAAAAAGGTTGTGTTAGGTTCTCATTAAGTGTAAGACACCATTTTCAAAATTAAGACACATAAAAGCTTGAAATATATCAAAGTAATTGATTGAATTCATCAGGATTTATGGATAAATATAGCTGAGTGTCATCAGCATAACAGTGGAAATTAATCCCATGCTGTCTGATAATTTTGCCAATCGGAAGCATATAATATATATATATAATATATATATATATATATATATATATATATATAATATATATATATATATATATATATATATATATATATATATATATATTAAATAAAGAGAATTGGTCCAAGGACTGAACCCTGTGGTACTCCACAAGTGACCCTAAAGTTTGAAGAAAAAACTGAAATCTGTCCAATAGATAAGATTTAAATCTGCCTAATGCTTTCCCCTTAGTCCCTACAGTATGCTCAAGTCTTTGTAGGAGAATATTGTGATCAACTGTATCAAATACAGCACTGAGATCTAACAGGACAAGTACAGACACAAGTTCATTATCTGAGGCCATGAGAATATCATTAGTGACCTTCACCAGAGCTGTTTCAGTGTTATGATGAGCTCTGAAGCCTGATTGAAACTCCTCAAGTAGGTCATTTGTCAGGTCTGGTGTCTCGAACTTGAGCAACCTGCTGTTGTAGCGCTGCTGTTTTTAAGGACATGGAGGCCCATCCTCCTAGGTTCATTCTAAGTCAGATGCAAATCAATGACCCACCATCACTGTCCTGGGACATTAGAAGCGATTGCTTGGTGTGAGTGGAGTACTTGGTCACCTGAATCATGATGAGACTGCTGATGTAATCTCTTTGGAATACATTTTAAGACCGAGTTGTACACTCGGGGGAGTTGGAAACGCAATCCTCTCTCTCTATTTAGTGATGGCTTTTCTCTTTTCACTAAGGTATGGCAGCCTCGCTTCTGTCAGTCTGCCCCAGGGCAGCTGTGGCTACCAACATAGCTCACCACCGTCAGGGTGTGAATGTGTGTGAGAATGACTGGCTGTAAAGTAAAGCGCTATATGTACAAGCCATTTACCATATTTCAAACCATCTATTATTCTCCCTGTCCAAAATCTGGACATCATTGTCATCAAAAAGAGTGTCCTTTGTTCTTCAGGTGCAGCAGGTGGACTGCTGAATCCTGCCCCGAGCTGCTGGTCCTCCTGTGCTGCTCCATGTGTGTATGTAGCTGTTGTTTAGTTTCTCTAATGTAGGAGTCTGTGTCAACCTCGCTGCATTGGACCGCAGACACAACAACGCTCAGCTGTGGTTCGGCTGTTCTGTCTATGGGATGAACCAATTTTTGTCTGAGAGTGTTATTAGGTTTGAAATTTACTGGTATGTTGTTCAGGTTTAATTTTTTGACATTGGCTGGTTACAGCTGGTGGATAAGTTCAATTTCCAAATGAAATATAAAGCCTACATATCAAAATTGCAGTAACTCTGCTGCTTCATAAACGAATGTGCAATGGTCGGGACTCGAAACCGCGCCTCACCAACATAATCGTTGCCAATTATTACCATGTTGAGCCTACGGTGGCCGGCAGGAGCAAACGCGCAGCAGATACAATAGGTTGTTTTCTGAGGATGAGAGATTGCTTGCTGGAAATTATTGATGCTGTTAAAAGTATGAGGTCTGGGCAAAACTAGAGCAAGCTGTCTAAATAGTTCACAAAATGTAATGCTCGAAAAAAAAAAAAAAAACAACAACCGCAAATTAGGTCCACAAATGGAGAGAATATTTTATCACCAAATGCATTAACCACGCTGAATAATTAATATTCAGTTTCTCGTTTAGATATCTATACTGCCTCCAACTCCAGCTGTGTCTCTAACCCCCTGTGTTCACTTTGCCCACGACCTTCCATTGAACCGAGCGGAAAACAAACCGAAACAACGTAACAACGTACCCTGCCGGTGTTTTCTACGCTAACGCCGCGACAATGAACGAGGCTCCGCCGGAGAGACAGCAGCCTGCGGCTGGGTGTCATAACGAAGAACATCGTTAAACTGCGTTGTGCTAACTGTGGAGCACGGCCCCTGGCTTGATTGACTCACAATAATAAATAACACACAAACACTTCCGCTAACTGATTTCAAAATAAAATAAAGCACCAGTCAGACCGCGCCACCTTGATTACTTTTTTTTGTCTCATTAAACCCTGCTAAAAAAAAATCAACAAGTTTAAAGATGACACACTTTTAGACTATTAATTCATGTTTTTATACTCCGCTTCCAATGCGCCAGATCCCGTGTATGAGATTAAAATGGATTGCAAATAATTGCCTCTTGAATTTGGCTGCATTTCTTATTCGTTATCTGTTAATTGGGTTCCAATTCAACAGTATTTGTGCCACTCCAATTAACAACAAATGTAATCTTAAAGCACTTTACAAATCATCCAGGTGCAGGTCAAATAACCAGTCATATGAACAAATAAGCAATCAAAAATATGCAATCCAATTATATTCTTGCTATAATACAGTACAGCCAAATTCAGTGTTTTCAATTCAGTTAGTGCCAATTCACAACACATGTCATCTCAAGGAGCTTTACAAAGTCAAATTCAATCAAATCATACAGACAGATTGGTCAAAAAGTTTCCTATCTAAGGAAACCCAGCAGATTGCATCAAGTCTTGACAAGCAGCATTCACTCCTCCTGAAGGAGCGCAGAGCCATAGGGACAGTCGTCTGCATTGTTGATGGCTTTGCAGCAATCCCTCATACTGAAATAGATTTCAGTGCAAGCATTTGGCTTCAGAAGTCCCGTAATTAACAAACAGTATGGGCAGCTAAATAATCCATTGTAACAGGAATAAATCTCAGATAGAAACCGGTTAAAAACGAGTGGATAGTATTGGCCAATTTTATTTAAAATGTTATCTTTTCAATTTTTCTTCTTTTTTGGCAAATAAAGCCATGAGACATAATTGTGCGGCAAACTAATGAGTTTGTAGAGGGCCGCACTTGGGCTGACGTGGTGACTTCCTCTCTGTCCGACGCGTGCTTCAATAAACTCCAAATCGCTTCTGGCGGTTGCAATTATCCGTTTATTCCACTTGACAGCTATGCTTCGACTTTACAGATACTGACACATACTGACCAGGCTAAACCCATTCGTTGTTGCCAACAATAAGCGACATTATAGCACGGTCAACAGAAATTACGACCTACACCCACGCACCCACTACCTCATACATACAAAACCCGCGCGCGGCGTTCGGCTCCCAATCATATCTTAGTGACAGTCACGCCCCTCCAGACACACCCATCACCCCCACACTAGACGATGAGCTCCCGTCACATCAATAATTACTAATTTCAATCATATGGCTCTTACAAGACACACACAAAAAAAAAAAAAAGATATCAGCACAGTTTCTAATTTTATTTTGAAAATTCTTGTTTGAGCTTCCGGTCATCAATTGAGAACCCCGTTTTTTTTCGTCGCCAGATGGCGCTGTAGGTCAAGGATAATGTCACGAAGGTGGGATCAAAGTTTAGGCTACTTACCCAACAGGTAGTACAAACCTTCTCGGGTCAGAGAATGTTTTTATGTAATAATGTGTAATATTGCTATCTTTGGGTGAGACGATCTGTTATTACGTGGTGACGTGTCTTTTTCGTTGCTGTCGCTGTTTTAAGACGCACGGCTGTTTTCTGGAAACAACAACAACACACCTAGAAATCACGAACTTCATGTGAGAAAAACAACAACTTACCAACCAGAGGTGGGTAGAGTAGCCAAACATTGGACTCAAGTAAGAGTAGCACAACGTATTTTTACGTTTAAGTAAAAAGTTGTCAGCCAAGAAATGACTCAAGAGTAAAAAAAATGTATTTACTAAGAAGTATATTCAAGTACTGAGTAACTAATCATAACAGCTGATGATTTAACATTTAAAAATTATGTAATGGACAGACAAAAATATAAAGGTATGTGCACATTCTGGTATTTTAAAGACAAAAGGTAACATACATACAGTATGTTAGAACAGTGGAAAGTACTTCCAATGACAATGTCTACTGTATGTTTATTTGACCCGGCAAATGGTTCAGTGAGCTCAGCAGATAGCAAACACCATTAAAATAACAAAGCTTGTGTACAAATAAGAAGTCTCACTTTAACATAAACTCTAGGTTTTTGTCTCTGGTGCATTTTTAAATAGGCAAGGCAAGGCTAATTTATTTATATAGCACATTTCAGTACAGGGACAATGCAAAGTGCTTTACATGATTAAAATATAGCAAATTAAAACAGAATAAAAGCAAGTAGGAATAAAATGTAGATAGAAAAAAAGAACAAAAAAGTGGTGATTCAGTTAACTAGAACAGTTGAAGGCAATCTTAAACAAATGTGTTTTTAATCTTGACTTAAAGGAACTCAGGCTTTCCGCACCTTTAAATAAGTCTGTACTTTATTCATGAAGTTACTCACAGTCAGTAGAGCAGCCAGAAATTTTACTCAAGTAAGAGTAGTGATACTTGAGTAATAATATGACTCAAGTAAAAGTAAAAAGTACAGCACAGTAAAACTACTCCTAAAAGTACATTTTGGTCAAAAATTTACTACTGTTAATGTAACTGAGTAAATGTAACTAGTTACTACCCACCTCTGCAACCAAATAACGCTAAAAACCAAACCTGAGAATGACTAACATGGCATTATTTCTGAGAATCTATCTCTGATGTCATTTTTAGATCGCATTATCAGCCTTTAGTATTGCAGTGTAGATATAACTTAAGTGTACAAATAAAACTTGTTGAAGTCTGAGCTTCATCAAAGATTTCAGCTTTAAAAGTGTCCAAAACGCCCAAATGTCAAAATGAATGTTTGACACCTGACACATTTCCCCCCTGTAAAGGCCATGTATCCTGTTGATCTGCCATCTGTGGACGACACTGAGCTGACATCCGCATCTGAGAATTACCTGGCGTCCCTGAACGCAACACCTCCCAGCAATGAGACGTCTGAAAAGGTACGATAACGCCTTCTGATTCCTGTCATTAATAGCAGTTTATTGTCATCTATTCTACTTCTAATTAATTGTTTTATTTTCCTGTACACACTTTACATTAATTACTAACTTTTATATAACATTGGGACTGTTAGCCTCAAATATAGCGAGATAAAAAAATGATAGAGCAGCATCAACAAATAAGTAACAGAAAACATATATGTAACTACGGATGATTATAAAGTTTTAAATTTAAAAGCAAAAAGATTGACTGGCATGACATTGTTTTATCATCTTCATTAGGCAGGAACGCTTGCTGCAACACCTGGCAACAAAACAGACAATGGAGACTGCTTAAAAACTGCCCAGACTGTGGCAAAAAGGATCTTCACGGGTCTAAAGTTTAGTAAAGTTTACAGACAAAATGTTCAGGTTGTAAAAGTGGATTATGGGGCATCTTTGAAAACAGGGAAAACAGCACAGAACAACTTAAAGACAAACCGTCAGAAGAGGTTTGAACCGTTGTCAGTGCCCTCATACAATCCAACTGAAGGGAAAGGGATCTACACCTTGAGACGCTAAACTAACAAAAACATGAACATTTGCACAGCTAATGATGAGGTCAAGCTGTAGATGGCGGCATTTATCTATGCTATTGCACAGGTGGAGTCCTTCTCCAACAGTCCAAAAGTAGGGTTTGTGATGGCGAAGTAAATTTTAGGGAGAATAATGCGTCCGGACACAAAGCAAAGAGCCTCCCAGCCAGGGCTGCACTGGGACCAAAGAATGACCCCGGCGTTTTTTTGGCCATGCTGGCCCACCCTGATAGTTATACGATATGCAGAGGCACGCAGAGGATGTAGCCGCACATTATGTTTCAAAAAATTTAACTAAAGTTCAGAAAAAACACTGCTAGTAATGTCTTTCCACTTTTGAATATATTGTTTATACAAATTAGACAATTAGGCCAAGAGTAAGACCATACATCCATGTTGAATAACAAGCTCCTCGAAGTGGCGCCTGAAAGTTTGAAAAAACAAAATGAGCATGTTGGAGAAAAAAAAAAAAGAGAGAGAGCGAGAGAGCTGCAGAGACAGGCAGACAAAGAAAATAAAGAGAAGGGATCAGTAAATTTATAGTTTAAATAATCTTTACACGAATGGAGAGATCATAGCTTCATAATAATAATAATAATAAATTCTTAATTCAATCTCCTGCATCTGCTAGCCCTGCTTTTTGGCTACACCTTCCCGGACTGTTAGTAGCTTTTCTGACCTCCCTGCTCGTGGGACCGTAAATAAATTTATTTTGAAATCCTTTTTTGATGAAATTATGACAGCCCGGGCCGGTCTGTGAATGGCCGTTGGCCCATTGCCCACTATGCCAGATAGCCTGTCCATGTATTCAACCAGACAAGCAGAGGTTAGGTGAAAGAACATTTATTTACAAAAATGCAAAAACAAAAACGGGCATTAGGCCAAAAAGAGGAAGAATGTGTCCAATAACAAAAAATAACAAAAAGCAGTCACAGATGAAACTATCTACAAAACAGAGGACAGGCTAACTCAAAAATCCAAAGATAGGTCTGATCAGGAAACAGGCGGGCAGAATAAACTCAAGCAGTGGTCAGTTAAACAGGCAAACAAACGTGGAACAGGGAATGCTGGACAAGACTCACCGATAAGGGATTGGAAAAACAAACAATGATGTGGCAGATTGCAGGGGGCAGAGGCAGGTATAAGTAAGGGAGTGATCAGGTGAATGGAGTGAAAATAATTACTGGCATGGATGGAGCTAATCAGGAACAGGGAAGTGCTTGGGAGTAAACTGAAGCTGATACGATGGTGACTGGAGAAGGGGAGTGACAGGGTGGAAGAATGCTGGCAGGTGAACTGAATTAAGACTGGTGACAGAAATGGTCGGAGCAGGCCAGATAAACTAATAATATAAAACAAAATCAAACCACAATAAAACCCAACCTATTCAAAAACTAAGACAGAACCTAAAACAGAAACTGAACTTAAGGCAGGAGAGTGAAGTAATTGATCAAATAACAAACAAAAACCATAACCAAACCCAAATCATGACACTTTTCTGTAGGAAAGGCAATTTCAACTCAATTAAATTACTAGAAAACAATCTGGATCTCAATTCAAGTGGAAAGTTTAAATGGTGCATCCCCAGGCTCCATCCTACGAAGCAGAGCCACCAGGAATGTTGGACTAATGGCTAAAAAGACATCAAACTGTCAGGAAAGCTAGAGGCAATGGAATATAACAATAATAATGAAAAACAAAAACTTTCTAAGACAAATAATAGTCAGAGCCACATCCATTTTCCTTTACTTCCTGTTACAAAATGTGATATTTAACCTGAATTCCCTTGCTGTTATCTCATTCTTTGCACAGAGTGCCATAACACCAGCCAACATCAGCCAGTTCCACCTGTTTGAGGACGACCACCCCGACTGTACTGTGTTGGCGCTTCATCCTCCTCATGATCCAACACAAGGTATGGAGGTATAAACACACAGTTTTCACCAAAACTGCCATATGAGACTGAGACTAACTCTTGACGTTTTGATACCGTCTAGTCTTGGCTTTATACCTGCATGAGAAGTGGTGGCGATTGGACGACGTGCTACGGACCTCCAGTAAATCCAGAAGTGGCTTGCAGCCAGTAAGTGAAATCATAAAAATATTAAACTTTTTCTCTCTATTAAGTCTTTCTCTTTGATGCACAATATTCAAAAGGTAAACTTTGGTCCCATCAGACCAAAGCACCTTCTTCCACACCTTTTGCTGTGTCCTCTACCTTCCCTGTGGCAGATTTGTGGCATAATTGATAGTTATTCTAAATCGTCAAGAACTTTAAGACCAGAGTTTTAGTTACAGGAAAAGAGAATATTTTATGGTGTCCAGCAAGCTCCAGGACATGCTGGCTTCTGCAGAGGACTTGCACTACAGAGTTGTACAGAAGGAAACACTGGCAGCAGATGGATGTGAGCGAATTTGCAAACTGGTTGAGGTAGATGCGTTTGGACAAAGACGGTTATCAGAGAAAAAAACATCACAGACAGACAGACTATGCAAGAAATGCAAGAATGGCTGTCAGACCACTGGGGAAAAGTTTTTTCTTTGACAAATACCCTTTCTGCTCCATGAGTGAAGTGTTCTGATACAATTCAGGCAGAGTCATGAATAATGGGGAATGAAAACTCTGGTTCTGTTAACAAGCCACTTGCGGATTTCAAGCATTAAGGAGTCCGGTTATAACAAGACAAAAATGATAACAGTTACTTAAAGGCCAGTCTGGTTTTAGAAAAGTTAGCAAAAAAGTCAAATTGAACATATTTGCTAATAATTTTTTTAAATACATTTTTAAATAGTATTAATTGTCCTTCGGTTCACTAGAGAAACAGATTTGTTGAGTCGGCACGTCGTCCACAGGTGCAGTCAGTTACGGAGCGTCTGATCGTGTTCCTGCTCAGCCGGGTGGTGGAGAGGCCTCGGTCACACGGAGAGGTGTCGTTCTCCCCGCACCCACGCACAGAGAGCTGCAAAGTGCTGTGGGAGGACGGACAGGCGGTCGGCTTCTACTCCGTCAAACACAAAGGTGGGGCGGCCGAAACAGCTCTGGTGAAGGTCACTAATGATATTCTCATGGCCTCAGATAATGAACTTGTGTCTGTACTTGTCCTGTTAGATCTCAGTGTTGTATTTGATACAAACTGGCTTGTAATGAGGAAAAAATGCATTTATTCTTCTTAGACTTTTGTAATGTTACATCAAATTTCTACTACACCAATGCAAAGTAGGTCATGATTGGGGAACTGGAAGGAAAACGAGTCATTGTTTTCAGTTTTCAACAACTTTGGTCTGGATTTATATTCAGGGGCCCACTGAGTCAATGCTTTGTAAAGCTAACTTTTGCTGCTATTCTAAGTCTTTGGAGTTGACCTAAATCATATATATAAGGTTGTTGTTGGAAACGCCCCAAATCTTGACATGTTTTACTGAAATGAGACGACCTGTGTTCGGGTCAGAGTAAAGCCGTCCCTCCCTCGCACAACCCCCCCCCCCCCCCCCCCCCCCTGGCGTTTCAGGCAAACTCTGTGACAGCTGGAGCAGCCGCTGCTACCTGCTGCCCGTCCTGGACACCGTGCTGGTGAGGCCAAGCTGCAGGAGGAGAGGCTTCGGCCTTCAGATCCTGCATGACTTCTGCTCCTCGTTCTCCTCAGAGGACTTCCTCGGAGTCAGCTCCCCCTTATCGTCCAACATGGCGGCAGGTCGGCAGGTTTATTTATGATCGTAATCTCTTGGAGGAGAAAGTCTGTTTTTTTTGCCACATCAGGCAGAAAAATTTATTATTTCATTGAATCTTCAACTGTTGCGCTGACTAGATTATAAGTTAGTTGCAAGTGTATTTTATTAATGTGAGTATGACTACAAAAATACAAAGTAATTATTTTATTTGCCCTTAATGAATGCATAATTTGCCATTGTCTGTCATTCACTCCTGGGCCAGATTTCATCACAGTATGTAACAACAATGTCATAAACCAGTGACCCAAACAGAGGAGCTTTAACTTTTTGGAGACTCCCCTGTTCTCATGACTGGTCTGATCATGTAGGTTCTCACAAGTGATGCCCAGTCATTGTCAGGCTGTGACTGACATGTTTATGGTTTGCCTCTGTCTCTCTGTATTAAGGGGCGTTCACATGGCTTCGCTTTAATTGCCAAAATCGTGCCTTTTGCATCCCTAGCAACTCCTCGGTGGCCTCGCTTTGGGTCACTTCGCTCCCGAGTCACACCTGTGCGTAGAGGTATCATCTAAATCTGTCGCTCGGCGTGGCGCGTTCACGTTCAGTGGGAACGCACCTTCATATCGACTGGCCCAGGCCTCTTACAGAACATGTGATGAGCTGAGTTCACAAGTTTTACCTCCAGTTGGGTTCTGGCAGGTGAGACATCCCCAGAGTACAGTTTTTTGTTAAAGACTCAGACACATAGACTTAGACAACTTTATTGTCATTTTAGCACAAAGTGCGTACGGAACCAAATTTCGTTGGCATACAGCTTGAAAAAAAATCACAGTTAAATGCAGCAAGTTTCAGGATAAAGATGCAGCAGCGATTTGTGTAAACAATTGAAATGGCTTCAGCATTACTAGCAGTTTAACAGTCTGACGACCACAGGGAAAAAGCTTTTGCACAACCTGGTGGTCCTACAGCGGAAGCTGCGGAACCTCTTCCCAGAAGGAAGCAGGGAGAACAGTCCATGGTGGGGGTGTTAGGGGTCCCTGATGATGTTACGGGCTCGGGACACACAGCGCTGTGATGAAAGGTCCTTGATGGAGAGAAGAGGAGCCCCGATGATCTCTTCTGCTGTCCTCACCACTCTCCTCACATTCTTCCAGTCGGAGGCACTGCAGCCTCCACACCACACAGAGAGACAGCTGGTCAGAATGCTCTCTACGGTGCTTCTGTAGAAGGTCTTGAGGATGTTTATCACCTCAATCAGGTACAACGGCATCAGTCTTCTGATCTAGAGGCTCACCCTCTGCTTGGTTGGTCTTTCTCTCTGCCGGTAAAACGGATTCAGCCATGCGTTGTTTTAAAATGGCCGACGTCTCTTCCTGTAATTCAGGGGTGCCAAACTCCAGTCCTCGAGGGCTGGTGTCCTGCAACTTTTATGTGTCTCTGCTTCAACACGTCTGAGTCCAATAATCAGGTCATTAGCCGGACTCTGGAGAACTTGACTGCATGCCGAGAAGGTAATTCAGCCTTTTGATTGAGGTGTGTTGGACCAGGGACACATTTAAAGTTGCCGGACCTCGAGGACCGGAGCTTGACACCCGTGCTGTACCCGATCACCGGTTGATCCAAAATGCGTTTGCAGCACTTCCCAGAAAGTCCTGCCTCATTGACGTAATCAAACGTGCATGAATGTGTAATTCTGCTGGGCCAGGAGGTCACGAGGCAATTAATGCGGTCATAGATTACTGTTGGACGTGCTCACTGCGGAGTTAGCACCAGAGCGACGCCGTTTTCTTTACCAGGTGTGGGGAGCGGAAACACAAAAACGACTCTGGAGAAAAAGAAAAAAAACAAGTAAAAAAATGAATGGAATATTTTTCAGAGCCTTCGGCTGAACATTAAACATTCTTTTTTTTTTTTGGATGCTCAGTGATCAGGAGGTTTCTGCAGCAGCACGAGGAGCATCGGGAGCGTCTGTACGAGGTTGAGGCGCCAGGAGGCTGGACTCAGAGAAGAAACATCTGGCTCAACATTCAGCTCGGTTTCTACGCGTCTCAGCAGCTGGCACCAGGGACTGTGTGTAAAACAGTAATACTTTGATCTTACCCCGATTATTGTAAAAGTAGTGGCACAAAGAGGTTAATTTAGCTTTGTACAAGATCTTCCAGGAATCAAATGAATAAGAACCCTGGGAGCACTTTCTAAACGCGTGTTGTACATGAGCTGATTATGAAGAATGATGGGAGGGGTTTGCGATAACAAGAAAATGGAAATTGAATTATAATGAATAACGGGCGTGTTTTTATTTTTTATTTTTTAAAGCCGTCTCTGTCCATCCGCAGACGGGGGGAGCTGCCCTGGCCTCGGTTAGCACCTGTAACTCGAACGCTCCCCTGGCGACGGCCTCCTCTCGGCTCTGTGACATGAACCAGGAAGGAAGCTCCCCGAGCAGCGGTGCCTCCGGGAAAGGATGTAGCTCTGCAGCCCACGCCGATGTTCTGGATTTTAAATTTCCCGACAGGCCCCGAAACGTGGGGGGAAAAATTCGATCAAAGAAGCCCAGAAGAGAAAACACAGGAGAGATGCAAAAAAGGTCCAACAGAGCCAGGAGAACATCTGTAGACGACTAAAAAACACAAAGTCGTTGTGCAACATCTGACTCCAGAAGGAGCTGTTCATGTGCTCTCTGCATTTCTCTTTCACTCAAATCAGCTAAAAGGTTTTAGCTTCTTTGGAGTTCCTCTGGTCCAATTTCTGTTCATCCTGTGGTGATTTTATTCCTTATGGCTTACTTTATGCTTCTTTATACAGATTTTATACGTGTAAGGTTTTAATTTAGTTATTTTTAGGACACTCTTAAACGGGGTTCCCACTGCTTGCATTTGAATTTAGTACTTTTTAGATCTGCAGGAGTAAGAGAAATCATTTAAAAATAGTAGAACTATACTTTCCATCTCTTCTTTGGGATTTTGGAGGTTTTTCCCCTTTTCAGATGAAAGAAAGTTCTGCTCTGCTTCAACACTTTCCAAATTAACCAAATCTGTAATCCTCAGGTCCACAGACGTTTGGTTTGTTTGACCTCTGAAGCTCTTTGGTCACTTTGTTGTAAAAGTGCGTCTAAAGATTGCTTTAATTCCTGTCCCATCATTTAAAAAATAAAGTTCCGGTTTGTGTTAGAATAAGTTGCTCTGATCTGAGTCTTTCATTCCACACTGATATAGAAAAGTTGGCATTTTTGTCTACTCTTCTTTCCCATCATGTCTCGGTTTGAACATCTAGCCGTCACTTTGCTAGTCAGAGCAGTTGCTGGAGCTACTGCTGCAAATTTCTGTGTTCACTCTCAGTTCATAAAAGTGAACTCTTGCCTCTGTTTTTGCGTCTCCTCCATGTTCCAGGTAAAGGTCGCTCATACCGAACCGGGCACAATCAGCTGTGAATTTCAGAAGGCGTTCGTGTTCACAGTTGCTTGCATTCAGAGGAGAGATTGCTTCAGTTAGTGACTTGAGATTTTCATAAAGACCGGCCTGTTTAAGATCATGCCACGGCATCTATATCGGATTTATGTCCGAATTTTGGCTAGGCCACTGCAAACTATTATTCTATATTTATTCAGAGGTGGACTTTGCTTTGGATGATTAGGCTGCTGTAGGATAGAGAAAAGTGCCGGAGTTTATGGTCAAAGATTTATGACTGGACAGAAACAAAGCACCCCCAGATCATTATACTACCACCACCATGTATTGACTGCTAATGTGGGATGAAATGATTTATGAATAGAGAAAGGCAATGATTGGGTATCTTTTTTTAAATTAGAAACTTTTCGCAGATTTTCTTCAGCACTGCAGTCATACAATAGTCAAGTATCTCTCTGCGTTTCTCATGTAGCTCTTTTATTTAAAAAAAAAAAAGAAATGTGTTAAAGGTAAAAATCTTACCCTAGTAAATATGATGTAAAAGTTTGCATCGTGTAAAGATAAAAAAAAAATCAATGTCTGTTATTTAGCCTATCTTGCGAACTTATTCATGTTTTGTTCATCTTTTTTGCTCCCAGGATGTTCTTTGTGTTGCCCATTTCTGTTGTTTGTGGCTGGCGGCACCGAGGGCGTGAAAATCGAGCGCACCTCGCTCTAACAGCCCTATGTAGGAACAGGAAGTTTGGAAACAGGAAAAAATCTCTGAGAAGGGAAGAAAGTTGGAGATCACGTTGAAAAAAATGAGCAGAATTTATCACAACACGTCTTTAGAGAACAAACCGGTGCACAATGAGAGGTTTGACCGGGCGTGGCGTCCCTCTTCGTATGAAAGGTAGGAAACTGTACCAAGCTGATACGTCCCCCGGGGCGCAGCTGCACCAAACCCCAATTGAAAAAATCCAAATTTTCCTATTTTTCTTCAAATATAGAGCAGATCGCTTTTATTTTACCTTTTAAAACATGTATCTCCAAGGAATAAAAGATTCGGCTTTGTTCAGCAAAGTATCGAAAAACATCATGTTGAGATTCCTCATCAACAACAGCAGCAACTAGGAACTTCTTAGTTTATTAGGGTTTATAACTTCCACAATGTATCAGTAATACCTATGCTTGAACCTTCAATGTGATATTTTGCATACTAACAAATATTTTTAAGATAAAAAAGTTAATACCTGATAAATTTGACTCTAATTACACTCATTGAAGTTATTCCTTGTCTTTCACTCAGTGGACCTGGGGTCCTTGTGGAAGGGAAGCTGCTGGATGTGTCCAGACATTCAATCAGTGACACCAACGATCAAAAGGTAGCCTAGACCTGATTTATTAGTTTTTTTTCTTTCTATTTCACTTTACTTGTTTTTATTCGGTTTATTATTGGTTATGTATTGTTTTATTTTTTATTATTTAAATGTTTTATTTAAATTAGTATTATTTTACTTTGATCTAGTTTGGTTTGATATGTTTTGTTTTGATTTTATTCCTTTTTTTCATAGGTTAATTACGTAGTTGAATGTATTATTTTTAGTTCATTTTGGAGTTGTTTTTTTAATTTCTATTTACTTCATAATACATTTTCCATTTTCTTTCATTCTTTGTTTTTGTTTTTTATTGAATCATATTAATTAAATGTATTTTATTCTTTTTTTATTTTATGCTTTGCTTGATTCTACTTTGGTTTTTTTTGGGGAGGGGTTCTTTTTTTTATAATAGATTATCTTATGTGGCTTTTTTCTGTTTCAATTTAATTTTATTCCTATATATTATTTTTGTTTAGCTCTTTATTTTTTGTCCTGTTTGATTAAATTATTTAGCTTAATTTAATTAACAAGCAAATGTTTAGTTGAAACACAGCGTTTATTTTGTCAAAAAAGATACACGTGTGAATAAAACCAATAAATATGACATTAAAGCTAAGCGCTGAGCAATGGTTGTTAAACTAATTAAAGGCTTGAATAACAATAGTAGTGAGTTATTGCCTATGTAATAACCATAAACAAAAGAATGACCAATATCATGAAGTTTACTTGTATGCATTTGTAACAGAAGCTTCAAAAGTTTTTTTTTTTTAATGCTAACACATGTGTTTAATTAAAAAACTTTATATTTTGGTTTTGCTTTGCCAAACTTTGCTAAAGTGAGATTGATCTATGGTAAGTTACTGTTGGACCATGTGAGGGTGCCTCTGACAGATATAGAGCTTGATCCACTGAATGAAAAGAAGAACTTCAAACATATCAGACCAAACCGAAGACTGATAAACATCAAACCAATCAGTCTTCTCTCCTCATGTCTTCTAAAAAAAAAATCAACGACAGGTGCGTTTCTACGTGCTGTACATCAAACCCGGACGGATCCACCAGAGGAAGTTTGAGGCCAGTGGGAAGGAGGTGGAGCCGAACTTCAGCGACACCAAAAAAGTCAACACCGGCTTCCTGATGTCCTCCTACAGTGAGCAGACAACAATAAACGTCTCTGTTAACCCATTTGTTTTAGTTCTTGGTCACTTTGAGCCTGCGTGATGTGGGAACTTCTTATCCTAACAGAAACCCTAAACCTTAACTCTGTAGGAAAATCGTGCCTGTTCCAAATTGTTGAACACTCCTTTAGTTTCCTTTTCCGTCACCTTTTAAATTCAGTTGATTTAAATTGGATTTTTTTTCCCCCCCGTCTGCTCAGAGGTGGAAGCCAAAGGAGAATCGGACCGTCTGACTGAGGATCAGCTGTCGCAGATGATCAACAAAGCTGAGCTGGTTAAAATCACAGACAAGCTCCGACCTGCTGGCACCTGGGCCTTCTGGTACCCAGAGTCGGAGATGGACAAAACTGAGCTGGAAACGGGACAGGAAGTCCGACTGAAGACCAGAGGAAACAGTCCCTTTATATGTCAGTTTGCATTCATTGCTACTTTGTTGATTTGCACAATAAACAAAAAAAAAAAAAATCCAGTGCTGTTGGATGAAAACATCAAACTTACTGGTTTTATATTTATCCTAAAATCTAAGCAGCAATTATCCTGATTTAGAATAAATGGTTTGGTTGCTCTAGGACCCTAGAGCTCTGCTTTAGTCATTAGCAGCATGCATAACATTCCATCCTTTCTTATCTCCCAGTCTCTTTGGCCAAAGTGGACAGCGGGACGGTGACCAAGTGCAACTTTGCTGGAGATGAAAAGGCCGGAGCCTCGTGGACGGACAAGATAATGGCCAAGAAGGCAGACGGCAGCAGCTCCCAGAAGCCTGGAGGAGCAGGAGAGGGAGCAGAGGAGGACGAATGGGTCAGAGCCAAAACTAACACCATTTACTTTTCCCTACGTTTATTTATTAGGTCAGGTGAATAATTAAAGGTATATAGCCACATTATATGCTTAAAAAAAGACCAAAAACTGTTTAATCATGATAAATGGACCATTAAAACACTATCGGGATGGTAGTGTCCGGCCTCATATCAGACCTTCCTTCATTGTTTCGCTGGGAGATGCTAATAGCCATTAGCCGCTTCCTTGTTTTAACCCCTGCTGCACATGAGCAGTGCGTACTTCTGTTAAAATCATAAATAAACATGAAAGGCTTTATTTACTAACAAACTGAGAGAAAAACAACGCATAAAACACCAAAATAATTACTAATACGCCAGCAGAAGTGTGATAGTATTTCATAAAAAACTTTGCATGCAACCAGAGTGAGCTACTGACGTATAAATAAATAAAAAAAGTCAAATAACGTGCCTATGCACCTTTAAGATGATTCATACTGATTAAAATATAATAATAATTTTTATTTTAGTTTTTAAGTATGATTCAGGTTTAATTTTATTATTTAGTTATAATACATCTAACACTCATCCTAATTCATTAAATTTAAACATTTTATTATATTCCATTAAACTGACCTTTTTTATGTTGTTGTGTTATGTATATTTTTTATTCTGGTAGCTAAATACATTTGAAGTTTTAAAAATTCAATCATATTTATAATAAATACTTTTTTAAAAGTTAGAAATAATGCTAAATAATAAAGCTGGGATTGATAAACTAAGTAAGGTAGCTCATAAAGATGATTTAAAACATTTTAAAGTACTAATTTGATGCAGGGGTGAATTTGTACATGAAAAACCATCAGATTTCTTTTATGGGAGCTCTGAATTTATCGGGATTTATTCTTCAGAATCTAATCTGTGTTTCTCTTCAGGATGACTGAGTACACCATCTCTCGCCGACCGGATCCATCCTCGGTCCTGATCCAGTCTTCAGGGTTATCCTGGGTTGCTAAACAGGCTTCAGTTTATTTGCCTTAAAGAAGAAAATCCTTAATCGCCTCTGACGTTCAGGACTGGACTGATTAAAAAAAAAATTTATATGTAAATGTATATTTCTCCTATTTTGTTCTTTGGATCAAATGCCCTCATTTAGAAAAATGGCACCAGTCACTGTTACAAAGTCATTTCTGTTTTTTATTTTCTGATCATTTATTTTTAAAGTTGTGCCGCAGAAACAGTTTGTTTCACTTCATCATCATTAATAAGGACATAAGAATGTTTATGTGTCATTGTTTTTGCTACAACAAAATCTGTACAAAGATAACGGGAAAATATAAAGAATACATCACAAGACATTTACTATATGCAAAACGTTGATGTAGCGGTGGTCAGGTGGGGACTACGGTTGATGTGATGAGAGGCGAGAAGAACAGAGTTCTATAAGCTTTTTTCTTGTTGTCTTGTCCCTCGCTTGTCTGAAAATAACCTGTCAGGCAGATGGGACAAAGACTTTCTTTCCAAACGTGTTCGGTAATCGGGGGGAAAGCTCAAATTCTCCTTTCCAGCTGCCAGACTTTCTTGAAATCTTGTCAGATGTTTTAAACGCCCCTTCCAGATTCTAACTTCCTTTATTGTCCCACAGTGGGGACATTCTGGGAAATCTATCACCAACATCCCCCTTTTATTTTGGCTCTGACTGTTTGTTAATCAGGACACGAGCCAGCCCAGTTGAGTGATATTTCACAAACGTAGCCGGCGACACAGAACTGGCGCTGCACGGCTGACATTGCGTGCTCGAGATAAAACGGCCGTATGAGCTTCCTCTCCTTGGATGATGATGATGATGTTCTGTGGTTGCCTGTTACCTTACGGCAGCAGATTGACTTCTGGTCCACCTTCATCTCTTTTGTCCCTTAAGAAGGGACAAAAGAGGTCTCAGGTCTGGCTTGAAACGTTTTCTGAATATGAATTCAAATTTTTCTTTGTTATCTGACAACTTCTTTGCTAATTTTCTATGACGTCTCTTAACCATGACTGCATATCATGTTAAAAAAACAAATGGTGAGAAACAAATTTGTTTCCGGGCAGCAAGTATCTACAATAAAGAGTATTTTAATGTCTGTACCGACTGCCACGGGACATCCCAACTGTACGGCCCTCTGGAAAAGTACTTAACCGTTCTCATAATACTAGCACTAACTGCGTTTTATTGGGACTTGATGTGACAGACCAACACAAAGTCGCACATCATTATGAAATGGAAAAACTGGTGTGCGTTTGATATCAGCACCTCTCTGAGTCGGTACGTTGCAGAACCAGCTTTCCTCACTCTTACAGCTCCAAGTCCCTTTGGACTGTTTGTCCAGAGAGGGAAATATCTGCTGCCTCTCTGCAAAATCTGGCCAGTCTCAGCCAGATTGGATGGAAAGCGTTTATCAACACCACTTTCCACTCATGTCAGGGATTCCCCGATGTGTTTAGCTCCGGGCTTTGACTAGACCACTCGAACCCGTGAGTACGCTGGGACCTGAACGGCTCAGTTGTGTTTCTGCTCGTCTGTTTTGGGCTGTTGTCCTGCTGGCGGATGAACCTCCTCCCCATTCTCATGGGAAGCATCCCCTCAGCATGATGCTGCCACCTCCATGTTTTACTGTGCGGCTGGTGTGTTCAGGGTTGATTTCTTTCACACAGTGTTTGGTCCATTTTCCAAAAAGATCCATTTTTGGCTCTGACCAGACCACCTGCTTCCAGATGGAAGCCGTGTTTCCTACAGGGTTTGTGGCAAACGGGATTTCTAATTGCTTTCTATCAGCGAGGGCTTACTGTTTGTCATTCTTTACGGCAGATTTGTAGAGTGCGTGAATAATAGATGCCTTGTCAACAGATTCTTCCACCTGAGCTGTCTATATGTCTCTTAGCTCTGCACTGCGAAAAGGGAACTGAAAGTAAGCAAAATCTTCTTGAAGTTAGTATATTTTTCCTTGATTTGAGCAGCTAAATAAGGCTGTTTGCCAACGGAATGAGTATTTTTCCCCTAAAATGTAATAATTAGATATCCTGCACTTGAAATAAGATGATGGAGATGAATTGTTCTTATTTTATGTGCAAAAATCTTATTCCATTGGCAAATGGTCTGATTTAGCTGCTCAAATCAAGGAAAAATACACTAATTTCAAGAAAATTGTACTTACTTTTAGTTCCCTTTTGCAGTGTGGTGGGGTTGCAGCTGTGTCGTCCTGTTTCCATGTCCAGATGATGAACAGAGCTCTGTGAGGTCTTTAAAGTTTTGGCTGTTGTTTCACGACCTGCCCCTACTTTAAAATTCTCTGTAACTTTCTACCTGACCTGCCTGCTGTGTTCTTTGGTCTTCATGATGCAGTTTGTTCTCCAATGTTCTATTAACAGACCTCCGGAGCTTCCACTGAACAGCATGCATTCATACAGGGATCAAATCACATCTGGACTTCATTTGCTAATTAGAGGACTTGCGAAGCCAGTTGGTCGCACTGTTTTTTTTATTTTTTTTTTATTATTATTTATTTAGGTACGTTAGAGGAAAAGTGAGTAAATGCAAATGTACAAAACACTTCTCAGATTGTTTTATTAGTGAAGAAACAAACCATGCATCATTTTCCTTCCACATTGCAACACCTCACTTCTCTCTGCTGATCCATCAAACACTGCCTCAGCGAAATGCAAGGGAAAAAAAGAATGTCACTAGGTGTCATTCCTGGTTTTCAGTCTTTTAAACTCATATTTTGGTCATCTGCAGTGATTCAACCACCGGAGTGGAAATAGTTTGTGTCTTTGTGAAAGTGGGATGGTGATGTGTCAAAAGTTCCTATTTAAAAGTCTTTGCTAAGTTGTTTTGCACCACTGAGTCATTTCTAGAGTTTGGGCAGTGTTGTTTTGTGTCCCTAAATGATTCATAGGCCAGAGTTAAGTGGCTTAAAAAAGATCAGTGCTAAAAATGCTGAAGAGTTAATTTCCACCTTTTTTTTCCCGCACATTCAGTAAATTTTATTTGTCAAAGCCTAAATAGTACATCATCTTACATGGTTACGAGCTTGTTGTGCAGTAAGAGCATCCTCAGGAAAAACAAACTGGCAATTAAAACAAGTTGTGTCTGATTACATCCCATTTCGGTTCAGACTCGGGTAACGAGGCATTTCCCGTTTCCCTCATGTCAAAACTAAAATAACACAGAGAAAATGAAAAGGCTCAGTGTTGATGTTTTTCTTTTTTAAATTAAAAGCAACAATTTCAGGCAAATGAAAACAATAACAGAGATGGGAGCCTTTGATTTGGACATTTATGATGCACAAACAGACTTTAAGACGTAATGCGGATGTTTGTGGGTTTGAAAACCAGCAGCATTAAAAGACTGGTAAATTTAAACATTTATTTATTTTTTACTGAAAGCCTTGTATTAGGACAGTAAAAATGATTATCCAACCACCAGTCAATCAAAACATTTATTATATCTCAGAAAAATCGGCTGCAGAAACATAGACACAAAATCCAATATAAAGACTTCTTTACTGCGGGTTTTTGTTCGAGCGGCACATGCAGAATTCAGAAGAGGGAATAAAATCTCATGTTTTTACTGTTTGCATTGAATACACTATAAATAACGTTCATTACTATTTACACAAACAGGGGCGCATCTCCTGTCGTCTGTGCTACGCCTCGTGCCACTGCTGTCTGATTAACTGAAGCCTGTCAAATCCTTCCTTTTTATCCGTCGTCAGATTTTACAGTAGCCGGAAAACCGTCCATGGAACATCTGAAGCTTTGCTTAGTCTAGATGGGCCGTCTCTTTTTCAAACCACTCCAGGACGACGTCTCGGTTCTCCTTGACCCACTGGATGTTCACTTCGGTTTGCTCGATGGCCTGCTCTACGGCTCTGGAGGGGCCGTACTTCCCCATGTCCTCCTTGAAGCGCCTCAGCTGGAGACACAGACGGACGATTGTTACCAAACGCTGGGAGACAGTGTCACACAGACGCACCCTCTATCTTCAATTCTACCATTTCTAGTCATCAGGAATACCTTTCAAATGATTTCTGATAAGTGTAAGAGCAATACAGATAAATCCATTTGCAGATATATGTACTTAGATATGTGGCCAAATTCCCTTTTTCACACTCAGTTTAGCATTTAAGTATCAGTTGAAGATAATGAATAAATCTTAAAGCTAAAAGTCACTAGATCAACTTATGGATGTTGTCAACTGAATTCTAATCACAATTATAAGCAATATAGGATATAATTAAACAAAAAAAAAATCAAAGATTTATGGGCTCACCATAGAGAAAAATTCTGATGTGAAAGATTAAAATATAAACTTATATTTCTTCCTTAGCAGGTAAATGTTGAAAAAATTTATGTTATAGATACACTTCAGACATTTTCACCTAAACCTTGGACATAGAGACCAATCCTTTGGACAAAAACAAAAAAAAAATCTAAATTAGTAACTAATGCAAAGACAGAGAAGAGTTAAGGGCAGGTATCTTCATTTATTTAAAAATACTGACATATTTAAAAAAATAAGTAATGATAACGAATGGGACATTTACCATGATGTGCTAAATAACTGTTAAAAAGTGAACAAAAAAGACGACAATCCACTGAAAATTAGCAAACACTGGGTATCTTTTTTAAAGAGACCTGCTAACGTTAGAAAATTTAAATTCTTTGCTACAACTATATGACATTAAAATATATAAAATATATGATTCTAGCTAAAAAAAATATATGAGCGACCAGAGCCGGACAGTAACGGAGTACTTTTACTTGAGTACAGTACTTAAGTACAATTTTGAGGGATCTGTACTTTACTCGAGTATAATTTTTGGGGAGTACTCATGACTTTACTCAAGTACATCTGAGAGGTAAATATTGTACTCTTTACTCCGCTACATTTCTATCCATAACTGTGAGTAAAAAAAAAAAAATCTTCTAAAAAAATAAAATAAAATAAAAAAATCTCGGAAACCTTTAATTTGTTGTTTCCCTCTCAAACGTGATTGGATTGTGCAGGCGGCAAGGCGCCACTGATTGGGACAGCCTATCAGCAATCCCATTCAGCTTTCCGCCGAAATCAACTCCATGGTCAGATTTATTAGACAAGAGACGAACAATGGATGAAGACGCAGCAGTTCCATCCCGGGAATGTGTCAACCCGTGGCCCCACCTCGCCTGACTATTTAAATTTTTGGAACAATTGAATGATAGTTTTTGCTTCAAGTGTTTGCTGTGTTTACCCAAACAGAACTTCATCACTGCCTACAAAAATTAAGCCGAGCATTTGGTTTGATGTTCTTTAGTATGCGGTGTGTTTAACAGTCAGGTTCAAATGTGGGTGCAAAAAATTCATTCAAACTCTAGCAGAGGTTTGTCAGAGTGTTGCCATTGTGCTACTGCCTTGTGAGAAATGTTAAATAAAGCAACATGGTAAAAAGATTAAATGACTTGGTTTTACTTTCAATTCCTTTTACATTCTCCAAGGTATTAACATTAACATTTTTCATAACTCGATGTGTAGGACATTTCTGTACATAAATGTAAGCACTGTGGCAGTAGTAATGCAATATTTAGAAAATGTACTCTTGATACTCAAGTACTTTTAAAAACAAGTACTTCAGTACTTTTACTTAAGTAGACATCTGACTGCAGTACTTTTACTTGTACTTGAGTAAAATTTAGCAAGGGGTATCTGTACTTTTACTCAAGTAATGAAGCTATGTACTCTGTCCGCCTCTGTGAGCGACATAACGGAGGAGAATAAAGAGCTGAAAGTCAAACCAGATTTATGTAACATGGAGCTAAAGCTACTTTCAGTTTCAGCCACGTTTTGACCAGTTGACTCATTTTATAGTCGGGCAGCTAGCTTATATAACCTATAGTGTTGATAAGTGGTAAAAGCTCTGACCTTTGAGACATAAAGTTGATCGGGAAAAAGTTGAGGAAGCATCTGGATAAACATGAATAAACTTAATTGCTCGTAGTTAATTAAGGATCAAAGGTGAGGGAAAAAAACGAACGCCATTCTTCCTCGTCACGCGGACAGGCCGTGACGGGACAGGTGCGTGTCCGATAAGGTATCAGGGAGTTTCAGGTTACTCATCTGCTTCAGATTAATCACAAAAACCTAAAACTATTTATGGCTTCCGGATAAAATGCGAGTAAATTACCTCCTGCAGCTCAAACTCTGTGGAGAACCTCCTGGTCACTCCCTCAACCAGTGCAGCTGCATTCCTGTAAAACATCAGTAACAGCATGTAAGAGGAAGGAGTGTGAATCATTTGCTTTTTAATTTACCTTAGATAAAAACAATTGCTGGATTATGAAAAGAAGGCTTGTATCTGGTGTATATTTACACGCTGATACCGACATGTTGGCTTCCCGGTAACAGCATAAACAGTGGAGACTTTATGGCGAGGAGCTAATGATAAGCACTGATTAAACTGCGGGACCTTCGTCCTCCATGGCGCAGCGCTGGATTACTGTAAGCCGCCGTATGTAAACGCTGCTTCTTTACGACTCCTCTTTTACACGGGTCATGAAGTTGTCACGAAGGCTCTGTAAACAACGCCTCGCTGGGTGAGCTGAGGGAACCGTAACGGCGCCGATCTCAGACCCTGACCTGAGGTGGAGCTGAGACCCAAGGTAAACATCAGCGGAGGAACCCTGTGAGAGCGACCAGTCGGCTTGTTGGTGGTCCGAACTCAACTTTTATGTTTACGGCAGCTCAGATAAACGCCCACCGCCCGGCAGATGATATATATGCAGTTATATGGGGTGTTTTTTATCTGGAGGACAAAGTTTAAGTGTCCACCTTTTTAATATTTTTCAAAAGCACATTGTCACAACACTGAACACAACACCACCTCTGGGTCAATGTGATGTGATTTAATAATATCGAGATGTAGAATGAAAATCAAAGCAAAACTGAGAAAACAAACTCACCACTGACAAATCCCACATTCCTCTTGCAGTATTACCAAATATTCACGGACAAAATACAGGATCCATCTATAGCCCTCAGTATAGTGGAAGTATTTGGTAAATTGAGAACTAACACGGTTTTAGAGATGAATTGTGTACTTATTGCAGTTTTCTGAACTTTTGCTGTACTTGCTTTTCCCAGTTTGGTTTTGATATGGTTTCTATCCCTGAACCGTACCAGAGACAGCACCTTTTTCTGCCATTTGTTTTCTAGATTTTAAAGTTGCCGTTTAAATTATTCTTATTACAGTGAAACAAAAAAAAAGTTGTTCTAGTTGTAGCTCTTAGAAACTACTGTAGATCAGAAACCAACAAGGATTTACTTAGTTTATTTCTTATGAATAGAAAAAACTAAGTGCTGTATGTTTGTTAATGTATGGATAGAAACAATTAAACTTTGAATGTTAGTGATGAAGCTTGTTCCAGTGAAACCAAAGAAGTCTAGTCAAGGATTTCCTTAGCTTATTCCTTTGTTAATGTAATGTTTTCTTTTCCTATGTAATAATATTTCTGTGTCTCTGCTCTGTCTTCTCTAACCCCCAGTGGGTCGAGGCAGATGAGCGTTCACACTGAGCCTGGTTCTGGTTCTGCTGGAGGTTTTCCTCCCTGTTAAAGGGGAGTTTTCCTCTCCACTGTGGCTCTACGCTCTTTCAGGAGGAGTGAATGCTGCTTGGAGAGACTTGATGCAATCCAATGGGTTTCCTTATATATATATATATATATATATATATATATATATATATATATATATATATATATACACACGCACACATACCCATGTATTGACATATATTCACCTGGTGATAGCAGCAGAAGTTCTTCCGGATCATAGCACAGGTTATAGCACGGTGTATTAAATAGATTATTGCACATTAGTTATTGCCCAAAGTTATAAAAGTTGTGGTTACAATTATTGATAGCAGCAGAAGTCACTTCTTTCAGGATTATTGCACTGGTTATCGCACAGTGAATTAGATAGATTATTGCACATTGGTTATTGCGCATTAGTTATTAAAACAAACTTTGAGCTCTCTGGGGCTTTGTTGGTAATTATGCTTATTTTAACCTCACTAATAATAATAGAGTTCACTTAATGTTTGAATACCTTTAACATCCTCAACCAAGCCAGCACTAATTTGTTCTGAACAGATTGGAAATTACACCAAACGGTTTTACTTTTAATCTGTTTTTTTTATATATATATATTTTTTGCCAGCTTGCAAATTATAGACATGTAAACTGTTTTTATTCACACATAAATCCTTTTTAAGCTACAGCTGGACCTCTAAAGTTTGTTTTTCCTTGATATGTTGCTGCGTGGCGGATGTGTACACAAAGCACACCCCCATTTAAAGTTTTGGCCTTTACATATTTTAAAATTATCTAGTTTTACCAAAAAACAAAGCCCATTCCATTTTGGCCTCATCTTTGTTTACTCAACACCGACCTGCTGGAATCTTTGGTGTGGGGTTTGGAACAACTGATGTTAGAAGTAAAATAATAATGGATCCTCACTCCCCATGAAATGCAGTTTCAAAACATCGCTCCTCCTTCGCCCTTTTCCACCAGCCAAGGTTCAGCCCTGTGTTTTGCATAGTTGTCCGGGACTCAAAAAACGATCACTTCCTCTGTGAAACTATTACGTTTGAGAGTCAGCAGAGGCTCGCGGCCCAAACGTCAACCTACCCCTGGCTGACGTAATCCCAGTGGGCTCTCATGAAGTTCCAGGCCAGCGCTTGTCCCGCGGCGTTTTCCGCCACGAGGTTGATGGTAGAAGTGACGTCCATCAGACGTATCTTGTCAGGGTCCAAAGTGTATTCCAGGTATCTGTAAGATAAAGCGGGTCCTGACTCACTGTTTGCTTGACAACACCTGCCGTGACTGGGACTGACTGGATGGAGGGCGCGTCTGTTGTGAGGGCGGCTTTCGTCCACCTCACCTGTTGAGGAGCCAGGTCTTCTTGGAGCAGGACAGAGCTTCTCTGAGCTGCTCCTTCTCTGACGTGTCGGCGGAGCTCAGAAACTTTTCCCAGGCAAACTCCCACTCTTTCTTCCCGCCAGCAGCCACAGCTTGGCAGTAGATTACCGACCGCAGGTTGGGGTGGATGCTAAACGACAAACACAGAACAATGCTTCAGTCCATGGACTGAAAAGCCCATTGTCCATGGGGAACCGTCGACTCGGTCCATTCCTCACTCATTCAGACATCCAGGACATGTTTTCTTTTCTCCTAATGATACTGTTGGGAGGAATGTTTTCCCATTCCTTCCAACACTTAAACCCTGAGCCAACCGAGAGAAATTAAGTAACATTGAACTGTAGAGTGGCATATTTTGTTTAAATCTTGCGTTTCTTTAAATTTCTTTACTGTTTTCAAGCATCCACACAGGAAGAACTTAAGAAAAGCCCACTCTTGACTGCAACGTCATAAATACAACAATACACTAACCTTAAAACAAGCAACAATACAACCGGTGCATTTACTGACAAGCTCTGTGTCTAAAATGGGAATTGCGTCTGCAAAAACCTCAGGATTTCTGGAACAATTTAGAGTGCACATTAAATCCTTGACAGCACTATTCCAGTTATTCTTTTAAACTAATATATTTTCTGACATGTGACAAAATCTCACCGTCCAGAAAACACGGTGCTTTTTTTCCTCTCCATTTTGCTGTATTTGTCAATGTATATAAAAAAAATATAATGTTTTCTATGGCTCTAAATTGATGAACTCGTTAAAGTACGTGCACCACTATTTGATGCGCCTCCATTTTGTACAGAGCCTGTTTACTGGGATGAAGGCTGTAAGTGTGGGAGTCCTGTTGCATGTTTCCTGTGACATCACCATCTCATTTAAAATTTTTCCACATATAAGGACCAACTGACCATCTGGTTATTTAACGCCGATGCTCTGAGAGTCACAGCGAGTCCTCAAATTCAGCTACAAGAATATTTCGTTTGAAGGTGAGTAAATCTTCTTCAGCCCAAACAGAGCGTCTGACAAGTGTGGCATGATATTAGCACATTTTTATTATTTTGTTCTTACACTGACACACGCACAGCACTTTTGTAAATTCTGCAGCAGTTTATATGACTGCTCAACAGTTGTTGTGCTCGTACCACAATATTTTGCAGTATGTCTGACTACCCTGTGGGAGCCTGGCTTATTAGCTGATCAAATTCTGCAATCAAATTCAATTTAAATTCGATTCAAATTCAAAAATACTTCATTTATCCCAAGAGGAAATAAAATAAAAAAAAAAGTGATAAATGTGTAGGAAAGCAAACTGGAGTTTTTTTTGTAATTTAAAGTTGTATATTTTCCTGTTCTATATAAAAGTACAGTGGGATGCATGTATTAGAAGTTCACATAATCTGAAAGTATGCATCTCATGAAAGTAGTCGTACGCATCCAAACTCTGCTCTGGTCTGTGTTGCTACAGTGTTTGCATGTGCAGAACGGAGGCAGCATTCAGCAAATCTCACAGATTTTCTGACTGTCAAAAACATTTTCAGCATACAATAGAGGTCTAGGTACAGAGCCAAGACACGTATATGCAGACATAAAGAAAACGTTAAAAACGGCCCTATCCTGTTGTAGTTTCTGGAGCAAAAAGAAGTTGTGGCTAAAAGGAAAACTGGTACCTCAGAGTTTCTTTGAGAGGTAAACGTGAAGGAAAGCAGAAGTTTGGCTTGAAACTAACCTGTTAGTCTGATGAGTGCATGAGAAAATATTTGAATGAAGTTGCACAAAACAATTCTCAGAGAAGAGAACATTGCTAAATTTTGTATGAAACGTTTTCATGTGATGTCTTCCACGGAGGAGGACTCAACAAACCAAAGAGGTCTACAATCCTCTGGGGACCAGATGTTCTGAATCAAATAAATACATGAATTATCTCTTTAAAATTTCCACACGTTCTGCAGAAGTCTGGCATTGACAAATGCTAAATTTTGCTGTTAAAAAACCAAACTGCAATAAAATGTATTTTTCTTTTTTTTGCTGGATAATTATCAAGAAATTTGACCAGTCAGAAAATTTGAGAACTTTTGAATCAAACAACAGATGTTTTTTAAGCTGCAGCCGCACTTTTGATCTTACTTTTTTCTCTATTCTTGCATGTCAAACCATCTCTAGGCTAAATTTGTTCGCCCTCCAACATGGTAGTGGGATGCTCCAGGTGACCCCAATGTAAAGACAATATAAATTCCAATTTTGATGTTTTTATATCTCTTTCCTAACGACTAATTTATTTTCTAGTAGTCTCGCCTTCAGATAAAAAATACCAAAACTATTTCTCCATCAGGTCAGAATTAAAACCCGCTAAAGAGACGCTCCAAACACATCAACACCAAATGTGTTTGATAAAAAGGTAGAAGAGATTGATTCTCTTCTTTTTTTTTTTTTTTTTTTTACACCACACAAACATTACATGCACTTTACAAGCAATTGTGGGTAAGCACTGACACACAAACGTTACATGTCTATCAGTACTTCCCCACAATTGCATGTAATTGCCCATAATTACATGCAATTGTGGGCTGATGCACAACCACGTTTCAAGCCTGTCTATACAACACATGCAACAACAGTTAAAGCTGCACCTGGAGACATTTCAGATAAACGACGAGAAAACATCACATAACGGCATCAGCGTTCTTTGTTAGTCGTATTCGGGCCGATGCTTTTAAACAGCCGGCGTAATACAATAAGGATTTTTTTTTTTTTTTTTTGTGGTAAATTATAGAGTTTGGTAAAAACCAAAAGGGTGCAGCTTTAGGATTAACCGTGATGCCGCCACAGCGAGACACACAAGGAGTGAGCGAACCAACACCTACCTTGGCTAAATCAATGCTGGAGAGAGCAAAGCTACAGAACGCAAAGGAAGCTATTACAGTTACCGCTTTCAAAGGGACAGCTCTTGAGAAAAGAGAGGAGCAGGAGTTATACTCATCCCGGATCGTACCTGTTCGTTTCGTTCGTTTCCATCCAGGCGGCAAACTTGGTTGTGGCCATCTCTATGCAGTCAGGGAGTCCGTTGGAACAGGCCAACTCTATGGCAGTGATCTGGGTGTGCCTTTAGACAATGTTACAGATAAAGCTCGATGAGTGGGAGTAACAAGACAAACAGATTTTAACACCTTTCAGCATCAACCATAAACAAATGAACAAAAAACAGCATTTTCTTTAACACATTTGAAGTCTAGTCTATGGTCACAATGCATTACAACCAGACCTTTAATCCTTAAAACTAGCTTGGTGTTAGAATATGAATTGTAATTTGAAAATAAAAATGGCCCTAAAAGTAATAATTACAACAACCAAGTACACTTAATGTTCCAAAAGCAGGAAATTGAATCCCTGACCAGAAATTATTTGCATATTTTCTTTCCGTCAGATTTGCAACAGGTGGATGCCAGTGCACTCTGTGCCAATGTACCCAGTATAAAACGTGTATGGCTGTAGATTTTATGGATCGCAAACATGCAAATCTGTTGATCATTAACCTGGAAACAATTCTTCTACTTAAATCTGGCAGGTTCACAGCTCCAGGCTGAGTGAAATAAAACTGGGCTCACTGTGATGAGTGATCCTTGGGGACAATTGATTCGTCCGTGTCATTTCTGAAGAAGTCATAAAGCTCCTCTACTTGATGTCGAAGGTAAAGCTAGAGAGAGAGAGAGAGAGAGAGAGAGATGATTTCCTAACATCTGTTTATAATGCTCTAGAACTAATTTAAATTAGACAGATGTTTCATTAAACGAAACAATAAATAAATTGGCACGTACCTGCATGGGTCCGTACACCTCAGAGCGATCGAACATGAGGAAGAAGTACTCCAGATTCCTGACCGCTGACTCCCAGGGGAGGAACGCTCTCTCTTTACGGAGGAAACGGGTTGAGTTCAGAGCCAGAGTCACGTTCACCTGTTTCGCTCTGAGGGAAACAAGTTGATACAGCCGGTTTGCAATTAACTGCAATTACACTAGAGATTTATTTGAAATTGGTGCATGGTCTCTTAAACAAT
The DNA here is from genome assembly GCF_011125445.2 of Fundulus heteroclitus. Taxonomy (NCBI): domain Eukaryota; kingdom Metazoa; phylum Chordata; class Actinopteri; order Cyprinodontiformes; family Fundulidae; genus Fundulus; species Fundulus heteroclitus. The sequence goes on along the minus strand of NC_046362.1, from coordinate 30,734,042 downwards.
AAGTCCTTTCCAAGTCTTTGTGAAAATATATATATATAAAAAAAAATATTTCGAAAGACATTCTGAGAAGGTAGATAAACAGATTAAAGGATGTTGCAACAAGTAGTCATTCAGCAGTCTCATTCAGCGTTGTTGTAAACTAGCTTCTACTGTAAACACACCGGTTTTAAAGCCCAATCCAAGCTTATAAATAGAACTTCACTTTGTCTCTCAATATGTGTGAAAATAGTGCAAAAATATCAGTACCTTGCCAAGTTGAAGGCGTCGTCAATGAGCTGCCCTCTGTTCATCAGTGGGATGAGCTGGAAAAGAGACAATTCTTTAATTACTGAATAACCCAAACATTAGGAGACTTCAACAGGGTTTAATCTGTACTAAAGACATGCAGTTTATTCTGATTAATCCTGATTAATCCATGGGTCTCGCTCATATCAGGGAGTCTTTTTTTATGTGTAAATCTGGATTCCAGGTAAAAAACAGAAGTTTGACGGAGGAGCGGCTGCACAATGGTGCAGTTGGAACTGTTTCCGTGCAACAAGAAGGTCCTCGGTTCAAATCCTGGCCCCGGGGTCTTCCTGCACGGAGTTGGCGTTCTCTCCGGGTACTCCGGCTTCCTCCCACAGTCCAAAAATTAATCTCCCTTAGTGGGATTATTTGGACGGGTGAGCAAATACATTTGGCAATAATGCGTTTTTCAGTCGAATTCTAAAGCAGACATCGTTCTTCCAGGGTTTTCGAGAAGGCTTAAAGCATAAAGAAGCGAATAACGAAGAAAATTGAGTTTACAGAGGTAATGTTTAATATCAACGGTGTGTTGACTGCTTGCAAAAGCTATAAATGTCTCATATGATTCTATTAGTGCAGGCAAAATGGGGTGTTGTTTATTGTCATTTAACTTTTGCACACCTTTAATACTTCTTAAGAAGCCTGTATCTTCTCTCTAAGGGAGAATCATAATTGAAATACAGGAAGACGTTTTAGTTACGAGTATGTCGTTTTTTTTTTCTTCTGTGACTTCCTTGAAGGACTTTATCCTGGCAACAGCTACACTATCCATAAACCTGCTCCAATTAACCTGATGCTGATAAGACCATTGCTACGCGGGGCAGACTAAGACTGAATCCAGTTCCTTTAGTTTTTTAGCCCTCAAAGCGTTGGCTGGCGACCCGCTTTAATGTGTTTTTACTGGCCGTCTTGGTCATCATCTGTTTTCTGGACGATGCAGCAGCTGGGAAGAAGCCTGCCCATCTGCTGGGATTACGTCGTTCCCCAGACCAAAATCAATTTAGTGTTTCACGCTAAAGGACAAACCTGGAATGTTTTCCTTGTCTGATAAAGCGTTTCACGGAGAGGAACCTGAAAGGCGTTTGGTTCAGTTGCTAACTCACATCTGGGTTCGTTTGCAGCTGATCCAGCAGGCGCTCCCAGTTCTCCGGGTTGTAGTTGACTCTGAAGTATCCAGTGCAGTTGACGTTAACCAGGATCCACTCTCCTTTCTTTGAAATGAATTCCTCTTTCTTCACTGTTCCGAAGACAAATATTTATTGAACACTTTTAAACTCTCTTTTAAACACAAAACAAGGCTAGAAAAGTTCTGGTTCCCAGGACAGCATCACGCGAAACCTCCCTCAGGAAGACAAAGAGCAAACTTAAAGCAGATGTCTTTAAGAGGTTTATTTTTTAATTATATCTAAGGTTTTGTCTCATTACAGTTATTTTTACACAAAAATCATCACACCATATGTCTGAGGTGTTATGGTCTCTAGATTAAAATAACACACATTTCACATTTTTATTGCTGCCTCTATGAAATATTTTTCCTCTTAGTTTTAGGTGTTTTTTTAATTTTACCTTTTGTAGTTTCATGTTCTTGTTTTTGCACCTAAGTGAACAGGTCTATTCTAGGTTCTGAAACTATTTAAATCCAGCTTCAGTTCTCAAGAAGGATTACACACTCTTGGTGGAAAACCTAAGCAAAGCCAGGATTCAGTAGCTTATCGAACCCGCTTTATTAGCAGCAACCGCCTGGAGTCGTTTTTTGACTTTTGATAGTGTCTCACACCAAAGTGAAAGAATTTCAGCCTATTTGTCTCTACGACTGAATTTTGGACAAACTTTAGACTCGCTAAGTGCAAATCACCAGCTTCTGAGGATTGTTGTTTTCTCTGATATCCTACATTAGGTATTCTCCAAACATGGGACTGCTCCTCCTGGCTAAACACTTCTAGCTTGGTCTCGTCTACCCAACGGACAATTTTCCGGTTATATAAATAAAGCTGCAGAACTGATTCAACTGATTCATTGATTGTGACGCTGGATGTTTTTGCAAATTCTTGGAGCATTGCATGGTCTAACCTCGGGGTTGATTTGCGGGGGCGTCCAGTCCTGAGAGCATTGGCAACTATTGTGGATTGTCTCCACTAGTGAATGATCTTTCTCGCTGTTTAACAGGGTAACTCAGACTGTTTAAAAAATTTAAAAACAGACTGATGGGGACCAACAACTGCTTCATAAAGATCATGGGTGATATATTGTTCCCACTTTGGCATTGTCCTAAAACTCCAGAGCAGCAAAAAGCAGAACGTCTTCCTCCTCAGAGAATGGCGATCAGTTCATGGAGAACTTTAATTAGTAGGAGCTCACAATAACTTTCCCTCCTAAACACCATAGAAGCATGTACAGTGTACTTGATTTCTCACATACAGCTTTTACACAATGGCTTCAATTTTGTTGAAGAAATAATGAAAGAGGAGAATCTGTTGTGTATTTTTGAAACCTTGAAGTTGGATTTTGGTAAAAAAAAAAAAAAAAAAAAAAGACCAGCTAAATCTATTATTTCCTGATGCATAATCCACAAGAATAGTAAGAGGGTGTAGTTTTTTAACCAAGACAGTTCAATTGTGTTTTTTGTATGTCGATTCAGTTTGGAATAACTGGAAGATGAAGAGCAGACAGAGACAAAGCTGGAGAATGTTGCTGTTTTTGTGTAAATGTCAGGGGTTTGGGCTGCGTGTTACCTGGTCCTTTGACATCCAGCCAGACAAAAGCAGGTTTGGAGATATTCGTTGTAAACGTGATCGGGATGAGCCAGTTCAGACTGAAGAGAGAAAAAGAGCTGCATGTTCAAATGTGGCCAAAATGCTTTTAATGCAGGAAATGAGTCTGAATGGAAGCATGCAGTGCAACCTCTAAGGCTTTTAAAGCAAAACATAACAGAGAACGCCTGGAGACAGAGAAAGAAATTAGATCTGTGTGAAAATTGTGAGAATTGTTTTGCAACAGCTTGGTTTCCTCAAGCACCGAGCTGAGGAGGGGGGGGGGGGGGGGGTTCTGAGAGGCAGCTGAATCCAACTAAAACCAGGTCCCAGTTTGTTAAATCTTTCTTTGCATTTCCACGGCTGTTTCATGACGTACATGGTTAGAAAACACTGACTCGAAACACTCTGCAGGGCCAAAGGTATACTCAGCTGTAATCAGAAGCAGAGATTTCCTGAAGGCCTGACAGACAGATAAAAACAAGTCGGCCCCCCGGGAGTTACCTTCTGCGTTTGAAAAACTGAGCCAGACAGAAGAAATACAGCAGATCATGACTTGGCCAAAAAAAAATAAAAAATAAAAAAAAATAACAGGAGACACATCCAAGCTCCAGAAAAGCTGCTGAAAAGCATGTTAATGCATTTGATTCTCTAAAGCTAGGCAAACGCTCTAAACCCCTCAGATTGTGAAGGAACATTCTAGCACAGATGGGACACCGTAAACTCTTTGTGGGATAATGGCAAAGAAAAGCTACAGGGTGAAACATGTGTGAAGCAGAAAGAGTGCAGAGGGGCCACAGGAACATGTTTTTTTTTTTTTTTATTGCCACAAAGCAGTGACGTTGGTAGGAGTCGGAGATCCTGCGGACTGTAAGGGCCCCTTTACACCTCTAATCAAGTGTAAAGGGGCCCTTAGCAGCACTGACTTTGCAGTGCCTGAATGAGTCAGTGGCCTCAGTACAAAACATAGAAAACAATACAAACAGACTCATTTCATGCATCATAAAACATAATTAATATCCTAATGTTGTGTATTCGTTTTGAGAATAAGTGAGAATCCATGGCTTCAAAATTAAAGCAGAACATTCCATGGAAATATGGCGGTCACCGTATTTCCCAGACTATAAGGCTCACTTAAAATCCCTAAATCTTCTCAAAAAGTCTTATATTCTATACATATATTGTATATACAATATATGTATGTGATTCAATTCAATTCAATTCAATTTTATTTATATAGCGCCAAATCATGAAACATGTCATCTCAAGGCACTTTACAAAATCAAGTTCAATCATATTATACAGATTGGGTCAGATTATACAGATTGGTCAAAAATGTCCTATATAAGGAAACCAGTTGATTGCATCAAAGTCCCGACAAGCAGCATTCACTCCTGGGGAAGCGTAGAGCCACAGGAAGAGTCATCTGATGTAATATATAATATGGCGGTTATGTATAATTAGCTTTAAACTCATGATTAGACCATCAACTAAAAGACTAAAAGTCTGCAGAGTACACTTTAAAATGTTAGAAGTATAAATGCACCATGAGCTCCCTATGTTTGCCGTTCATTTGGGTTTTATACGACAAGACTTTGACTTCACTGTCCTGATCAGAGCCAATAAAAAGCACGTACCTGGATTCAGCAGCGCTGTTGTAGAAGAAGCGTTTCTGGTAGATCTCTCCGTTGGTGGTGTTGATAGTGATGACGGGATAGCCGGGTTGAGTGGTCCAATATTTCATCAAATTGGGAACGCTGAACATGCTCTTTTCATAGCGGGACTGCAAACATGCACACGAGTCGGTTGGATGTAAACACACGTTAGAGTCCAGATGTTACTATCTGACGCAGTCACTGAAGTACTTTTAAACCACAAGATTTTTTACATTTTCGATAATCTCCCACAGGTTGTTCTGTTCTACATTTCCTCCTTTGTAGGTCTTCAGGTACGTCTAAAAAATAATCAGAAAAAAGAAAAAGTGAATGAGTAACACGAGTCGTGGCATAGATGGTTGCACTACATTTCTGTAATTGTCTTTAAAGAAATGTATTATTACAAACAGGTTATTTGGATAAAATATTGGAAAAAGACACAAACTAACTATTCTCACTGCCGGCTTTAAACTGTATGTTGTGTAGAAAACTTCCCAAGGAGCGCCTGAGTTATGGAAAGTGATTCAAAGTGAAACTAAAATGCAAATCGATGCTCAAAAATGTTTTGTACTACAACCAAAGTGTATTCATTCTTTGTTTTTCAAAGTAGCAGGTTAGCAAAAGATTTTAGGAACGACAATCTACAAAGTTTTCGTAATATCTGACACAAATTATGATTACATTAGTTCCTTTTCTTTGTGACGGTGCTATTTCAGCTGTTAGTGATATTTTAACACCAGATTTAAGCACCAGAATTAGAGATCTTCTCTGCAGTGGTTTCCTTCCCCACCCCTCGATATGATTCATTTGAGTATGGTGAGCTGAAGAATGTCTGAAGGGCATTCCTGCTAGCGGCACAGGCATTTTTGGTTTTAACTCTAAACAGACACGGTTATCATGGAGGGATCAGAGGCAACCCCCCCTGAATCCCGGAGGATGTGTGCAGGACTCCGTCTGAGGTATTTGTAAGGATCGCAGCAACGTTACCATGCAATCAACACGGATTTGAAATGAGTGTCTTACTCTGATCCCGCTGTCAAACACATTTTCTCCCACATGCTCAGCCAGCATTCTCAGCACCATGGCCCCCTGCAGAGTAAACACAAGTCATCCCGTTATAAACAGAACAGATGCATTGCGTGCAGGAGGGAAAACAGAATTAATCTGATGGAAGCTTTTCCACAAAAATATGGACAAGGAAATATTTGAAAAGAAAAAAAGTAACACTAAAAAGAAATTAAACTGACTTTTCCCTAAGTTCTTTTTTTTTTATTCTTTTGAGAGAGAGAAAAACAACTAAATACAGTGCTGTAGATGGGCCATAACATTAAACCCATCACATTTGAACCAGCAATTTAGGTTAAATGCCAACAGAGATTCTCCCAAAGTGAAATGCAGAAAGATTTTCATCCAACTGAAATCGTTTTTTTTCCTGCCGTCGTCTTTGCTTCTGCATCATTGCAGAATATTTTGGGAACTCCCTGAGGCTATAAGGAAAATAAGAAATACAGTTCTACGTGCCTATGAGTCAGGCAAGGAAATTAATAAATGCAATTAGGCATAAGCTGGCTGCTGGTATCACCAAGACTTTAATGATTTTAAAACCACCAAAAATATTGCAATTAAGTTTTAATAAGAGAGTACTGATGTCCTGAGAGTTTTCTCGCTGTTTAGCGCACAAGGTTAACAGAAGCGCCCCTCCCCCACCTGCTGCTGTGGCCTACCAGTCAGCTGACTGGAAGAAGGCTGCCCCACTTGTTTAGAAGTGATATAATGTGAAAATATTATTTTTTTTTCCTGAAACCACGTGGAAAATAATGGAAAAAGTAAAGAAATAAAAGGTGACTCACGATGTGAGAGACGAATACTAAAACTACAGTTTGCAACCTATGACGACATGTCAGCAGCTGACTGCAGGCTGGCTACCCGAGCAGACAGCCTGACTAATTAACCAGCTTATATCAGCTTATTTCTATTACTCTACAAGGAGCCGCAAAGAAGTACTTTATTCTGCACAATGAGGACTGCAACAAAATTTAGTTGGTGTCCAACTTGATGTTTTTATGTTTTAATCAAAATCAGAGTTGTACAAACATGTACCCATAACAATGTCATAATCTAAATAATTAAATAGCAATTAAATACACTGACTTACACTGATATTAGACCAAGTTATACATTTCATATGATAATACTGTGAAACCGTGCTATTTTCACTTGAGGATATGATTAGAATCTCCGACTGGCCCATGTTTATCTATGATATTAAGAAAAAACTTATGTAAACTTTAAATGTAGGGAAATATACAGTATACTGATATATTGCTTTGTGTTGAGTCTAGCTGTTCTGGAAAATAATGATTAAAATAGGACATTTTTGGATGGAACATAGTTTATAAGAAAACACTAATTTTGTCTAAGAAAAACTAACTAGTCTCAAAATTTATTTAAAAATATAAACAACAAATTATCAATACAGCTGCTTTAGTCTTATGTTCTGACGAGAAAACCATATATAAAATGTATGAAGAATGCATGTTGTCAGCTCTTTGTTTGTTAACACCAGTTTTTTTCTTACACTTTTGTTTTTATGGATAATTTTTTACAACATAACTTCTGTCATTAGACTTTGCTTTAAATAATTCCAACGTGATGAAGAAAGGCGTTTAAGGCTCGTTTCTAAAAGCAACAACTTCAGGATAAACATAGAGAGAGGGGGTAAATTATTCGCATGGATATGAGTGCTTTTGAGTGGTACTTTACCTTACTGTATGTCACAGCATCGAACATGCCAATGATTTCACCAGGTGCCTGCACATACTCCATCGATTCGCTGAGAGGATGGGACGTATTAAGTGCATCCTGCTCAAATGCGGTGTGGAGGTCATCTATAATTAATATCTCTTTCTGTAAAAACAGACACAATACTGTATAATGACACCTGAAAAGCATATAGGTTCACAGTAAATTATTAAGAAAGCATTTGCTGAAGTAATGAATATTTATTTGACACACAGAACAGATTCGACACTCCCCCTTTATACCAATAAAGCTAAACCTTGTACAATCCATTAGGATATTGTCAGGCAAAAATACTTGTGCATCTTAAAAAAAGATAAGTGTGTAATCAAAAACATATATATTTTTGATTCAACTTGTGCTTCATCATCACTTATCATGACAGTTTCTGACATGAGGATTCTTAAGATATATCTGACTTTTAAAGATCTTCGCCATGATCAAGACCCAACTAAAGGTCAAATACTTTGGTCTTGTTATCATCAGTCAGGCCGGACCTAAGAAGCCTTTAGATGAAAGAGCTGAAAAATCTCCGCCACTTTCAACCAAAGCTCGTCAGATTACATTTCTAGGGTGACTTGACTTGGATGATAAAAGCCTAATAACATTCAGGTATTGGGTGGGTCCCTGAAGATCAGGGCAGTTTGGTGAAAACCGTTGGAATATGTCATGTTTTTAATACCCATTCTGACAAAATTAACATTCATTCAAAGATTATTTATGTTATTTGTTAAGTTAAAGCCCAGAGACAACAAAATTATTCACACAGAGGAAAAAAAAGAAAAATCCATGATAATTTGTTATCCCGAAACAGAATGAGGTCTTTGGGTTTTATCTGCGATAAAAGCATATTGACGCTGCTTCAAAACTTACTCCACATGCTGGTGCCATTAGGCGCCGACAGCGGCGAATGAGAGGAGGCCAACATGAACTTACTATTTGAAATGATGGCTCAGCATGGTCCACTGCAAGGTAGGACATATAGGTGGCAAACCCTTCATTCAGCCAGATTTCATTCCACCATTTCATCGTCACCTGATTTCCAAACCACTGTTGGCAAAACGAAAAACATCAGCATCAATTAACTGCAAGGAGGTTTTCTACCTGTATCTACAGAATCTGCAACCTGTCATGGCAGTAAAATGGTATGTGAGGAATTAAGAGGTTATTTTTTTTTTTTTCCCATGTATCCGTGTCATTCCAGGAAACACCAAAACCATGTTTTCCCCTCTTACCTGGTGTGCCAACTCATGAGCGATAATACTAGTGATCACTTCCTTGTGCAGCCATGAGGACACTCCTTCCTCATAGAGCAAGGCTCCTTCCTGGTACGTGACCAGACCCCAGTTTTCCATTGCTAAAGGTTCCAAGTCTGGCAGAGCAATTTGATCTGAAGGAAACAAACAAATGTGGGCAAGTTGTGTAAAGTTAGACAACATTTACAGGTCTGCTTGCCAGTTTCTTAAATTAGCTTTATGATATTGTGGTTTTAGTAATAGAGATAATTAACTGTGACATCATCCAGAGAAGACGGCTCACCCGCTACTACCATCTAATGTAGAACAGATTACTAGATCAATGTGTGCTTCTGTGCTTTTTTGTCTCTCTTGTTGTGTCTCTGCTCTGTCTTCTGTAACCCCAGTCGGTCGAGGCAGATGACCGTTCATACTGAGCCCGGTTCTGCCGGAGGTTTTTCCTTCCCGCTAATGGGTGGTTTTTCTTCCCACTGTCGCTTCATGCTTGCTCAGTATGAGGGATTGCAGCAAAGCCATGTACAATGTAGACGACTCTCCCTGTGGCTCTACGGTTCCCCAGGAGTGAATGCTGCTTGTTGGGACTTTGATGCAATCAACTGGTTTTCTTATATAGGACATTTTTGACCAATCTGTATAATCTGACCCAATCTGTATAATATGATTGAACTTGATTTTGTAAAGTGCCTTGAGATGACATGTTTCATGATTTGGCGCTATATAAATAAAACTGAATTGAATTGAATTGAAATGAAATGTATTGAAATTTTCCTTTCTGTAAATCTGCTGACAAAGCTGCACGATGGCTACTGGTCCAAAACTAAAACCCTTCTCAATCAGGCTAATTCACAGCAACTGTTCTTTGAAATTGATTTTTGTTATTTAATCTATTCTTAATAAAATAAACAATTACAAAGATGCTGTGAAGGTTTTATTTATCATAAAAATCCTTTTGAACCCAACTGTTGGGCTCTAGGAGCTTCTTAACTTTCTTTGGTACATTAAAAAAGTAGAAATGAAAACCGTCTGCACATTCACATCAAAATCAGCTTCTCATTTTCAATTTCGAGTTGAAGAACTCTCAGAGTTTAATTTGTTGTCTATTTATCTAATTCTTGTTAAATATGTGGCATCAAACCTTTGGTCAAATAAAACTATGTTTATTTTTTCTAAAGGTGTGAAACAAATACTCTTTCAGTTAAAATTGGCTACACCTGTAAATTAACAATTAGTGGGTTTGATGTATGATCAAACTCTTTTCTAACCCAGGCAAAAAAAAAATATGGTTGCCATATAAAATAGCTGAAAGAGGTTGTAGCATTACTAGGTGATGAAAAAATACATTTTGACCCTCAACAAATTAACTAATTTTGTCCCAATAAATCACAATTCACATTTTCTTAGCATAACAACTTAAAAATTAGACTGTCATGAAAGGCATTCTGTGTGACTGAATCAGGGCCGAGGTCAGAATAATTGCAGCGTGATGTTCACTAGTGGCATCTTTATCTTTATTTTTAAAAACAGGAAAAGATTAAAACATCTTGCGTTGACTGAAAGAAACAGCATTCTAACAGATTATAGGGTAGTCCTCTCTAAAAAATATGAGTAATATAAGATACGTACAGCTTAGAAGAGATTGTTTAGGTCATCATTTGGTCTTTATCCTTCAGATCAATCATTTCTCTTTTTAAGTTTTAATCATGCAAGTTTTGTTATCGATGTTGCTGTGTTTGAGGCCAACAGCTTTTACACTTTTAAAGATCAATTGAGGTGGCATAAATTATGCCACAGATTTTCTAATTTACCTAAAATCTCCTATTTAAAAAAAAAAAAAATAAGCACAATCTTTTGTATCACTTGTAAGGTTTTGATTATGCTTCTGATAATGCTGATAATAATAATAATAAACATAATAATAATAATAATAATAATAATGATAATAATAATAATAATAACCTCAAGATTAAATTATTTATTTTATTATTTAACTTTTACTATTACTCATAATATCAAATATCTCTGTCTTCGAAGTGTCATTCAGACCGAATAAATTGGGCCTGCAATTTGTATATGGGAACTTTAGTAACTTCAAATTTTTGATATTCCCAGCAGGGGAACTTCTGAACTATCAATATGAAGGGAACCTCAGACATTCAATGCTTTACAATAATTTGGATTCATGTTACTACTGAGCAATCTCTATGTGACCAAGCAACATGTCTTAGTAATTAAGCTATCATACCCTTAAAAGATAAATATATCATTTTAAAAAAAGAAATGAAACAAAAGTGTCAAATTTGTTTGCTTCATCAGACAAATAATTTCTAAAAGTGGGTGCTAAAGTCTTACCGAGTTTGCTCAGTCCAAATCGCAGATCAAAATGCGTTTCGTAGAACTCGAGGATCTTTGCGGTTATTTTTGTGGCATAGTTAGCGTGCTCTGCTGCGATGGCTTCAGGACGGGCAAAGGTCTGCATGAGCAAAACACAGAAATGTACTAAATGTCTGATTTTAGTATGAGATATAGAAACAAGAGCTTAAAAAAGTAAATCAACCAAGCATAACATTATGACCTCCGGTCTCATCCTGGTTTATACACTCTTTTAGCAGCAAACCAGCCCTGACTCGTAGAGGCGTGTAACACAAAAGACACAGTTTCTGGTCCATTACATCTGGTAAGTTGTGTGGGTGGAAGTCCAGCACATTACACAGGAACCTGACTAAACTGAGAACTTGAGATGCTCCATCCATACGTTAACCAGGTCAAAATGTTGGTCAAAGTATAATGCCCGTTCTCTGTGAGCTACAAACAGGTTTGGCTTTTCCACTTTTCAAGGTAATCCTCATTTAACCAGTTAATGAGGTCCAATTATTTATGAGCCCAAATTCCATACAACAAAATATTTTTTTTAAAACCTACAGGAGCACACCTACATTAATAGTCACACGACTTTCTGTGGAAGTGGTTTTTTCGAACTCTGAGACAACAAAGGCAAATAAATAGGTCGACATCTTCGGTGTCGGATGAAAACGGGTGAATTTCCAGTCCTCATCTATAATGTAGGAACCTGCAGAAAGGAAACAATACAGAACATTATACGTTGCTATATTACATCCAAGCTTAACCATTTCTTATTTTATGTTTAGTTTTGTTTACTTTGTTCTGCTGCATTTGCCAGAGCTGTTGTACCACGTCTATGGATGACTACCAAGTCAAAAACAGCCTTCATGTCCGGCTCGTCGAAACATGGAAATAATCTCCTTGCACTTGTTGGCTCCAAATTTGTGGCTGCAAGGAATCTATGGACACAAAAAAAAAAAAAATAAAGTTGTAGTGAAATCAGACGTTGCAGAAAATAAAAAAAATTAAACAAACAGGGATGTATTTTAGAGAAAAAGCCCTTCCAATCAGAACAGGGATTCAAACCTAGGACCCTCATATTAAAAACGCTGACTCAGCCCACTACACCACAGTGGGAATATTGTTTCAGGCACAATCTAGAACCCAAAACATAGTCAGTCTGTTTAACAAGAAAATACAGCGACACAAATTTAGAGCTGTCATTTACCTGGAAGTTTGTGAATGTTTTATTACATTTGTGAGCATTTTATTACATTTGTGAGCATTTTATTAGATAAAAAATGTAACCCCCATGACTTTCATACATAAATAAATTGAATTAAAAGAATATGAATTAGAATCTAATAGCATAAAATAAAAGTGTTTGATATTCTTAGGTGGTTTAGTCAATAACTTTCTTAAAAACCTAGGTCCATTCACAATTTGTATTTTCAAAACTATTTTATTTCAATATTTTCTAAAGAATGATTAAAACTTATTTTGCAATATCAATACTTGTTGATATTAATAGTTTCCTTAAACCTTTAATTCCACCTTTGATACACAGCATACATTTTCTAAACGTAATGTTGAAATCTACATCAATTTTAAAAAAGGTTTTAAAATTTCTGAGAGGATTATTCCCCCCCCCCCACCCCCACCCCCTCCCACACACACACACACACACACACACACACACACAATTCTAATATTTTCATTTTATTGACAATAACTTAAAGGAAGCCTGTTGATTTCTTGTCTCTTGCTGAACAATATCCTGACATCAGATTTAAAGTGAGTATAAACACAAACATCAATATCAGGGCCGTAAATCAGCAGCTCTGTCACGATAGGATGTTTTATCAATTTGTCTGGATGACGATACGATATTTATCGGGATAACAAAGTCTGTTACGATTTCTGATCGATATGATGCGATAGTTTCTGCCCATCTAACACTGTTATTTAAATTCATATCAACTCACAACCCTAAATATGATCTTAACTCTTGGAGATATCAGGGATTCAAATCAAAAACAGCATTCTTCTAACTTATAATAATAATAATGATGATAATAATGGAGTGATATATATAATACTGCCTGTTGTGTAATATTTAGAGGAACTGTAAAATTTAACAGTAATAATCTTTGCTCTCTATAACTAGTTTACTATTAAACAGTAGCTAGTTTTTTTTAAGGATAAGAAAATTATTGATATTTTTACACCTCTCTCGTGTTTTTAAAGCTTAAAATCCTACCTCCACCCAAAAAAAGAAAAAAGAAAAGTTCCTTCAAAGGAATTTAACTTTGTCAGAAGTACTTTTTTCTAGAAGTTTACAGTTCTTTCTCCATTTAGATTTTTTTTTTTTACTTCTAAACATGGTGTTTTCATTTTAACAGTAGATAAAAAGGACCTAAATAAGAGGAAAATAAAATGTATCTAATCACTTACCTGTCCTCTACGGTTACATTTTCATGCTCCCAGTTGGTTTCAGTATATTTGCTCACATACAGTGCTTCAAGATTGTTGGATATGTCCCCCTCAAAAGACAGAAACAAACTGTAGTTCCCTCCTGGCATAAAAACCTCCTTCGTCTCAATCACCAAGAACTGGGCGCCCTCCTCGTATTGCAGGGCGCCGTTGACAGCCATCTGCTTGCCGGTGTCTAGGTTCCTCACGAACGGAGAAGAAATCTTCAGCTCGTCGCTGTGGAGGTAGATTTTATCTGTCCGCACGTTGCAGAAGAAATACACTGTGGAGTTCCCGGTGAAGGCCAGCGTCTGGTTCGGCGTCGTCACGTTCACCTCCTCCACGATCCTGGAGTAGAGGTGAGGCTGGATGAGGATGCTGTACCTTTCGGGAATCAGGGACCTCGGCAGCCGCAGGTCTGGCTCCGGGGGCAGCGTGGGGGGCAGCGTGGTTGGAGGAGCCGTCATGTTCAGGTTCGAAGACTGAATCTCGAAAGCAATCATCATGGTGACCATCCCAGCGATGGCGCAGGCCGTCATGACCGCGAAGGCGACGGCGAGGCCTATGGATAACTTGGATTTTGCCGGCATGGTGGCAGCTTCCTTTGGCCAGCACTGAAGGTCCCTTTGCGCGACGCCGGGAGATGAGTCTCTGAGCGCGTCTACCTGTGGACTGGGCCAACTGATCGGCAGGCGTCCACCTTACCTCGTCCTCATAAACAGGGCTTGGCCATAGAAATTATAGGCCTGCGCTCGGATTAAGCATTAACCTGGCCAATGCCAAGGGGAGCAAAGAGTAAGTGTTGGCGTGTGAGGAGGGCGATGTTCATTCTAGATAAGTCAGGCGGTGCTCTCTCTCACACATCTGGAGGCGGTTCCTTGGTTCTTGCCACTAATGCGAGGGTTAGGTAAACCTCAGGGAAGGCGGCAGTTTCCAAACCATCACACTTTCCTTGCTTTTCCTATTTATAAAACGGAGCACAAACTGCGCAAACAAATACCACCAAGTGTTTGTCGTGACAAAAAACAAAAGAAGAAAAAAAAAAGAGAGCCTCTTCTGATTGTAGCAGGAAGAGTCCAGAGATCCAGTCTGCCCACCTTTGTTCCCCTCCACAGGTAAGCAGGCTCTTACTCCAGAAGTCTCCAAAGATATGAATCCACGAGAAAGCGCCGTGAGATTGACAAAGTCTCCCCAAACAAGAGGCAAATGAGGGAAGGACATCTGAGGGGGCTGGATGCGAGAGGTGGAGTACAGCGTTGGGGTGTGGGGGGAGAGAGGAGGACTGGCTGCAAAGGCTCGTCCTCGGAGAGGCTCGACCACCATCACCTCTGTGCTGAAATTCTTCGCTTTAAGAGAGGAAACGCAGGCGTGCAGATCAGCAGGCTGGGAACAGACAGGAAAAGGTGGTTGTTTGTGAGGAGAACAGATGTTCCCGCTTGAGTCAGAAAGCGGTCGAGAAATACGTAGCAGAGAGGCTGAACTCTGTATCGGCCCCCTTTACAGATGACTTCTATTTCTTGATTTATCGTGATACCTACATACCTGGCCCCTGTGTGAAAAAGTTATTCAAGTCGACACCCAATGGTATAGATAGACAAAGGTCGTCCCAGGTTTGTTCCCGGCGAATGCCTTTAACCCTTAGCATTAAACGCCAATGATGCTTTTAGATCGATGCGGAGAGATTTTGGCCCACTCTTCTTACCAGAATGATTTTAATTCAGAAACAAACACAAGTAGCCTGTGTGGCTTTTCAGTTAGTTTTGAGTCCAGACTTTGACTAGACCCTCTCCATGCCCTTCCTTTGAAAATCATTTGAGGTTTTCTTCTAGAGAGGAGAGCTCATGGATCGATATGCTGTAGGAAGTTGTTCGGTTTCTGAATCAGCTGAAACGGTCTGGTTCTCAGAAAGGTCCACAAAGTAACTAAATGCAATCTCAGATAAAAAAAAAACAGCAGATGCAAAACATCTGTAATTTATTTTTCTTAACACAAACTAACGACAAACGCTTATGGCTTGAATAGAAACGAGGATGGTAAAATCCAGGCAGATGTTTTTTTAATGAAAACGCCTTGATTAACTGATCCATTATAACAAGACCGCCACCAACTTTGACTGTAGGACTGAAACGGCCCTTTGAATCGTCTTATTGAAAAGTGCCATATCAATAAACTGGCCTTGCCTTGAAAATTCTGTGTTGGTTTTCCGCCAGACGTAACGGGGCAGGCAACTTCCAAAAAATTTCCCCTTTTGTGTAATCAGCCCACAAATGATCCTCTCAAAAGTCTTGGGATCATCACGATGTTACTTGGTAAATGTCAGCTGCGCCTTTGTGTTCTTCTTGTGTAGCTGTACGCTTCGGTCTTGGATCTCCACCATGGACACTTTGTTTTCTCTGTTTCTTTCTCACTGTTAAACCATGAGCACCAACCTTAACAGAGATAAGTGAGGCCTGCAGTCCTTTAGATGTTCTGGGTTCTTTTCGGCTGGCTGTATGAGCAGTCAGTGCACTCCTGGAGTAATTTTGGTAGACCAGTCCCTCCCGGGAAGGTTCATCACAGTTCCATGTATTCCCCATTCATGGATTACGTCTCTCACTGCGGTTTGTTGGAGGCCTAGTCTGAGAAATGGCTTTGAAACTCTTTATAGATGTTTGTTTGTTTTTTTGCCTACTTCATGTTGTTGAAAAAGTTCAATTTCACTGACTTCTGAACTTTACATGGCTGGCAGTCATAAAGCCTGGGGTGGCTGGTGGAATTGAACTTTCCAACAGGTTTCCAACAATTTATGGTTACTTACAGTTAATAATTACCAAAGGGGGTGATCAACATTTCTACAAAACACCTATTGACTTGGATATTGGACAACTCCCCCCATAGTAAATTAAAACATCATTTTAATTCATTTTCTATTTATTCTGGTTGCCTTTAAGTGAGAAGAAAAAGCAGGAAAAAAATTTTGAAAACTTTTCAGGAGGGTCTTCCTCCCGGACTTGACAAGTTGCACTAAAACAAATAGGAATAAAAACCCCTGAGAAATAGAGACCTGAAAGGTCATTCTTTTTATTATGAGAAACAACTGGACCAGATGTTACAACGTCTGTGTATATGACAGCATCTCCTGCTCATGAGAAGGAGGAACTGATTCCCAGAAAGGGGGGAAAAAAATAAAAAGGCTCGGCAGTTAAATCATTCAGTAAATTGAAGGTGACGCTGGTTCGCTCAGCTGGGATAACAAACCTGAGCACAACAGAGCAGAAGGGAAAAGATGTCAAGCGATTCTCTAACACACAACAGTCCGCCTTGTTCCACTGTGCAGCAGTAAAAAAAAAAACGCAGAGGTCTTCAGGATCAACTCTTTGAAAACGGCGACCTCTGGTGATCTGCAGCAAAACTGCGGACCAAGCCGAACGGATTTTCTCAGCAGCCAGTCTCGAGAAGCTGGAACGGGATCTGTCGGCCCTTTTTCCTGCATGAAACTTTTCATGAAGGCAACAGACATGTGCAAAAGGTCTGCAAGAATCAAGGGGCTGCAGGATTTTTTTCCACTCAAAACGCCGTTCCAACGAAAAGTTCAATACCACGGCGGCTTCTTTGCTCAAGGAGGGCGTCTTAAACAGGACGAACAGAAAAGGAGCACCAGCAATTCTGAACAATGTGGTCCAGCAGGAGAATTAAGTCTCATTTGGCATTCCTGGCCGGCCGTGATTGGAATTACATCAGCTTAACAGCGACGGCCTGAACGTGCAAAGTATTCAGCAGCCAAGCCAGACGGCAGAAACACAGTTTTCATCTCGTTTTCAGAGTGGAGCTCTACATCGCTCCCTAGAAATGGTCTCCAAAGTCCAACAGCTCATTTCAGCATGTCCTATAATCGATATTCACTTTTAAATATTTACTAAAACGCCTAACTTTGACCTCATCTCTCTCTCTGGTGCAAAATTTTACAACAGCTCCTCCATCACTGATCTGATGATAAATGTTTCTGAATTTCATTCAACCAATCGCATAACATTAGTGTAGTTTTAAAGTACAGTACATGTTATTTTGAAAAGTGGTCTGGATAATTGGATACCAAGGTGAAAAAAGGCAAAATATTTCAGAGAATTGTTCTTTTTTTTTAAAAAAAGGAGCAAAACTTCAGTTTAATTTAAAAACACACACACACACAATCTGATTTAAAAGACTTTCCACGTTTAAAGTAAATTGATTCCTCCTAGGAAATAATATTGCATGGTCATGTCAAGGTTGGAAAAAAAAAAAAAAACTAGAAAAAAAATATATATATATATAAAAACGGCCAATATATATATAGAATGAAAGGTGTAAAACGGTCAAATGAGCGAGTTGAGAACATTTTTTTTTTTATTCAAAATCAATTATGTTATTTGAGGGTTTGCCATTCATCCCTTAATAAATCAGAATTTAGACTCACAAGACATTTCAGAGCCCAGTGAAGTTACCTTCACACTGTTTTATAACAGGCGTCCTACTGAAAATGTGCATACTGTTCTTCCAGGTTTCTAAAATATTCATGATACTGAAGTTCTTAACATTTATCTTGTTGGTTTTTATCCGTGTGTTCAACAAGCACAGGTGCTGGTAAACCCAGAAGTATATACCCCTGCGTTTACCTCATGTGACCCATAAAAATTTGCTGGTCAGGTTGTGGGAAATGGTTGTGACCGTTAAAACAACAAAGTCAAGCTGTTGGGATGGTAAATAAAAGAGAAAAGGACAAGAATAAAGACTAAGGCTCAGTACTATTTGTGCAGATGAGATTGCTCTGTAAAACTAGTTATATTTCAATAATGTACAGGTAAAAAGGTTCAGAACGTGTCTATTTGGACTGTGATTCAGATCAGGAATTCAGTAGAAAATATTTTTTTCCCCTATTTTAATATATATATATATATATATATATATATATATATATGATCTCGTGCCCCAGGATGGCCTTCAGTCCACAAGTCTTAGAACAACACAGCAGAAGTTTGGGCCTGATTGGGCCGTTTGGTAAAGGGCTAATTCACTAAAACTTGGATCAGATCATCTCACACTAAATTCAAAGCGCCACTTTTTTGTATCTAAACTAGATCCAGTTTTGAAGAAGTTAAAACCGTCTAAAGCCCTAAACTCAAAGAATCTAGAGGCCAAACAAACACTGAAAGAGGCTTTTTTGATTTTGAATCAATGTGTTTTTCTTGGACGTTCTCTCAGTGAGTCTAACTTAACACAGTAACACAATAACAATAACACAGTAAAACAGTAATGAGGAAAACTAAAGGATGTTACCTTAATATAAAGCAGTATACTGGAAATAGGATCTTTAATTTAAAGATATGTTTGTTTTTTGTTGTATACAACGAATAAGGAAGAAAGTCTGGAAATGCATTTTCATGCTAGATTTTCTCTGTTTTTGTCATAATTCTTAAGAACATTTGTACTAAAATCTCAGGTTTTATTCGACTGCAAAGGAATCCAGTCAAATGAACAATTCTTCTAAAATTCATTTCTTTTTTTTCCCCCTTAGGCAGTGGTGGCAAATCAGGAACATTTATTAACCTACTTTAATATTGCTTTGATTCAAATGGCATTGGTTTGTAATTTTGAACTGTTTCTATTAAGACTTTTTTAGAAATCTGCAAATGAAATAAATATATATGAATGGAGAAAAAAAAGTTTCCTGTTTATCTCTGATGAAAATAAGAATTTCCTGAAAATATTTTGCCTTCATTCTCCATTATTATTTAAAAAAAAATTGTCAGTAACAGGTTTAGGAGGTTTTAAGCAACGTACAGGAGCGATTGTTCTTCATATAGTCCTGATCTTCGTGCACGTAGCTCCGCTCGCTTCCTGACCAGTGCAGCGGCGGGCCATTAATGCAAGAAGCCCCTTGCTTTTTGCAGATTATCCAAGAAATGATTACAAACCCGCTGTGCGTCATTTCCTTACTTCAGCGTGCGTTTTTTTACACAAAGAGCAGCTTTCAGTTTAGGAACCGGGACAATCCTGACGTCAACTTTCATTTTTTTTTTTTCCTCCAATCAGCAGCAATGAGCCACTTCTGTGTCCCTTTGCAGAATCAGTTTGTTGGAATAAGAGCAACGACGCGGAGTGTAGAAGTGTTTCGCTTTCGGCTGAAGTTTACCGACCCATACGTAGACGGACATCTAGTCCGTCAGCCGACTACCACAGCCAGCTGTCTAGGTGCTGCACACAGTAGCAGGACTGTTCCAGGATGGCCTTCAGTTCCCCGTAGCTCTTCTCCCTCCACGTAGGCAGGAGCCTCTCGTTGTTCAGGGCCTGAAGCTTCGGCGCCCCCTGCTGGAGGACGTGGTACAGACAAGGCCAGCGGCTCTGGATCCTGAGCCTCGTCCTACGATCCAGCGTGATGCCTCGGACTATCTTCTTGGCTCGCAGTTCCCTGAGGGCCGGCAGCTTCAGGCAGGAGAAGACCAGGCCGCGGCTGGGCGAGACGTCCAGGAACTCCAGAGACTCCGACTCCAGCGTGTAGGAGATCCCGAGGTTCCTCAGCGGCACCAGGATGTGCAAAGTCAGCGACTTTAGGTTGGGCAGGGACTTGGTGAGCGTCTGCAGCGTGGAGGGGGTCACGAGCTTGAAGACCCAGAAATACTTGAGCTCGAGGGTTCGCAGCTGCTGGAACCGGGTTAGCAAGGAAACGGACAAGTCGGACCAGTCGAAATGTAAACGCATCTTGGAGATGCGCGGGCAGCTGTGGGTGAGTTTGCCAAGCAGCTCCTGGAAGCTGGTCACCTGCCAAACCAAAGAAAAGAAGATAGTTCCTGCTATAAGCTCAGGCTGTTGGGGAACATAGTGACCATTGTCCTCCCCGTGTTGTTTTCTCTTATTCCCGTTCATCTACGTGTGATTTGCCATTATTGCTGCCAGCAGCTTTCTGCACTCTCAACGCTTTGCTTTCCATAGAGGGTACACCTGACCCTATCGCTGCTATGAGCATCTGTGTCTCTGTCTGGGCCGCTGCCATCGATAGAGTCATTGTCACCGCTCACATTGTGTGCTCTCCCTTATATGTACCGGATTTTTTGGACTACAAGGCGCACATAAAAACCTTCCAGAAAATTGTAAAGGTGCGGAAAGCCTGAGTTCCTTTAAATCAAGATTAAAAACACATTTGTTTAGGGTTGCCTTCAACTGGTCTAGTTAACTGAATCACCACTTTTTTGTTCTAATTTCTATCTACATTTTATTCCTATTTGCTTTTATTCTGTTTTAATTTGCTATATTTTAACCATGTAATTTGCTATATTTTAACCATGTAAAGCACTTTGCATTGTCCCTGTACTGAATTGTGCTATATAAATAATTTTGCCTTTTAATTGTTCTTAAAAACTGATGTTGTGCCTTATAATCCGGTGCGCCTTGTATATGATTACCGTTGTGCTTACTGACCGATTTTATGGGATACAATGTGCTCAGTCTACAAGACTGTAATGTAGAAGTGCATTCTAGCGGAGGTCTGCTTGTACAGGTATGTGCACAGCTCAATTTTTACAACTTCTCGGAGGCCAGAAGTCTTCACATCAAACTGTTTTATACGCAACACGTTGAGCTTGATACCCTGAGCTGCTCCAAGCAGGCGGTCTCCAGGACGCAGCGTCACAGTCCCTCTCTGTTCTCACTGACAGGTGGGAGTCTGCTGGAAAAGAAACGGCTCTAGGTGCTCAGCTAGCTAATCACACATTTCACCATCCGTTCCGCCGCTTCGTCCCACTGGCAGAAAGTCTGGGAATTGTCGGGAATTTGCCACAAGAAACGTAGGCAACAGTACGCTCGACTATGAAGTTTAAAACCTCCGCGGAGAGTCAGCGAAGAGCCCGCCGAGCTGGCAGTATGCGCACAGTACGACCTGAGTATGTAGGAGCCTTTAGGCAGGCCGAGCCCGGAGTACGCGCTAGCAACAATAAACCTAGTAAGTTCATTTAAAGGCATACTATGCAACATTTTTCAGTTAATTAATGTGTTCCATACCGTTTTGGATGATTAAATGAGTCATTTCAGGTCGAACAAAGGTTTTCTCGGCCGCCCTGGTGGTCTGTGGGGGAAATACCGTACTTGCATTTGCAGGAGCCCTCGGCCCGCACTCACAGGCTCAGAAGTCTGGTGCATCGCGAGAGTCGGTCTTGCTTTACGGCGAGAACTGCTACACGCCCCCAGTGAAAGGCATGCTGGTTGTTAGCGCAGTGGCGATATTTGTGCAGTTATTATGGCGGAACCAGCGAGAAAACAGCGAAAGCCCATGTCTGAGCAGGCAAGAAAGAGGAAAAGGGCTCTGGACAGAGAGAGGAGTCGTACACGGGTGAACATCGGGCAAACTTTTTCCGAATGGCGAGAGCTAAAAGAAAAACAAGGCTGCAAGGCTGACACGGACCTCGCGTTTCTGCTGATGCGATTGTAAGTAACGTTGGAATGGTTTCTCTCTCTCTGTGTGCATTTTCATACCTTCACTGTGTTAGTCATTGTTTGTACTGCCGTTTTTTCCACTTTTCGTTGCGTTCGCCTGTCTGCTAAGCTCAAAACAACCAAAGCGTCTGGCTTGACGGAGAAACCAGAACAGCTGAGCATATTTACGACAGTGCACTTTTACTTTCGCCCTCTGGGGGGAGCCTCGCTGGAAAATCAACCCCGGTTGCATAGTATACCTTTAATATAAAAGTTACGTTTATTTTGGCCTTCTGTGTAATCCAGCTACTCTGTCCTCCTGACAGAGAGCTGTGTACGTGAAGGGGAGGAGTGATATTACACAACTGAGAAGAATATTTAGTGCGCCTTATGGTCTGAAAAATACAGTAGCTGCATCTCTTTCCTAGACAAAGTCACTAATGGAGCTTTTGCTGCAATTGTTTCTGTTTAGCCTTTACTTTTAGAAAGTACCCCTGGCTAACCGATTTTGCAATTTTCTGCCTCTATCCTGCGCTTAGCCACTGACGGATCTAAAAGTATTTCAGCACGACGACAGGTTACCTGGTCCATCTTTGTTATGCTGTCCTGGTGTGAACTGGAGCTGGAGTGGACCCTGAGGTCCAGTGGCTCAAACAGGGTAAAAGTCCAGTTGAGGTCCAGGTGACTGAGGTCTCTGCAGTGGACGTTGTCCAGCAGGCGGCTAAGCAGTTCGCTCCACTTGTTGCAGCGGTCTCCCAGGTCGAAGCTGGCCTTCAGCGTGAGCAGGCTGGCCCGCCGGGAGATCAGATGGTGGGTGTAGTGGTGGACCCAGGACTTCCAGCGCTCAAACTCCCGGTTGGAAACCAGCAGCCCCTCCTGGCCCAGGTGAAAGGCGCCGCGCCGCGAGTAGTCCGCGACCCGCCACAGTTTCCACGATCGGACCAGGCAACTCCAGCTCAGGCAGACCAGCGCACAGCTGCACTTGTCCACCTCGTTCAGGAAGGACAGGACGTGCAGCTGGCACTCCACCGGCAGCGAGTTAAAGGGGAAGACGTCCTCCACGGCCTTCCGCCGGCTGCTCACCGGCAGGAGAAGCTTTTTCTGCGGCGACATTTTTCCACAGACGACGGGAAGCCTGGGGTTTGCTGCCGGAGGTCAGAATCTCCACCGGGAGGTCTTGTGTTCTGGCTTTGCCATCAATATTTCCGTCCTGAAAAAAGGATAAAGAACAGGAACAATAATTACGCTTGTGCCTTTCCAGCCCCGAGACGCCGAAGTCAGGGATGCCGGACTTTTCCGCTTCTGATTCACTGAACAAGACAGGGAGAAAACGGTGAGCCTGACGTTCTCTGTAAATAGGCCCTTAATAAACAAGAGCATAATAACAAAGAGCGTCAACACAGAACAGAGAGCAGACGCATCACTCTGGGGTTTTAGATCCGGCTGGCCTGCCTGACAGTCAAGCAGTGATAACGTGTTGTGCTCCCTGTGGCTTTACGCTTCTTCAGGAGGAGTGAATGCTGCTTGTCAAGACTTTGATGCAATCAACTGGGTTCCCTTAGATGACCAATCTGTACAATCTGACCCAATCTGTATAATCTGATTGAATTTGACTTTGGAAAGTGCCTTGAGATGACATGTTTCATGAATTGGCGCTATATAAATAAAATTGAATTGAATTGGTCCATAGGAGATTTCGATACCTTTAGCAGTGTGGGCAGCCAGGTGAAAATTAGATCAGCTTCTCTAAAAAGCTTGTCAGCGGAGGGAAGCAGGAACTGCTCCAAATTCTTCCTCCTAAACATCTGTGTGTTCAACAGACCGAATAAAACACAAGGGACCACCACCAGGAGTTAGAAACTCAAACCTCAACTCAAAGCAACTTTGATTCTGTGCCTCGCTACACTTTTTTCTACATTCTGGGACCTTGATATTCCAAACAAAAACCTACTTACATCTGAAAAGAAGACTTCGGATCGCGGAACAACATCCCAGTCCTGTTGTCCTTTGTCATAACCCTCTAAAGGTCGTGGTTATCCCTGCTGCAGCGCACCTCTTCCTGCCTCTGAATGTTTCAACAGTATAGTAGTTTACAGCACTCTGATCAGCCAGCTTCTTAAGCGCTGAACCTCTGTGGCTTACAATCCCCTTTGAGGGAGTAAATTACTACGAGTGAAAACACGGCCAAATCCCCACTGATTTTCTAAGGCGTAACATGGCCATAAAATAACATTTCTGTATTAAAATCCCCTTTTTGTAGTTGTTGGTCTTATGCAATAGTCTTGATTTCCCAAGAAACTAGATTTTGGCATTTTGATTAGCTGTAAGCCATGGCCATCGATAGTAGTTGTAACCTTTTCTAATGATTATAGTAAATATCTGCTATTATTTTTATGGGTTTTTCTTGCGGTGGGGTTAGGCTTACCAGCGGTTCTGATTCACAGCTGGCAATGATAAACATCTGAAGGTCCTGATGAAAAAAAAACAAACATACAATCATAAAATTTACACCAGTTTCGCTCCACAGTTCAATTTAGGCGGTCTTCAGAGCTTTCTAGTCATCATTTCACACGTTTTTTTGTTTTTCTTCAGACCTCCATGGATTGAGACGTCATTCAACAGACTTTATTATGCTTTTCCAACTGCTATATTAAGCATACACGCATGCACAGACAGATTTCTGGCTTATGTGGAGTTCAGCTAGTCTCTGATATCATAAATGTCCAACAAAAAAAAATTAAAACCACATTTGTTTTCTAAATTGCCAGATAACGCCTCTCCCCCCATGTATTAATTTGACATTATTTGCAGTTTGGAGATCGCAAGAGCCCATCTGAACTGCGCAACATTAGCTGTGCTTTAAAAAAAAAATTCTCTGTACAGCATTCTGAAAACACAAAGCCTCTTATATTAGTGGCTTATCCCCCATGTTTCACTGGTCATACAAAGGCTATTTCATTTTTAAGGCACCGTTCTCCCACAAGGAAAGCCAAAGAGCTTTACAGATCACTTCACAAGCTGTGCTGATATTGCACAAATCCACTTCAGTTCAGACTTTTCTGAACTGAAGTTTCTAACATTTTAAATGATTGAATGTAATGGCAAGAGTTGAAGAACATTGGATTTCAGAGTAAAGGGTTGGAGGGAAATAGGATCAATGCTTCCTAGACATTTTTACATTTCTTAATTTGACACTATATAAAAGTTCACATGTCATCACCTTCCTAAATGGCCTAAGCCATTCTTTTTCTATCTATCTAGATAGATAGATAGATAGATAGATAGATAGATAGATAGATAGATAGATAGATAGATAGATAGATAGATATACACAGGCCATTATTTTAGGCAGGTGACAATATTATAATCTCAGGACACTTTCTAGCGTCTAGATATTTGTACATGTACAACTATTGCTTAAAATAGTTGATATTTAGGCTCCAAACAAAGGCCGTAAAAAGTAAAGAAATAAACCTAATTTATCACCTGTGTGAGCATGTAGGCATCTGTGGACTGTCAGTAAATCAAAAAAACAAAATATCTAAAAATGTTTAACGCGAGGCTTTATGTGGAAAAACCAAAAGGTGACACAGAACTGACATGATGTTTATTATTATCCCTAACAGCCAGTTTTAAAATATTAATTTCTTAAAAATGTTTCTGTCAGGAAACACTGATGATCTTTCTATCTACACTCAATCCAAGTTAATTTTTTTAAATGTTTATCTGAACTTTTAAGTCAAGAAACTGAGAGTAAGACATGAAGGAT
This sequence comes from Fundulus heteroclitus, assembly GCF_011125445.2. Lineage (NCBI taxonomy): Eukaryota > Metazoa > Chordata > Actinopteri > Cyprinodontiformes > Fundulidae > Fundulus > Fundulus heteroclitus. The sequence goes on along the minus strand of NC_046362.1, from coordinate 30,708,295 downwards.
CAGACAACAAAGCCCATTCACTGGTCCTCTTGAGCAGCTTTCCTGTTCTTCAGTATCGCTCTCCAGATCTAACATATCTTCACTTTATACTTAGTAACCAGGCTTCTTCACATGTTATTTTAAAATTTCACATGGGTCCCAGAATACAAGGTTTTTGTTTTAGGGTTTTTTCAGCCAATTGTTAAAACAAACCTACTTTAACATACATTCATTGCAGATATGTCCACATGGGTTAGAAGTTAAATATAAAAGTACAGCAGCGGATGGATATATGGATGGATAAATGGATGGAATGAAGGGGGATGAATAAACAAGTACTTGGCTAGAGGGAGGGATAGACATATAAATTAAGGGACGGGTGAAGATCAGACAGACGGTTTATCGATAAATACAATTAACTCCCACACTCGTCCTTTTCACCATATAAACCGACCTGGAAAACGCCTGTACCAAACTCACCCACCCAGACCTTTGCATTGTGGCTGAGAACCACGTTGCAAGTAGGATCCCCTCTTTTTACGGGCTTGTTTAAAATCTATCTCGCCATACGTCTGCGGTTTAAAACGGCGTTAGAAATGCAAATTTGCACGCGTGAAATCACACAGTTAAACAGCAGCTTAGCTTGTTGGAACATGAAGGCTAGTCCTTTCAGCTCCGTTATTCACACCCTTCTCCCATTTACCCCCCTGTTACAGTGAGAATACCCGCTGCACACTTTCCGAGTTTACACCTAAAGATGCGGTTTGTATGGACACATATATATATATATATATAGATTTAAAAAACACAGGCTTTAAATAAATACGTTACCTTCAGCAGGAGAAGCTCCGACTTGTACCTGGTTGTAAAGCTAGCATGCTAGCAGACAAAGACTTTTAAACTTCATACAGGTTAAAAACGGAATTCAATATTTTACAGCATTAGCTTTGAAAGCGGACAAGTAAGTAACTATTAAGGCACCAACACAAATTTTAAAGTAAAAAAAAAAAAAAAAGGTTAAAAAAATCTGAGCATAACTAGGCCAGCTAGTTAGCTTTCCAGCAGCTGAGTTCTGTTGTTGTTGTTATGGAGGAAAGCGTCATCAACACGCTCTGTCAAAGGAGCGCTGGGTGTGCGCGTTTTAGACGCCGGGGCGGCTCCGGGGAGCGGGGCTTGCAAAGAATAAACCAAGGAAAACATATGAAGAAAACATAATAAACAGAGAAACTTCAGTTGCGTTACATTTGTAAAGTAAAACGAAACTGGTGATCTATAGGAAAAAGCTCAACAAAAACAAAAGAAGACGGGCGAAAACGCATTTCCAAGAGAAAGGGCACTGGCTCCCCCTGGTGGGGAAATGCAATTGATAAAAATCAATTTAATCTCCAAATTCCACTTTGCTCTCAGTGAAGACATTTTCATCAAAATCTACAAATATTCTTAAACAGAGATATTTTTTATTGTGAGTGTGAATACCTACATTATAACAAAAAGAGGATTAGTAAAAATAAACATGGTGTCCATTTCGTATTTCTGGCTCTTAGGAGTTCATTAGATTGACTGGGTTAAAGAAACTGTCTCTGAGGCTGCATCTTTTAGCAGTTTTAGCAGTTTGTGTGCAGCATGTGTAGAGTCTGAAGAGGTGTTAATTGTTCTTTTTTTGACCCTAAACCTGTACAGGTCATGGATGGAGGGATGGTCAACCCTGATGATCCTCTAATCCTGATTGTTGGTTGCAGTTTGGACCTGTCTGCTTTGTGGATGAGCCAAACCACACAGTGATGTATGTGCAAAGGACAGACTAAAAGATAACAGTGTAGAAGATGACCAGCGACTTCTGTAGAAGGTTGTACTTCTTGAGTTGCCGCAGGAAGCTCAGTCTCTGCTGGGCCATCTTCTGCACAGTGTCCATGTGTGAGGACTATCTCAAGTACCGAGCAGGTAGTTCCTAGAACCTGGACGTGACCCGCAGTCACAGTGTTGATGAGGATGGTTAGAGGAGGCAGCGATGGGGATAGTCTTGGGAAATCCCACATCATCTCTGCAGTCTTTAGCAGGTTAAACCCTCGATGCTTCTGACCACACCAGTGGATCAGCCAATCCACCTCCTGAGTCCTGTCTGTATGCAGACTCATTACTGCCCCGGATCAGACCAATTCATATGTGAAACTCCTGCAGAAAGCGTGGATCTGTTTAAAATGTATGTGGATTGTTTGAAGTTTTTAAAGTATTCTTGGTGATTTTTCTGATGAAGATCACTTGTCTTTCAGTCCATAAAACAGAAACTTTTACATTAGTCTAGTAATCTTTAGCACATCAGGCAGTAAATTCTAAACATTTATTTCTGTACATTTTGATTACTATGACTATATCTAAGGAAACCTGATATTCAGGCCTGCAACTGTAGGGCTACTGGAGCCATGACATTTCCTGTTTAAGCCATTTCTCAACCAGTGACAACTTCACCAGCTTCCTATGAGACAAAACATTTTTTAAGATTAAAACGAAATTTAGCATTTTATTTGAAAATGTCCACAAGGAGAGGCACAAAGCCCTAGGTGCTCAAGGTCCAATGTGAAGTTTCCACCATCAGTTTGAGCAGTCTTACAGCACTTCATGTCTTCCTTGGCTAACAACGCTGATTTCATTTACCTAAAGGACTTGGCACTGACACATTAACCAGAACCTAGTTTAATAACTATAGTGTTGCTGTGCTTAATTGGCCAAATAGCCAGTTGGTCAGATATCAGGTTTAAAAAAACAAAGTAATTTATAAGTAGCTTTATAGATGTGATATATCATTTCAAGAGATCTTGAAGATTACAACAACTAGGCACTGGTTTCCATTGCTGTATCTTGTGTAGGAATCTTTGTCTCCAACTGTGCTCTTATTTTTGTGCAATACACCAATGCCGATAAAAAAGACCCCCTGCATGATACTGTGGTGGTATACCACCACTGTACTTGAGAGATACTACGGTGTTCTTTAGTTTGAAAGCCTCACCAAGACTTTCTCAAACACAGCCTATTTCTGGCCACTGTGGCCAAACATAGCAGTCTTTCTCTTGTCAGACCATAAAATGTTTCTCTAGTGGGCGCCTGCATTGAATTCGGTTGAGCTTGAAGTGTTGATTTAAGAACAGGGGCCTTTTTCTCGGCGGTTGGCAACTTGGCAACCTTCTTGGTCCATGGTGACATAAAACTGGTTTAACTGACAGACTTCAACTCAAATTTATAAACTACATGTATGAACATGTCTTTATAAAATTCAAAATAAATAAATCTTGATGAATCCTCAGAAGCCCAAAATTAAAATCACTTCTAGGTCCTTGATGGGTGGATATTTACATCTGACCGGAAATGTTTCGTTAAAAACTTGATTTTTTTTTTTGTATCTATAATTACAGCAAGAAAATAAAGAGGTAATTTGTTTGTGTACAAATTGTTGACCAAATTGCAAAGTAAATAAGGTTCTTATAATAAGATTTTAAACTGCTGATGTAATCTTCGTATGAGATCCTGTTTGAAGTCTCTTAGAAACCAAATGACGATAAAGTTACCCACATAGTATAAAGTTACGACTGCCTTTGGCAGGATATTGTCCTAAAGCGAGCTTTTGAGAGATCAATTTGCATTTTAGGGCTGTACAGTAAATAATGTACTCTGAATATAAACTGCATAAGTCAGGATAAAACTGTCCCATCCTTCCCTCAGTTTAACGCTGCTCTCTTTTTCACACTGGGCTTATCTGCTCCTCTGTATTGCAGGTGTAGAACAGAACTATTAACCTTGAAGTGCCGCATGGTTTTCATGATGTTGGAGGTTTTGTTGGGGAGGATTTTCCTCCTACGTGAGAGACGAGGCAGAAATGCGACACATGCCTGTGTTGCGTTCAAAGACTCAAGTCAGAAAATATAGAGTGTTGTATTGAAAGACATTTTAAGGAATGCGATAAACTGACTGGGTAAAAACGGCTTTGATCACCGACCAGGAAACCAGGGGGATACAGAATAAATACAGGGCGGCCGAATGGTGGCAGAAATGTGCACAGAAGGAATCCAGAGTGCTGCTAGGAAAAAAGAATGCTGAAAATAGGGGATACATAGTTTGGGGATAACTTATTTTTGGATTCTAAATTTCATGCCTTCATATCAAATAGACTTATGGGAGTGTCGCAATTGGGCCGACTTCTTCAAAGGATGCAGCCTGTATTGATGTTATGCAAATTTTGCTGTGGCTGATATCGAAAAGGTCTCTGGGTAGACTTTAACGTATCCAAACATTGTACAGCTAGACTGCTGAAAAGAAGTATGGTGGTTAAGTTAGACTTTAATATCCTTATTCGTAAATGGAAAGCTTCGAATTGGTTTGGAGGACACTACATCATAAACTTTGTAACTTAAATTTCCTCTGGCATCCGATGTCTGTTAGAAATGTCTTATTGCTGCTACATTTAGCCTTTGGTGAATAGACTCAGCCTTTGTTGACTATCTGACTTTAAACACATTAAAGTGACTTTGTAAATATTTTAAAGAAGTCGTATCGTTATATTTCCTAAAACAAGAACAATTGCACGAAGAACCCTCTCCGAATTTATCTAAATGTCCGATATTATTTGAATGCAACGCCGTGTTTGTTGTGGTTCTGATGCACCAATCAGAGAGCAGAGGGGGCGGGGCTTTATCATCTCTCTCTCCGCGCCCCGCCCCCTTCACTGGTATTCTGCGCATCTCTCAGCCTCGATTCATTCTCTGCCACCGCAGGCTCGATTTCGTCGTGTATCTTCGCTATTTGCGTTCTTTGAATTTTTTTAAAAAAAAAACCGACACTACAACCAGCAGTGTTAACAAACAATAAAAAGAGAGCGTTTACCAATCTGCTTTTCATATTCCTTTCGTGAGATAAAGGAATTAAATCCACCTGCGACACAATCCAAAACGTGGAGACTGCGGGTTTTTTTTTTCTTGCTCATTTTTCCCCCTCCCTTATAACATCTCTATAGAGAAAATTTAACAAACATGAAAACCAATTTTATCAACGGGGTTTCGTCTTCCCCTTCAATGTCGCTGGGCCTTCTGGTGACCGAGAACGCCCTGCACGTCCTGCCCGACACCCAGGAGGACTCCAAGGATCTGGTCCGCCCCGGCCAGCCGGACCTGGAGACCAGCCGCAAGGCTTATCTGTGGTGCAGGGAGTTCCTGCACGGAGCCTGGAGGAGACTGGCCGAGGAGGACTTCCAGATCACCGTCATAAGGTTGCAACGCGTTCGCTCTGCATGTGTGATAGGCATGTGATTGAGGTGCTTGGGCCAGCCTTTCTGTTGCTCTATTGTGTGCAAAGATGAAGTCAGACTCAAACCAATGATAATGAGCCAGAAGGAGCCATGTGACAAGACGATGTTCGTGCTGCTGAAAGGATTGAAAGAGTCTGAATGCATCTGTTATTGATTCAGTTACTAAAAACTGTAATGTTTCATTGTTGCCCACCAGGTTACCCTTTAATTTGGTAAATGTAGTGTTTGGGGGGTTAGTTTTGCTGTATATCCCCCATATGGGTCAGCCAGAAACAGGAATATCTTTATACTTCAGCAGGCACGTCAGCTTAAATGTTGAATTTCAACCTAAATTCATTATTTATACCTCAATTGAAAACTTCAAATCTTAGCTTATGATATTTTTTTTGTAAAAATTGGCACAGACTTCAGCATGTCGAAAAACAGATGTTAATCTCATCCCCCCACCCAAAAAAAAAAAAAAGCTTTCTGATACAGTCATTGTGAGTAACATGTTGAGTAATAGCTGGTTTTGGCCAGGAACAGGAATGCTGTGTGTATTACAAAGATGTTAGCGTGATTGTTTGATTTTAAGCCTAAAGTTAATGCACCAATAGAAAGTGCCTGAAACGAATTCCAGGTCAGTTTTTTGAAAGGTCATGCCGATGTAGACTTCTGGATGTCAGATTCAGTAAAACAAATCACTTCAATCCTTATTTCACCTCCAACGTGCCTTTTAATATTGTTATTGTACTATTTAGAGTTGAGTGTTGACATTTATCCCATGAGGATTTGAGTGGCGTGGCTCGGACAGAAACAGGTGTCCTTATGTTCTGCGTAATCTTAAGTTAAAATCTTTGATTTGAATCTAAAACCAATGTTTACATATATTTCTGGCAGTTTTTTTTATAAAACCGAAGCAGACTTAAAGATGGCTCATCAATCAAACTTGTCACTTTAATCTTAATTTTTGCCAGAAACTGCGCTCTAAATAAAATTGATAGACATATCAAAGGGTCCTGTTTGCTGTTTATTCTTAAAACTTTTGCCAGGAACCTATTCTTTTGCAGAAGTCTTATTTTTGAAATGTTTCATTTGAAACTAAACTTGACCGCACTCAGGAAAATTGTTGCAGATGCTGTTTTTTTCCAAAGAGGAACAAGATGTGGAGAGAAACAGAAGTACTTCAGTTACAAATTTAAATACAATTTATTTATTTTTTTGGCCCCTTTTGGATGCTTCAGGCGCCGATCTTTAGTTATTTCTCTGCAAATACGGATGCACATGTTCCTCACTGTTCTCTCTACAGCTCTAAAGAGGCCTTGACTTGCTGAGAGAGAGAGAGAGAGAGTTGACCGCCTGCCTTAAGCTGACAAATGTTTTCAGTACTTCCTTCTGTGTCGCACAGGAAATGTCTCTGTTTCTATTCTGGACCCTATGAAAAGATTCACTGCCGCTCCGGAGCCAAGTCTGACTCTGTCGCTTTAAGCAGGAGGCCGAGCTGCTCTGAGGCCTCGCGCCAGAACCAGTAGAAACCATCCCACCTGACAACCGTCCAGCAGTCACACCCGCTGCGTGTCTGCTTTTTGTCTTCCAGGGGCGGTCTGAGCAACAAGCTCTTTCTGTGCAGCCTCCCCGACAGCCTGGACTCGGTCGGGGACGAGCCGAGGAACGTCCTGCTGCGCCTCTATGGGGCCATCCTGCAGGTGGGAGTTGTTTCGGTCCATCAACAATAAAGACAGAAAGTAGGCCAGGCTCCACCACCAGGACGTAAAGCTAAAAAAAGTAGCTCCCCCCCCCGTCAATGTTTAGTCTAGTTTTTTTTTTACACACGTTTAGCAGCAGAAATGTAGAATTCCTTCACCTAAAAAGCCTATTTGATGTAAGAACCACCTTTGCCTTTATCTCAGAGATGACTCGTGTTACAGGGGTCAAGTGTGACGTGTCGGTGCCACCATCAACGGTCGCTGTTGTGTGTGCGCCTGTAGCTCATATGCCTATGTTAGAGTGTGCATGCATGTGTAGTTGTTATGCCTTCACGTGTGTGTGTGTGTGTGTGTGCGTGTGTGTGTGTGCGTGTTAGCCATTGTTGTACATAGTGATGTACCCCCATGGCTGTACATGCATGTGTTCTTTGCCGTAGGCTTCCCAAAGGAGCGTGCCTTGGGCGCTCTTGTTCCCAGGTGAACCCACCAAAAAACACGGTACAGTATGAGATCTCTGAAATCTCAGCCTAATGTAAAGATTTAACACACACTCATGTAGCGCAGCGCCAGGAAGACACAGAGTGGAGGGGTAACAAAAAAAAAAAGTCAAGGCTGTCTCTTTTTTTTTTTTTTCTCCTTCTCTAAATCCCTGCCTTGTGATTTCTTCTTGTGAAGATGTGTTTTTTTTTTTTTTAAGTGGGGGGACCAAATCAAGACCTGCACATCAGCAGATCACTCGGCTTAAAGAGAGCAGCGGAGCTTCTAAATGCTTGCCGTCTCTTGTGATTAACAGTCACCGGGAAAAAATAAAGCTTGCTCTGCAGGATGAATGCAGCCATGTGGAAAATAAAGTACAGCAGCACGTCGTTTTCGCTGCAATACATTTAACCGGTATTGCACTATTGCTCCGTTTGGGCGGGAGCTTCCGCTGTCAAATAGATTTACTCCGATTTTACGCTACAGCGTTTTGGCTGAACGATGAGCTCAGTGTTAACGCAGGAGCTGCAAGCTGCCCGGCTCCTGGCACTGCAGGACAAGCCCAGATCATCATCTCTCCACCTCCGTGCTTACCGTCGGTATGAGCTATCGTTCTGATACTGTACATTTGCTTTCCTCCAAAGACAGGGATGCCTGATATCTGTATCTAAGGATAATGTTCCAGACCCCTAGACAAACTCTGCTAACCTAAGTCCTACAGTTTTTATCCCAGCAGGCCCTCCAAACAAGCCAGGCTTGTCCCACTAACCTCAACATATAACCTGCTAACTGAGGCCCACAAAGTCTACTAAAGTAAACTTCCAGTTTATATGATTTGATTGAATTTGACTTTGAAAAGTGCCTTGACATGACATTTATCATGAACTGGCGCTAAATAAATAAATAAATAAAATGTAACTGAATTGAATATCTGGGCATTGCTCAGCCTGCCCTGTGTTGGTGGTGGTGGGGGCATGGGGGCCATTTGCTGTAACGTCCAACCTGATGACCATCCTAAATGATTTTCACTAAGGCTGCACGAAACTTGTGAAACATTAAATTGCACAATCGACTATTTGAACGATGGGATTATTTGTTATTAACCCATATTTTACTCATTCGTCCCTCGTTTGTCTTTCATTGTTGCAACGTCCCCACCACCCAGTATAAGCTTTAGCGTCTCGGTCGCTAGTGTCTGGATCAGGTGTGGGCATGAAAGACGGTGAAAATCCCTCCAACTAGATACATAGCAAAGTTTCAATGCACGGTGCTTCTGTTAACAGCCAAATGTTGCAACCGTTGCAATTGCAATGTTGCATGAACTGAAACAGCGAGATTGACTGCAGTGAAATGTATCGTGCAGCTCCATGTAGACTGCAGTTTGACGGACTTGAGATTGTTTGGAAACGTCCTTATAAACCTTCCCAGAATGAACGACAGCGACCCGTTGCTCCTTTTAAGGAGGCGGACGTTGTTGTCGGCGACCCCCGCTTAATCAGCGGTACCTGGCTGAACCGTAATCTCTTACGTCCTAGGAAAGTTACATCAGTGCTATTAGTTTTTCCCAACGATTATAATGACAGAGAAACTTTAACTTTCCCATGTCTGTATTCTTGACCGATAACGTTACACATGTGTCTGTTGAGTCCACAGTTCCACGACGACAGACTCATCCTGTTGCGCGGATGGGAGAAACTCATCAAAAGATAAAGCCTGGCCAGTCTTTTCAGAGGACGACTGATAAAGGTCGGGGAGCTTTGAGACAGCAGCACTGCATCGACTAATCACCTGCAGGCAGTTTGCAATTTGGTTTTACAATAAATAAAAGCAAGGGCCGAAATAAAGTTACAGGCAGCCTTTCAAAGCAATTTAGATCCCAGTACACATTAACCGCCGACTTAATGAGACCTGCATTAAGTTATTAACTCCAGTCTGCCTAATTGCTAATGGGTGTGTAAACAGATTTTATTGCTCGGGACGTCTGAACGACCCCGAAGCGCCGCGTCCTTCACCAAGGCAACCGCGGCTTTCTCCGCTGCCTCTCAGCAGGAATTAGTGACGTCTAATCAAAAAGCTAATATGATTAAAGAAGTCAGACGGCGGCGTCTATGTGCACAGCCGCTAATGATTGAACCCGCTCCCGCCGCTCGGGAGGCGGCGTTTCTCGGCAGTGAAGATATGCAACGCTGGATTATGAGAAAGTTGAATTAATCGACAGTAAACATCTGGCAGCAAGGTTTTTTTTTGTTTTTTCCTATTCTTTTTTTTAACTCTCTGCACTCTTTTCTCTGTCTGGGTTCGGGGATCAAAAGTGGGCAGTGAAAGGAAGATGAGCTGTTTAATGCCTAAAAGAATTGGTGTGTGTTTGAACTCATACTGTACTGTTTGTACTGCAGGAAGGGTCTGGGGGGGTTGGGATGATGATGATGATACTCCATGGTTGGCTTCGCCTTTATTCACGGACAGTTCTTTCCTTTTTCTCTTGTTTATAGATGTCCTGTAATAAAGGGGACTCCCGACAGTCAAACAAAGACAATGACTTCCAAGTAAGTAACTGATGACGGTGCTGCCATACAGTTTGTTTCTCTGCCCTGGAGGCGGTCTACATCACACAGCCCATACTAGGATGTGCCAGGCTCCACTTGATGTATGAACTGTTTCTTCACTCCTTCTGAATTCACTTTTTTGTTGTTGCTGAGGATCCACACGCTCCTCTGCTCACACTGCAGAGTCAAACATTTAAGGAGATACAGAAAGAATTCTTTAAACTTACTGTAACCTACTCATAGCCCTCTGGTGATGCTACAAGCACAAACCTCAGTGTGTTTGGTTGGGATTTTATGTGATAGACCAACACAAAGGAACTCATAACTGTGAAGCATAAAGAAAACGACGTGCGCCTTTCCAAATGTTTCACAAATAAAAATCTGAATGGTGCAGCGTGCATTTATATTCCGCCTCGTTCTTCTGATACCAATGAAGCTGGACGACTTGCCACAAGCTAGCTTGTGTGGGATTTCATCTCAGAATAAGTCCAGCTGTTCTGTGAAGGCCTTTTTAGAGAACATTAGTGAACAAACAGCATCTTGAAGACCAAGTGACATTTTAGGCAGATCAGGGAGAAAGTTCTGGAAAAGCCTAACGAATGGTTTGGGTCAGAAAACAACCTCCCCAGCTTTTTACATCTTGAAGAGCTCTGACCATTCTTTAGCTGAAACAAAGGGATTAATTGTGATTAATTGATTATTGAAGTAATTGTCAACTAATTTAGTAATCAAATAATTAAGTGAAGTATACAGACTGTGAAACATAGCATTTGCTGAAAAAAAAAACAACCCACTTAGAGCAGTAATTAAGGCAGAACGGTGCATAAATTATATACATTTTGCATTTAAGATGGAAAAACCTTCTTTGCCTGTCGATATGCTCTAATCAGAACTCCTCAAATGGCATTGTTTTAGCTTCACCTGGTTTAAATTCTGTAAAAACAAAAAATCTCCTGTTAAACATGACAATTTAATTAGGACCGTAATAATCACATTGCCATGTTGTAAGATGGAGTTTTGTTGACATGTTTTGCCATTTACAATCAATTTAAAATGTTCAATAAACGTTTGTTCTTTGTAAGTTCAAAATGCTTGTTTATTGAGCTCTGTTAATTTACAAAAAGTATCTCTTTTCAGATTAAGTGATTACTTGAATAATCAATAGCTGCAGTCCTAGTTCAGTCCATTATCTGAAAACGGGAAGAGTTTGGCACAACTGCAGATCTACTTGACAGGCCAGGCAAGAAGAAGAACATAAATCAGAGAAGAAATAAAAAAGGCCAGGGGATTGGAAACAATCCCAAACGTGACATCTGGAGGTGGCAGCAATATCCACTATGAATGCTTTTGCTCAAGGAAGCTGGATAGAGCTGATGGGAAGATTGTTGGAGCTAAATCCTGGGAGGTATTGAAATAGAACCAAGGCTGCAAAAGGCTTGACACTGGGGTGGAGGTTAATTGTCCAACAGGATTGCCCCAGACATGCGGACAGCTAGAATGAAATGGCTTAAGTCAAATCGTATTCATGTGTTAGAATGGCCCAGTCAAAGTCCAGACCTTAAATTGAAAATCTGTGGCTAGACATGGAAACTTCACACTCCCTATTCAGTCTGAACTGAGCCTTAGTGATTTTTGCAAACAAGAAAGTAAAAAAAATCAATCTATATGTGGAGCTTCAAAATATTTCCTTCCACTTTCTAGTTAAGCACCACTTTATTATGGTCTATTGCATAAAATCTCTATAAAATATATCAAAGTTTGTTACTGTAATGCGACAACGTGGCAAAAAAAAAAGTTAAAAGGGTAGAAAATCTTTACTAAAGCACCGCATGTTCCCAGTAGATTAACCCCCTACCCGCCTCTCTAACCCACTGGCACTGCATGACTCTTAAAAACAAAGATGAGAAATGTTTTTGGTCCATCCCATTGTTTCCCCGTCCGTGTTTTAACCCGTTAATTCTTAAACAATGGAGTTCGGCCTCATTGCAAAGCACAAAGCCACCATTGCTGCAATAGCGTGAACTGTTTTTAAATTTTCATACAGCACAGCGGCAATGTTTTCCTTCTTCAAAACAAGAGCGTCCATATAGTGAAGAAGGAGTTTCTTTATGCTTTTTGTCAGTCGGTTTTTCAAAAATATTCATAGAGCCATGTGCTTTGATTAAAAAGGTCTAAAAGGGAAACAGCTTAACCTCTGGTTTAAAGGTTAAAAGTCTGGTTTAGGATTTGCAATTTATAATATGAAAATAAGCAAAAGTGAAACATTCATACGGCCTGACTGAACCAAACCTGCCGCTTATCTTTGTTTAAATCAATTGTTCTGTTGCAATTAAGATTTTTTTGTTTGTTTCCCTTTCAAATTTTCTGTCCACTTTTTTACATTTTTAATGCTTAAACACCTTTTAAACACATCATCTATGGTTCTTTTTCTTATTTCTATTCAGTTCTTGTTCTTGGCCCTGGCAGGTTGCTGTGCAATATTTCCTAGAAAATGAGAATATAACACCTTTTAAGCTAACACCCCTTTGGAAATCACTTTTCTTTTGGCTACTGTTTGACTGCCAAACTACTTTATGGTTGGGTAATTTTGAGATTAATCTAAAAAAATAAGAACAAATTATTCCACTGGCATTTATGTTTTAGCCCTTAGATTTAGGAACCTGTTTCTGCTGGAGGGATAAATTGTGAATTCCCCCATTGTGGGACAATAAAGTAGTTTCTAATCTTATTCAAAGGTTGGTTATGATACCAATGATACCAAAAAGCAGCCGAAGTCAACAAAGAAAATATAAACATCCTTTAGAAATCTTAAGAGGAGATTTAACAAGATGTCTTTATGTTACATATAAAGAAACAAGGGTTAATCCAAGACCTTTTTGCAGCACTGTAGCTAATGTTCATCCAAATAAGCAGTTTTGCATGGTTTGCATGCTCCTTAATACCTTTTGGCTTTCCATATCGTTGTATGTCCTTGACTGGGGTTGAGAGCCTGGTATTTTTTACAGTTCCAACATGTGGGATCCAATCCAGCATCTAAGCAGACTCCTTTTGTGTTGAGGACGTAAACTGATTAAGGATCGCGCGATGCCACGTCGTGCATGCAGATTTAAAGTTTGACAACTTTTATATTGACAAGACATCACCCGACTACCTAATGACGTTCGGATCCTCCGCTGTTTAATATCCTTCCCTAAGAAGTAGACAGGAAGCCAACATGCTGACACGCACAGTTGTAACAGCGGTGGTTGTTTATCCATTAAACAAAGCTCATCATCAGCATGGTTCAGGTTCAGCAGATGAACACAGACAAGCCAAACTACGCTGTTGGTGGAAGCAACCTTTACAACACGCAGCCCTCCAGCTCCAAGACCCACTGACCTGGAAAACGCTGCCTTACAGCGCATCATGTGATTGTGACCTTCGAGCCACATGCTGGAAAAGCTAAACAATGACTCTTGGTCATGTGTTGGCGCTGAGGTCATCAGTCACTTAGCTGTCATTACCACCTTGGCATCTTTCCCTAAAGACTACTGCTGCTCCTCGGTGGCTTTTCGTGGCTCTAATCCAGGCTAATGCAGAACTGACCCTGTGTCAGTGGCCAGGTTCGGCTTTCCAGACAATGCTGTCTGGTCAAGGTAGATCCGATCTGGATTAGAGTGACGTGGAATAAACGCCTTAGGAGACGTTACCGCAGCACATTAGCCCCAAAGGCTGGAGACGCAGTGAAACTGCGCTAATGATGGTAAACAAAAGAGACCCATAAGTGCTAAAATATGCAGAAATATTGCCCCTTATTAGTACCGCAGACAGATTTTTGATTGCGAAAGCTCGTGGAGTATACTGTTTACAGTTTCTTTCCTGCAATTAGATGTAAGAAAAACTCCCAACCCTTCCTGCTGGTAGTTAACGTAAGAAGTCGTAGCCTTTGATTTGCGGGACATCCTTTAAACATGGAACGTTTGCATGACCAAACTGGAATTATTAAGGATAAAAACAAGTTAGAAATTAAATGTATCCCACTTACAGGGCAGGAGGAAGCCAAATGTGGTTTAATTCTACCCTATCCTGTATATACGTCATGGTTTTACAGTCTGCAGTGTACTACCTATAACCTGTCAACACTGTTTTTCAGACATATTGAGTTTATACCATCTGTAACTGTTTATACCTAAATAATTAACTAATCAGATATTTTCTTGGTATACAGCCGGTATCAAACAGCTACTTCATTGGTGTTGTCATACAAAGGGCCACCAGTACTGATCTTTGAACTAGAAGAGTCAGAGTTCATCTTAACTTAACTGGCCTGTGGTCGTTCTGCATGGAGTTTGCATGTTCTATGTTCCCCCTGTGCATGCGTGGGTTCCCTACAGGTTCTTTAGACTATTAGGTTTATTGGTCTCTCCATTATACCCTTAGGTGTGAGTGCCTGCGTGTTTTTTTGTTCTGTGTCTCTATGTTTGCCCTGTGCATGCGTGGGTTCTCTAGACTAATATTTCAGTATATTGTGCAGCGTAATTTGAAGCTTCCCATTCGTAATTTAAGGTGTAAAACACTTTTTTTTTTTCGGTCAAACCCGAATTGAGCTGCTTTTAAATTTTTAAAGTTATTTTTTCCCCCCAGGTGCTCAAATAAAAGGCATCCAGTCCTAATATAAAACACCAAACCTTCTCAATCTAGTACTTTTCTCAGCTATTAATGTATGTTGTTAGAATAGCTGTTCTTGTTATTGTAAAAAGCATGGTTGTATGAATTGAACACTCGTGCCATGTAAAAACAATAAAATATAAGAGAACCACAAACAGGTAAAATGGTAGTTATTTATTTAAGCTTTTTTGCTCATTTTATTTTATACATTTACTGGACAATATTTGTTGATTATTACATGAAATACAGGACATAATAGCTTGTGTATGTAAACTGTTGCAGTCTGTTGTGGGGGAATAGATAGTGTTATGTAACTACCCCCTATCGGTGTTTTGTTCACTGGCGACAGACGAGTTCAAGGAATGTGTCACCACCGTATTCCTGCTCAGTTCAGATGGATTTGACCAGTCTGGACTCCGTTAACGCCGCCCCCCCCCCCCTTCTCTGGCTTATTTACACGCCTAGCTGGGCTTGATAAGCATCGAGGTCACAGCAGCAGCTGTCGCCAAGTCACGATGCACCTGCAGCATCTCTCCGAGACCAGCCGCAAAAACGCCTCAGAGCGGAGCAGCAGCAGTGAAACGTGACCCGGAGTAACGATTCGTAATCGAATACGAAGCAGGAGCAGAGCTGGCGTCAGACCCAGTGTGCTCTAACGGCGAAAAACGACGTGACTGGGTACGCGAGCAGAGGATGCCAGCTTTACAACAGGAAGCATGTGCTTCCGGTTTAGCTTCAGGAAGCAGTGGGTGGGAGGTCTTTGTTAGGCTTTGTGAAATCCTCCTGCTTCTCAGCCACAAGGAGCCTTGGTGGGCGTTAACTAGTTCATAGCTGACTTCTCAAAGGATGCAGGGAGAGCGAGACAAATCAAACAAGTGAAGAGAAAGCTGACATTTAAACTAGGTCAGGGGAAGTGAAACAGGGGTTAATGGAGGACGGCGTTGCTGCCAGACGGTCAATATGTGAGCAGCAGGGTTCAGTCAGAAGGCTGGCTTTGAAGCTTCCTACAGTCCACAACAAACGGCCTGGTGGATACGCAACAAAATAAAAATTAAATACAGCGAAAGCTTCTGCGCAATTGTCCTCTGTTACATTATTTTCTATTAGAATCGGATTTTTCTTAATGTAAAAACATTAGAACTGGTTTTGAATATATTAGAAATTCAGTTATATAAGTGTTTTAATGTAAAAAAAAAATCATTCATTCTAACAGCTTTATTGGCTCTAGCAAATAAAAAGAAAACATGTACAAAAGTGTTCCACTACTGCGTATAAATTTCCTGATGATTTTTGCAAATCCATAGTGATTTGTTAATTTGCTTTTGTGAAAAGAAATAAAAAACCGTTGGCAACCTTATATCCTTTTCTTTTCACTTCACAACTATTCATTACTTTGTGCTAGCCCAGCACAAAACATCCCATTGAAATACGTCAAGGTGTGGTTACATATTGTGCCAAAATGCGAAGAAATTTAAGGGTTAAGTATACTTAAGCAAGCCATTGTAATTGATGAGAACATGAGAGGGGCAGCAGACGTGGACAGATCAGATTTCAGGAGAAAAGAAGAGGAGCGATCTCAGTTTGTCCCAGTTTAAAACAAACCATGCTCCCACAGAAGCATAATTTTGGTAATCTTTTAATATTAGACACATATAATTTTGCTTATTTAAAAAAAATAGGCATTTAATTTTTTGTCTTTATCTTTATTTTTAAAAGATAAAGCAGAATCAGTTTGGTTTAAATAAAGGTAGGCTCCCTGTCAGCTGGTTAGTCATCTGGCAGTATTTGTGTCAAGATGATTATGGTAATGTGGATAATTCATGTTGGGGATTTGAAAGTGCGTGTGATCAGCACGCTGCAGATAAGGGCTTATGTAACCACAGACAGCATTGTTTGAGCAACGGAAAGAGAGGGAGCTGCAGAAGGATCTGTTGTTTAAAATCATTCAGTTATTTGGAGAGCTCGTCCCTTATGATCCAGAGGAAATACTTTTAAAAGCATTACTCACACAGGGATAGGAAGCTATTATTCATTATCCCCAGAAACATCTGTATGGAGGGTAGTTTGCATTCTCAGGATGTGAGGTTTGTGCTTTATTATAAACTATAACAGTCTCACCTATCACTCTGTTCATAGTCTTCAATGAGACCCTTTAGTGCATAAACTCATCCAATGCTACATTCTATTAATTCATCTCAGTCTCCCTGTCTACCTTTGCGTTACTGTAAGAAATCACACCAATACTACCATCCCTGGACACGGAAGTAAAGTCTCAATTTGATGCACATTATTTTGACTTCTAAGAAACTCCTAAGAAATTTGGATTTAAAATTATTTTCATTCTACCGTGAGGTTTGATACTTAAAGGCGTTAGAAAGCTATCTCTCTCTTTCTTTAGTATTAATATAAATGTCACCACAAGTCTTTTTACATGTGGTGCCTTGACTTAACATTTAATTGGTTCTGTGACGGAGGTCTTAATTAAAATTACTTGTGTGTCGAATCAAGTTTCCCCGTTAAAATGTATAGAAACGCCATTAATTCATTAGAACCCCCAAAAACAACACATGGATTTTTTAACATGGTTTTTATTACATAGTTTTTATTAAGAAAATGTACTTATAAATAACAAACGCAGTGTTGTATAAAATTACAGTAATGAATGTAGAATGTTCTGAAATAAAGTTTTTTATTAAATACAGTTTAACATACAGCGTTTACCTTGGAGGTCCGACAGCATAAAGATGCTGACCTTTCTCCTTTTCGCCATATTTTCTTCACTTTGATCTGCAGGGTTTTTCATCAAAAATCTCTCCATTTTAACATGTTTGATCCTCCCTCTCAGAATGTCTCTGAAATTAGTTAGGCTATGGTTAAATAGCGGCGTCACACGCCTAGTCGCAACCTTCTCTGGGGGTTACTTCTGAATAAAGTGTGAAAAGTTGCTCCTACATTCCCAACATTTCCTTTATCAATCTGGTAGAGATAACAGTCTCCTCCGTGTCATCCGCCCACAAGTGGTGGGATGTCTGAAGTCGGCTCGTTAGCCCAATTTTAAACCCAATTTTAGCTCTCAGGTCAAAAGAAAAAAAAACGACTGAGAGACGGCTTGTATCTCGAGGAACTTGTTAGCTGGGACACTCGTAAGTCAAGGTATAACAGTATATCTATTTCAGTAATCAGTGTGTTGGAAATAGAACAATTGAACTCTTCCTATAATTGCTGAACAACCTGGTAGATTTTTCTTGATATACCAATGTATATAATGTATATGTATAAAAATTAGCTTCAGTTGGCTTCGTACATTTGGCTTCTGGTTTACAAGAATTAAGAAAGTCAAAGGCAAAACTGATTTTTATCTCACAAACCGCTTCACGGACTCCAACAATGGGGAACCTCCAGAAATAGTGAAAGCAATTTGCCACAGCAGTTATAGAAAACCTCCAGTGCACAGCTCAGTTTCAAAGTTTAGTCTTTCCTTCTTAACAGTTTACATTCCTCCAGCTAAATTCTCAATAAGGGACATTGCTCTTGATGTTTTAGGAGACCCTTTTTATTTATCCGGCGTTCTTGCCTGTGCCTGTTTTTATAATACTAGTTTTCAACTTACAATCAACAACCATTTTATTAGCTACACATTCAATTCCTTAACACATACTAACGCGAATCGACCAATCATGGGACAGGCGCTCAACGCATTTTAGATATCTAAACGTGGCGAAGGCGACTGGTTGAAGTTGCGCCTGAGCATCACAACGGGGTAACATAGTTGTCGTTGCTGGTTTCCATGGCTGGTCTTAGAGTTTCAGAACTGGCTGATCTGCAGGGATTTTCAGTCACAGGCATCTCACAGATTTACAGACAACCGTCTGAAAAAGTTAAGATTTTTATTCAGTGGTCGTCGTGTGGACGAAAATGCCAAGCTGGTGTTAAAAATCAGGGGAGATTAGTTAAACTGGCTGGAGATAACGCAAAGGCAACAAAATCTTAAATAACCACTCATTTACAACCAAAGTGTGTGTAAATCCATCTCAGAACGCAGAACATCCTAAAGAAAATGGCCTACTCCGGCAGAAAAACCACTTTAGGCGCCACTTCTGATAGATAGGAACAGACGTTAGAGTTTTTATAGGAGCACCAGAATTGAAAGATGGCACACTGGAAACATTCCACATCCAAACTGTCTTGATTTCAGCTGTGATCAAATGGTAGGGGGAGAATTGTGTAGGGGCTAAATTTGCTTCCTAAGTTTTCATTTAAACTTTCAAATTAGATAAAACTAAATCTAGATTCAGCAGCTTAATTGGGCTTCTGCTTGCACCCAAACAAAAAGATGCCACAAACATACTAAGGTAGCAACCACGGCTTGTCTTTAATGATAACTTTGTATTTTCCTTGACAACTGATTCAGCACAGAAAGTGATGAAACAATAGCTGCTATATAGTTGTTTTACATTAAAGCTTGAAGTTAATTTAGCTTGTTTCAGTCTTTTTTTTTCCCACAGTGTTAAAACTGAGCAGTTTATCACTGTCGCTTTAAAACTGATTCCTATTGAACATTCACCTTTTCGGCCTGAAGCCTTATCATGTTAAAATCCAGGCGACCTCTGAGGAGTTCGTTTAGTGCAGAGTTTCTGTGTTGGTGCTCCAGAATAATGTTGTTTTTCAGAGGTTCATCACAGTTTGGCTCCAAGCATCTCAGAGGCCACAAAGTGAGTACTTTTGTTTTCATTGAGCTGCTTTCCTGCTGGAAGATCTGTGTGAAAGACATTCCCGCCTTCTTATGTGCCAAAGATCACAAATCTTAGCGTTAAACATTTGCAGCTATTTCATTAACGGCCATCCAAGTTAGACTGTTGGAATAACATGTGGTGTTTTTCTTTCCGCCAACCTCTTGCAGATCTGGAAAGATTTTTTTTAATTTAATACTTAGTTTTACATAGTTGTTAAACCAACATATTAAAAAAAAATGCTAAATAAAAGTATAATAGAAAAGTTTTTTTGTCTCTGGTTTCTTCAGATCTCATACTGTAATGTCAATCGTCTTCAGGTTTTAGGACAACAACATTGAGGAAATAGTCCAAGCAACTTATATAATTGAATTTATTAAAAAAACTCAGCACTGTGCAAAAAGTTTAAACCAAATCTTGTTTCTTCAAGACTCGCCTTAAAGGAATTAAAGTTTTTTTTATGTTTTAGAGTGATATTAATAAGTAGTTCTTCAGGTTTTTTCATTCTTTGGTTGTTTTGGCTGCTTTTCGTTTACCGAACCCAGACAGCATATTGTCCAATTTATGCATAAGTGAAAATAAAAAAATAACCCCCCTTGGATGTTAACAGTAAACAGTTTCTGAAAGTCATGATTTTAGAAAATGAAAACAAAAACAGCAAATACTTGGCTTAAAACCTGAGAGAGTCCTTCTTTCATAAAAAAAACTCTGTTAAATAAAGTTATTTGGGTTATTTGTGAAAAGCTGCTAAGTATCAAAATATCCACATAAAAACTGGTTGTTTGCTAAAATGTACATGACACACCCCTTGTTCTTTCACCGTTTTTTTTGTATTTATGTTTGAGTTATTCATAACTCTGTGATATGAGGCAAACATTTTGTATTCACCCAGGACTCAGCTCCTTTCTTCAAGGAGTTTTAGGTACTGAGTTTACACACTAATATTCAGGAACACTGATGCACAGGAACTTGAAATCACGCAGTTCAGATGAGGAGTTGATATTCCTCATTTATAAGACATTTATTGATTTTATTTATTGACTGCTGATAAAGACTGGGAGAAAAAGCGGCCATAGTTCAAAGTATAACCCTCCAAGTTCTCAACAGTTGATCAAGGATGTTCTTCATTTTAAGAAACTCTGGCTACTTTAAAGCAACGTGTTCTAAAATGAGGGATAATTCTGGACTTTTCCCAGTACAGTGTTTGCAGGTAGGCATTGAACTGGGGCTCGGTTGGTCCTCTGCTTCCAGGAAATACAATTAGAAACGTCACAGATACCAACCAAATTTTCCCACGGACCAGCATACCACCGATCGCTTTTAGTCATGAACCTCAGCTTGTTAGGCTTCTGCTCATTTGAAATCTTTCAGTGAGGTCCAGCCTGCTTGGCAATCCCCCCCCCCCCCCCCCCGGTCTGGGTCCTCTCTGTACAATAGACGGGAGGTGAAACGAGTCATTGAAAGTGTCGGCATTGGGCTTTGGTCCGTCATGCTGGAATCTGAGAGGGTTTTTTTAATTAAACCTGAGCTCCTGACTGACTCTTGGTTGGAAGTGCCAGCGTGGGACTTTTGTGCATCTCCAAGATAAAGTGAGGAAGACGAGGCTGTCTCTCCTGCTTGAGCAGCTTCAACACTGACGAGTCCTCCAAGCCTGCCAAGTCCGGCTGGAGGGTTTATTGTACCTCTTTTCTTCCCTTCTCCTCTCTGGCAGGCAAACCCAACAGACCCTAAACATAACCTTTTTTTTTTTCATTCAGAGTCACCCATCCATCTTACTCTCTATCCCCCCCCCCCCCCCCCCCCCCACTTGCTTCAAGGCCTTTTCAGACATGCCCTTCATCCTGGGAATGTTTTGGCATTTTCACACATCAGGCCTTAAATCCTGGAGCTTTAAAGCCGCTTTGGCAGGATTCCATCCTAAAACCCTTGAACTGTGCAAAGTTTCTCTCAGTCTCATTAGCTGCACAAACTATCAGAATATGTACCGTTACACTAAATGTATGAAAAACCTAAATGTTAACAGCAACGGCAGTTCTTAAATACAAACAAGCAGATCGTGTAACATTTTGTGAACTTAAAGAAAGTGTGGTGTTTTTACTCAATTTTTAGACCATAAGAATTTCAGAGTTGAAAATTGAGATTTGGATTTTATTTCCTCTAATATAAACACAACTTTTGTTATTTAACGACTCTGATTCTGTTATGTAACGAGCTTTAGGAACTTCAGATTTTTGCGTCAATATTAAAACACGACGTTTAGAAGTATTTTGTAAGTGCTGATTGTGCAGAAAATGTGCCATCCTGTCACTCTGGCTTTGTAGATTAAAACTGGAGCTACTGTTAAAAAATATGACCTGATTAAGCTGAGGAGGTAACAGCTTGAGTAGCGAGCCTGCAGAAAGATTACCTTCATTACAGCAAATCTTTACAAATCTGGTCGCCATCTCATTTTGTTTTGGGAAGGAGAAAAATGCATATTACCCCTGTTTCAGCCGCCTGAACAGCAGTCCTCAGCGACAACAGGGGGGGAGAAGCAACACTTTCTTACTCTGTGTTAAATGCAGCCAGAAGAAACTCTGGTCACTCCAAGATTTTTCCCATTAAAATAACTTTAAACAGCGGAAACTAAATGACCAACAAGAGGAGTTTTATTAAGGCCTCAGCCTAGTTCAACAAGTTCCTACATTTCCACAGTATGAGGTTTTAGCCAGAAATATATAACCTTATCAAACAATAGTTTTGCATTTTATGTCTCAATTTATAAACATTTAATACTAAAAACATGTTAATGCATTGTGCAAATTATTTCTAATTGATCAAAATCGAGGTTAAAATGATCAAAAGGCGTTTTTTTAGGGGGTAAATCTCTATAAAGAGCAAATAACGTCTCATTAGCAAAGCACGGCGGTGGCAGCATAGTGATATGGATGAGATTTTTAACAGCTGCAGCAAAGATGCCAGTTTGTTTGATTGTTCTTTTAGAAAACCTTTATCAAAGTGTAGCAAAATTTAATTAAAACAAAATGAGGCCTCATGCCCCACTGCAGTGGCTTTTATTGGAAGGAAACACTTGGTTCAACCAAATATATAAAAGTCCAAGCAATTACGATTCAGTCTGATTGATTCAGACAGGACTTCTTCGGAAGAATCCAATACTTTTCCTTCCAGAAATGTAAAAATATTGTGTAAAACAAAATATACATTTCCAAGTTCTTTATTCTGATATGTGCAGGATGTGCACTTCTCTTTTAGGGTTTAATAATGAAGGTCTCTGAATATTAAACCCAAAGAGCCTTTTATATTCTGTCTTAGCTTGTGCACAGCGTACATTAAAAAAAAAGAAGAAACTAAAGAGCTAAAAAGGTTTTTATGCCGATAACGCAGGGTTCATTTCCGATATTTCTGAATGAGCTGACAATGATTGTGTGACTAAAAATAAAAATCCAGTCTTATTCTGTTCTTATTTACAGATATGCTGGTGCATGCGTTTCCCAGACTTTAATCGTTCCCCGTTGTCTGTTGCAGGGAGCAGAGGCCATGGTTCTGGAGAGCGTGATGTTCGCCATCCTGGCTGAGAGGGAGCTGGGACCCAAACTCTACGGCATTTTCCCTCAGGGCCGCCTGGAGCAGTACATCCCTGTAAGTCGACATGCTTCCCAGTATCCTCAGGGCATTTTGTTTACATGTAGAGTCCCAGTGATTGTCTCAAAATGAACAGCCAGAAGAATTATTACATCAGCCAGTGTATTAATCTACGCCACCTTGGTCAAAAATTTCCTATATAAAGGAACCAGTTGATTGCATCAAAGTCCCGACAAGCAGCATTCCCTCCTGAAGAAGCGTAGAGCCACAGGGAGAGTCATCTGCATTGTCCATGGCTTTGCTGCAATCCCTCATACTGAGCAAGCATGAAGCAACAGTGGAAAGAAAAACTCCCCATTAACGGGAAGGAAAACCTCCAGCAGAACCGGGCTCAGTATGAACGGCCATCTGCCTCGACCGACTGGGGTTACAGAAGACAGAGCAGAGACACAACAAGACAGACAAAAAAGCACAGAAGCACACATTGATCTAGTAATCTGTTCTATATTAGATGGTAGTAGCGGGTGAGCCGTCTTCTCTGGATGATGTCACAGTTAACAGAACGCCAGACCAGGTGTACCTACTATGAAGAAAAAAGAGAGAGAACAAAAAGTTAAAAGCTGAAATGCCTAGGCCTATCACAGCACAACTATAGAGGTAGCTCAGGGTAACATGAGCCACTCTAACTATAAGCTTTGTCAAAAAGCAAAGTTTTAAGATTAGTCTTAAAAATAGACAGGGTGTCTGCCTCACGGACCAAAACTGGGAGTTGGTTCCACAGGAGAGGAGCCTGATAGCTAAAGTATCTGCCTCCCATTCTACTTTTAGAGACTCTAGGAACCACCAGCAGACCTGCGGTCTGAGAGC
Organism: Fundulus heteroclitus; assembly: GCF_011125445.2. Lineage (NCBI taxonomy): Eukaryota > Metazoa > Chordata > Actinopteri > Cyprinodontiformes > Fundulidae > Fundulus > Fundulus heteroclitus. The sequence continues at coordinate 30,684,489 of NC_046362.1, read as the reverse complement.
GAAGTTCTCTGTTAGGAACATACGGGGTAATCAGAGCTCTGGTATATGATGGAGTTTGATTATTAAGGGCTTTATATGTTAGAAGAAGAATTTTAAATTCTATTCTTGATTTAACAGGAAGCCAATGAAGGGAAGCTAAAATTGGAGAAATATGAACTTGTTGATTTTCATCAGAACTCTTGCTGCAGCATTTTGGATCAGCTGAAGGCTTTGAACTGCATTTTGTGGACTTCCTGATAGTAAAGAATTACAATAGTCCAGCCTTGAAGTAACAAATGCATGGACTAGTTTTTCAGCATCACTCCTGGACAGAATGTTTCTAATTTAGGCGATATTCCGGAGGTGAAAAAAGGAAACTCTAAAAACCTGTTTAATATGGGATTTAAATGACATGTCTTGGTCAAAAATAACACCAAGAGTTTTTACTTTATTACCAGAGGCCAAGTTAATGCCATCCTAATTCACTAATATTCAGGAACACTGATGCGCAGGAACTGTATGTATTGACTGCTGATAAGTTATTGACACGTCAAGATTATCAGGCTGCTCTTCCTTCTGTGTTGCTGTAGACACCTGTGGTTCTCTCTTATCTCTCGTGTTGTAATTTGACCTTTCACATGACCCGGTCTTGTAAAGTTCCACATCAAAGCAACCAAATATATTAGTTTTTTCCAGAAACATCCTGGAAAATGTTGAAACTGCTGTGAGATAATCAAATTTTCCTGGAACAAAAAGGGAAAAGGAATGTTTAAGTATCACAATTTCTATAAATTCAAGATAAAACACATTTAAATACATAAACCTTTTATTTGCAAACAATTGCATCTTCTAAGAATGACTTGATTGTTAAAATGTCTTTAAACCGTTTCCATGTTACACCACTTTATTTCTTGTGCCCCACAACAGCTGACCAAAGTGCTATATAAAAAATATAAATGAGAGAACAGGAGTAAAAAAATAAAAATAAAACAACCACGAGTTAATACATGACTGAAGCGAAACTTCAAACTTAAGCCAGCTGGCTTGTTCTTGTAAGTCAGAAATAGATGTTTAAGAAACTGATGAAGATGCTTTTCACCACGAAAAATTAATCAAACATAACTGCCAGCAGGTATTTCATTATATGCAAGTTATTACTTAGTGTTTGAAATGTTAGCCTTTATATTAGGACCTTTTTTGGAGAATTTGGGCTGTAGTCTTGACTTTAGTAGAACCCAGTGAAGAGATGAATTCATATATATGTGTGTTTAGTGAAAGTGCACCATTGAGCAGTGGTCGGCAGTATGTAAAAAAAAAAAAGCAAGTTTCATATAAATAAAACTGATTCAGTGAGGGAAACGTTGAGCTGTGATGGAAAGAGCCAATACTGAGCCAGAAGGGTTGTTATCTTGTTCTAACATTGACTAGAAAATCTACTGAAAAACCTAAACTTCCTCTAACAACACGGTCCTCAAACTGTGACCTTAAAATGAACAAAAGCAGTTTTGAGACCCTCCAGCGGCTCAGGTTAGGTAACAGGTTGATCTGCAGCAGCTGACCTAATGTTAGTACCAATAAACATACAGAGACAGAAAATATGGTCGATGGACACGTAGTTTATGGTTCCTTTTAAATTTGTAACTTTTTTTTTCCAGTTTCCATCAACTTCAAATATTTTTGATGCCTTTAAGTCACCTTTGTGGTGAATTTAGTTTGTAAGAAAACAAAAATTCAACAAACGCAACAATTTCCAACCAATGAGGTATCTTTCTAGTTTCTGAAAGGATGACTATGTGCTATTGCAATCTTTGCAGAGTCGTAAACTGGACACCTGCGAGTTAGGCGACCCGAGCATCTCCGCTGAGGTCGCACAGAAGATGGCCAGGTTCCACGGGATGAGGATGCCCTTCAACAAGGAGCCAAAGTGGCTGTTTGGAACCATGGAGAAGTGAGTCATTTTGGCCTTTTACATCACCATTTAATTAACAGAACTTTGATACGTTTTGGTTATTCAGTAACCTAGGCTTTTTCAAAGATAACCCGTAAAACTGCTGATAAGTTATTGACACATCAAGATTATCAGGCTGCTCTTCCTTCTGTGTCCCTGTAGACACCTGTGGTTCTCTCTTATCTCTCGTGTTGTAATTTGACCTTTCACGTGACCCGGTCTTGTAAAGTTCCACATCAAAGCAACAAATCATTTTTTCCAGAAACATCCTGGAAGATGTTGAAACTACTGCGAAATAATAAAAATTTTCCTGACAAAAAAGGAAAAGGATTGTTACGCCTGAGGGTTCTTCCACTCTGTGACAGCAAGCTAGAGATTTCTGAAATAATGATTTTGAACACTTAATGCAAAATGTTTAGTATCACAATTGCTATACATTTAAGATAAAACACATTGAAATACATAAACTTTAGAGTGTAGCAGCTAAGACAGGGGTCAGACCAATAAGAGACTTAAAAACATCTGCAACAATTTTAAAATTGATTCAAAACTAAACGGGATGCCAGTGAAGGGATGCCTTTGAGTTTTTGACGTTCTGGGAAGGCCAATAGGCTTCAGTTAAAATGCTTCGAATGTGTCTCGAATCTCATCCGGTTTCCAAAAAACTGCAACAATGACACAAAGAGACCCCAGGCAGCTTAGAAGGGTCTGGAATTTAAATTGAGATTTTTATTAGTATTAAAAAAAAACAAGCGTATGAACAAATATCTACATCTTCATGCTTTAATCTCCATTCCATTGTGTTAATAATCCGTTCATTCACACACACACACAGAAATACGAACAAACATAAACCCACAGGCTGTGGTTCAATAATTACAGTGTTAGAAAAACAGAAATACAACTTTTTCACATTTATTTTAAAAGTGCCTAAAACCAGACTGAGAGATACATTTTAATCTTGGAAATTATGTGATTAACACATGACAATTAAACAAGACCGACAGTTTGATTTGAAGTATGGAACTCCAAACCCAATGCAAGTAAAAACACTGCAGTTTAAAGTCCTCCACGAAGAAGACAAGGGGAATTATACTTTACAACTCTAGGCCTTGTCAAAAAGGAATATATTATCATAAAATGATAATTTAATGAATTTAATGTATAATGTCTCTAGAGCTGTGAGGCCAGCCTGAAAAGCTTTGTTGTCTTTGGGTCGGATAATAAGAGACCGTATCATTATCAAGCAAGTCTTAGCTAAAATTCCAACATTATACTAAAAATGCAACAATGACAAATTGTTTAATACGTTTAAGAACAGCACAGTTGCACTTGAATGATAGATACTGTAGAATAACTTAGTAACTGGGTTATTTCAAGTCAAATCAAGCAAAAGGTCTTCGACACGAACCTTTTGAGTAACGGTCCGTGTCATCCATCCACCAGGTACCTGAGCCAAGTCATGAGGCTGAACTTCACCAGAGAGTCCCATCTGCGCCGCTTCAACCGCTTTCTCGCCTACAACCTGCCACAGGAGATGGAAACGCTGAAGTAAGCTACCAAGATCCCTCATCTAGGAGTATGTGGAGAATGCGATGATGGTGCCTCGTCTAGGAAAGACATTTTCAGAGTTTGTTCATCTGTGAGCAATGAAGCCTTAAAAAAGCTCGTGAGAGTGCAAATCTGATGCAAATCTGTGTCAGAACACTCGGTCGGTGTTACATACATGAGTAAAAATGGCTGTACGATCTTAATCTGAAGTAGATGAGCTTTGAGGATCTCTTTTTATCAGCCATATATGATCAATGAAAGGTTTGCATCTGGATGGGCAGATTTGGCAACCGTAGGCATTCAGTGCAAATCTAACCAAATTTGTATCCTTGGATAAGCACTTTTCTTTGTTCCAAGCATCATAAGTGACTTTTATTATTTATATGTGATCAGGTCGCTGCTGGAGTCCACTCACTCCCCTGTTGTGTTCTGCCATAATGACTGCCAGGAAGGTAAGACACACCCTCCCTTTGTCTTTACACTGTATTCGTTATCTTTGGTCCTTTTTTTTTTTTAGAGGTACTCAGTTTTGTTTCTTGGGTTGCTTTTCAGGGAACATCCTGCTCCTGAATGTCCACCACAGCTCAGAGAAACAGAAGCTGATGCTAATTGACTTTGAATACAGCAGTTACAACTACAGGTACAAAGCAGAAAACTGCAGCCGATGTTTTACGCCGAGGAGCGATCGGAGCTGTGTTTCAGGCGCAAATTTGGAGCGGTTTGGTGTGGAGTGCTTTAGTGGCGACTGCGACATCTTTTACTGTTCTGGTTCAGTGACAGCGGACTTATACTCTTAGGATGTAGGGAATAATAACAAAGGCTGATGTAAAATAATTACATATAGTCAAGTCTTAAATTACTTTCTACAAAAAATAATAATAAAAAAACTTTATAAATGTAGAAAAGTGAGTTATTATCAAAATTATCACCAGATAAAATAAGACAAAAATGGTAAAGAAGGGGCAGAATCCATAATTTTCTCCAAACAGTTCAACTCTCCAATCGCCCATCCTCCTTCCAGTAACTCTCCTCCCATCTGACCTTCTAGCCCCTGAAAAGGAGATTGGCTCTGCTGATAATCTACAGTATAGAGTGACCCAGAACAAAGTCAGAGACAGCAGGGGGGTGGAGATGGGGGCGGGGTTGGGGGGGGTGGGGATTTGGGTTGGCGGCTGGTCTCATCAATATTTGTTTACTCTGGCACTTTTAATTCAGCCTGTTCAGTGTTCGCTGCAGCTGTTACATAAACGCTGTTCTGCAGACTAATAACGGTGCCCAGGATGGAGAGAATGGAAAGACATGACTGTGCAGTGGACTTCCAATGCCAGATTATATAAAAAAAAAAACACTTTTTTTATTGTGTGTGTGTGAATTCCTCAGTGGCTCATTTATGGGAAACAGTAGCTCACAGGGAACTCCCACCTCCTCCCACCAAACTGCAGCCTATCCCCTTCAAATGTTGCAGAGCAAACACGTGACCTCAGGGTGCCGTCCTCACCAGTGCGCACACACACACACACACACACACACACACACACACACAAACAAATACAGGGGGTGTTTGGTTTTTTTTTCAGTCTCGGCTGATGGGTATTGGCTTGAAAAGGAGACAGAACAGCATACGAGCCCCGTTTAGCTCCTCCCAGCAGAGCAGAGGGAGACTTTGAGATGAAAACAATTCAACAGTCCTGATAAAATGTGTGGGAAACTGTATCTAGCTCAAGGCAAGCAGCCACTGTCTGCAGCTGTCCACATCATTTTGGCCATCAGGGAATCACTTTAAACTCGGTCTTTTGCTGATAACTGAGTTTTGGTCCATTTGCAATGTGTAATTTATACAGTTTCAACCACTATCACTGCAAAAAGGGAACTAAACGTAAGTGAAATCTTCTTGAAATCAGTTTATTTTTCCTTGAATAGAGCAGGTAAATAAGACTACTTGCCAGTGGAATAAGAGTTTTGCACTTAAAATAGGAACAATTCATCTCCATCATCTTATTTTAAGTGCAGGATATCTAATTATCTAATTTTAGGGGTAAAAATACTCATTCCATTGGCAAATAATCTTATTTAGCTCCTCAAATCAAAGACAAATACACTAATTTCAAGAAATTTTTACTTACTTTTAGTTTGCTTTTAGCAGTGAGTCCTCAAAAAAAGGGTTTTCACGACTGCCAGTTCAGTCATGTGAAGGAAATATGTACCCCTTCCTCCCCCCACCACCACCACCACCACCACCACCACCACCCTGCTTCCACCAATGATTTGAGGAGGAAAATAGCATTCCAGCATGGCTATTAGACATCATCCATTAACTGATTATCAGAGAGCGTGATCACCTCCATAAAGCAGCTCTGGAGCGTTCAGGCGTGTCTTAACACAATGTCAAAGTGGAAATACATACGCGATGACCCTAGAAGGGTTTGAAAGCCATTCGTAAATGACTTGAAGAAAGAAAAGCTTTGGTTTACAGACGCACACGACGTATGGCGCTACGTGCGTTTGATGGGATTTGAACAAGGCTGACATGTTTGGACAAACTATTCGGAGAAATCTGACACACGAGGACAAATGACTCACACCAACCGTCAAACATAGTAGTGGAGGTGAGATGGGCGTCGGAGTCACTGAGCTGACTGAATCAAACGTGAGGCCAGTGGGTCAGCTGCTGAAACCTGGCTCAGAGGTCTTCCAGATGATAACCGAAATGTAAAGCTTCCACAGGCTGCTGAATCATTTGAACTTAAACGTTCTTTTGTTTCTAAAGGTTTAATGGTGCTAGTATTCATTCGTTGGTAGTTTGACTTGAAGAAGGGCAGAGAGAGAAAAGTAAAACGCACAGTAAAGGACCTGGGTCACGAACCAAAACCAGGAGAGCTGTTACCTACCTCTTTAGGCCATGATGCACAACTTTCTCTTTTTGCTGAGTATATTTTACAGTAAATCAGAAAAACTAATTTTTGCCCTAGTGATTTTCTAAACATGCTAGAAATCTGGTGGTATTAGCTACATCAGATCAGGAAAATCTATTTTCTATACATTTAAAACACTTAGAAGAGCAAAAACAGACTGCTATCAAAGTTTGAGGGGATGGTAGGGTTATGAAATACCCAGGCAGGAGCTGAAATCCATCCATAAAATTCACTAAAAGCAAAAACAAGGGCTGGTTTAAACGGGTTTTGAGCCAACAAAGGTATTTAGGATTTCAACACACTGAAAAACTCACTTTTCCTGACTTGGGATCGTGTTTATGAAATAGGGACCTACAGAAATAACACGGAGTAGAAAAAAAAATACCTCAGTATTGATATTCTGAAAACGTAATTTATAAAGAAAATGCTGGCTTTTTAAAAGTTGCGTTTAGAAAAGTTTGGTGTCAATCTCAACGCAAACCGTTTTTAAACATTAAACCGATGGAATGTAACACAGACATTATATCACAAAGACATTACGTGTGCTTGTCGAGGAGTTAAACATTAACAACTTCAGCGACTATAATAATAAAGTCCACTATTTGTAAATAATTAGAATAGAATAGAAAAGAAACATCTTTTATATGGAAGTTTAGGTGTACCAGCAGAAAGGTGACTGACAAAAGGAAAGTATGGAGATACACACAAAGGTAAAAAAATAAAGACTAAAACTGTAATAATATAACGCTTGGAACTCCACATTACTCCAGACATTTGAATTGAGAAAGTTTTCTGGAAGGGAAGCGAAACGTCTTCAAACTTCAGGGGAAAAAAAAATCCAGTTTTGTTTTTTAACTTTTTTTGGAATCCTTTCAATGTGTTTTCTAAACTGTCAGAACCTTTATTGGTGACACAAAAGACACTAACTCTGTCTGTTTGGCCTGCAGAGGCTTTGACATCGGCAACCATTTCTGTGAATGGATGTACGACTACACCTGCGACGAGTTTCCCTTCTTCAAAGTCGATGCTCAGAACTACCCTTCAAAAGCTCAGCAGGTGCGCGTCACCTCACTCATCGTATCTCATGCGTTTTATTCGTTGCACTAATTGGCGGATTGACGGTTTGAATGTTTTTTTTTTTTTTTATGGGCAGCTTCACTTCATCGAGAGCTACCTGCGAGAGTCTGACCAGGGCTTCGGCAACCTGAGCGAAGAGCACCAGATGAGGCTGAAAGAGGAGCTGTACGTGGAGGTCAACAGGTGAGTTTAGTCGGAGTAAAACGTTGAACCTGAGGCAGACTGATCAGCATGAAAGTAATACTTGGAAAGCATTATCTGTAAGAGGTACTGAACTTACTTTGTGTTTGTTTCTGTGTGCAGGTTCTCACTTGCATCTCACTTCTTTTGGGGCTTGTGGTCCATCATCCAAGCGAGGCTGTCAACCATCGAGTTTGGATATTTGGTGAGCAATTTATTTATTTATTTATTTTAATGAACAGGGATCATGCTACCAAAGTTCACAACCTGACAAATTCTCTTGCAAGTGTCTACTTTGTAGTCAAATATTTTCACCGTCATTGCTGAGTTTGTCTGTAAAAATGGCAGCAAGCGCAGTGTCAACACCTAGAGTCGAGGTGGGAGCAGAGTCCACGGCGGCAGGTTACCACGATAGCCGGAAAGGATTCAATGAACTCATGGTTATTTAATAGCCTCATATCCAGAGATGTTTGCCTAAAAAAACATTTATAGATTGTGCTGTTGTTTTAACATGACCTCAACTATTGCATTTTATTTGTTTAGCAAAGGAAACTAATTCTTTGAACAGCTTCAATATCTTTATTTGAACTTTGGATGAATTTTTTTTTTGGTCATTTTCACAGGAAAATGAATTGAGTATCATTCATTCAATCATAAAATGCTCCTAAACACAAGGGATAAACTGCTGTTGTGTAACCGCATACATAGGCAAGGCAAGGCAAGGCAAATTTATTTATATAGCACAATTCAGTACAAGACAATACAAAGTGCTTTACATGATTAAGATATAGCAAAATAATAAAATGTAGATAGAAAATAGAATAAAAGCAAGTAGGGATGGAATGTAGTAACAAAAAAGAACATTAAAAAACAGTATAACTGTTTAACTAGAACAGTCAAAGGTAATTTTAAACAGATGTGTTTTTAATCTTGATTTAAAATAACTCAGGCTTTCCGCACTTTTACAGTTTTCTGGAAGTTTGTTCCAGATCAGTGGAGCATAGGAACTAAATGCTGCTTCTCCGTGTTTGGTTCTGGTTCTAGGTACGCAGAGTAGGCTGGAGCCAGAAGACCTGAGTGGTCTGGAGGCTTGATACACTGATAACAAGTCTGTGATGTATTTAGGTGCTAAGCCATTCGGGGATTTATAGACTAACAGAAGTATTTTAAAGTCTATTCTCTGAGATACAGGGAGCCAGTGTAAGGACTTTAGAACTGGGGTTATGTGCTCTACTTTCTTAGTCTTAGTGAGGACGCGGGCAGCATAGGCCAACTACAGTGACGTCAACTATTTAGCTGTATAGGAAAGCTTTTGTTTAAGAGTCTATATATTCATGAATGCTTGGTTGTGTTGCAGGAGTACGCCCAGGCCAGGTTTGACGCCTACTTCCAGCAGAAGAGGATTTGGGCCGCCTAATGTAGCAGGACAACCGGGCGGTTAGACAACACATTGAGCCAAAATGTCAGCAAGAGGACACGAAGGCTGAAAAAGATTCAAAGATCCATGCTTTACGTACACTCCCTGCCTGTTACGGGGGATTCGCTGCCTCCGGTTGGTGTTTTGTTGACCAAAGCCAAGACGTAATCCCATGGCTAAGGCACTTGAAGTACGCCTCACAATCAACCGCAGCTCAAAGTTTACAGTGTAGCTACACAAAGGCCAACTGAAAAAGGAAAGAAGACATGGCTTTTCTAACCTTCATTACCGCTCTGATGTCCTCTCTGCTTCTGCTGGACCATATCGCTAGCATGACAAGTTTGAGTTGGTAAACGGCAGACTTCGGTTACCGCTAGAGCGGAAATGGTAACATTGCATCAATGTGTATGTATAGATCATTCCCTGAAGGAGATGCTCTATGGGAACGAACCAAAACGCAGACTACTCTGCATAGACTTGCTCACTGAGGCAGCCAGTTGCTGACTATGTATGTTATAATATATTATATAGATTTCAATGTGCCAGTAGAGTGTTACTCGTGGACTGGGAGGGCAGGAGAAAACCTGAATTCACTTATCGGTCTGATTTTCTGTAAACACTTGCTGTTCGCGTGGTTTAATTTTTTTATTTGGGTGTGTTTGTCATTGTCAGGCCAGAATCTTTTAAAGATGTGAACATTTTCCACCAAACTATATCCAAATACATCAAATCGTCAGGAATGTTAGCTATGCTCATGCCTGAGTCTTAGTGATATACTTACTAATCATACTCACAACTTTGCTTTATATTTTATAAAACAGAGGGATGGAGTGACCAGTAGATACACATCTCTGTACAGTTTACTGAGCCAAATACCTCAGCAGGTTTTTATGAACGTTGCTGCTAAACTCCACACATTGGTAATTGTATACTAAAGACGGCTTTACACAGCATTTGTTCTTTACTTTGACAATGGATTCTTTGGTGATTGGTCACTCGTGTGCCTGGTACCACGCTGCCTCATTATTGTATTCTTCTGGCAGAATAATGACACAGGCAGTCCAGTCACGGATCAACGATAGTTTGTTTTGCACAAATTACAACAATGAAAGTTGTAAATAATTACTGTGAGGTATTTAAATGATTTCTACAATTTAGAAACCTGAGTCCCATTGCAAGTCCAAGCTCATATTATAGTCATTACAATCTATTGTAATTATCTGCTAGTAAGGCCATCTTTGCCATTTCCTCAGACCAATGTAACAGCTTAGTGTTTAGTTTTTTGTTTTTATACTTTACTTCAATACGATCAGTTTAATTGACACAATAGGCTTGTTTTTAACATGGTTCCTAGGATGTTGAAGTTTATTCCATTCTTTATTTTCCTTATTTAATTTTAAAAAATATATAGAAATCTCATTACTTCTTGTCTAATTGTCATCTTTTTTTTTGCCATATCATATTTTTAAATTAACATATTAACCATAAGTATATTTCATAAGCCATGTATATGACTTGATCAAAGTTAAAAAAGGAACACTTATACCCAAATTATTTAGACCGGCTTGAATGCAGGTTTTAAACTACTCCTGTTTTTCTTAAACTGCGTCTAATTTAGATCAAGCATGCAAAGGGGCGAAACAGTAATATTTTAATCTTCCTATACTGAATAATTAATCAAAGTTCACAAACTGCTTTGGGAAACATTAAAAAAATAATCAGAATATCCATCCACCACCCTAGAAAAAGGCAACAAAAACCTACTTTCTCTATTGTATTGCTCTTTTCTGCCGCTGAAACATTTAAGTTCAGTACTTAAAAGTTGGCTAATAGGTCTCATTTGAGTTTTTGAGAAATCTGAGAAAGTTGGTAGTTTACAAATGGAAAATGAGTAGGAACCTTGCTAAATTTAGCCTCTTTAACTGTGTAAAGTTAATAATTAGGCTACTACCAACATTTTAATTGTGAATGTATACAAACGGTTTTTATGAACTGGTCTTTAATTTTAAACTGAAGCTTACACAATCAAGCTTCTATTGAACAATAGATTTGTATTTTCCTGTTTTATTGAGTTTTCATAGCTGTAGCTCCTGACAGCTAGCTATGCTAGCTATGACACTAGTTGTTTTTTCTAGCTTTAGCTAAAGCTCTCAAAAGTGACTGAATTTTTAATTGGATCATTAGATAAAGCAGCGGGAAAAGTCCTAACGTATAAAAGTAGTACAGGCTAACTAGCCTAGCATAAATGTTGATACACACCGGGGTGACCAGATGTCCCCGATTTCCGGGGACAGTCCTCATTTTGGATGACCTGTCCACGGCAAAAGCTGTCCCTGGAAATGTCCCGGATTTCATGGTATCATGATGGAATTAAAAAGTTTAGTGCAACAAGAGGTATTTTCCCGTTCCCGACGTGGTAGCTGAGCTGAGCCGAACGCGCCTTCCCCGCCCTGTCGGCGTTGCAGACGTCATCCCCAACGACACAGAATGTTATACCATTATTCTAAAGACGAGTATTAAAAATGTTGTGTATTACCTTTTTTACAATTCAAATCTTTTAGTTCTTTATTTTTAATTGACTTTATTTAAGACATGCTGACAGCATAATGCTAGTCTAAAATCCAATACAATTAAAACCAGCTTACATGCATCAAACTGGATGTGTGCAAAACTTTAACATTTACTTGCTTGGCTTCTGATTTCTGGTTATTGTCCGACAAAGTAAGCTAAGCTAACCTGCATACATTCATTCCTCTCCTGCATCATATTATCTGTGAATAACTTGGAAGGTATTTGGAAGGCACCACCAAAAAGCCGAGTCATGAAAACTGCAATGACAATAGTAAAACTCTTAGAGCACTGTGAAGCATAATACTAAACTGGTCACTACACCTGACTGAAACCCGATTTGACTCTGTTGGAGCACTTTTGAAAATTTATAAAAGAGAAAAAGGAAAAAAGAAAAAGGAAAACAAACAAAAAACAGGGTTTCTTAACTGTGACTTTTGAGTTGTTTAAATGTTAGTTGTACTTTTACTTATGTATTTATAGCTTATTTACTTTTTAGTGTGTTTAATTTGTAGGAGTATCATTGTTTTGATACATCAGACTTGAGATCCACCGTCAGAATGTGCAAGGGGTTGTACTGGACAGATATTTCAATTTTGTTTTTGTTACTGGTACATCTTTACTGTCTGTATCACTTGTGGCATTTTATTCCAGCTAACTTGATTTATGATTTTCTTATACACATTGTATTTCATTTCTTTTTGTTTCACTTGTAATGACTTTGTGTATTAAAAAAAAGCATCTTGGGTAAAATGCTACATTCCATACATTTTTAATGTGAGATTATACACATTACATCGAACCGTACATAAACCCTGACTCTAATGGTTCATTCAACAAAACTGTAATTACGCCCTGGTCGCTAAACAAACACACCCACCCTGTATATATTTAATGTAACATTCACTAACAAACATGTAGAAAATTATTCATAAATAAATAATGACAAAGTTTTATCCTATTGTTATTGCTAATGTACAGTGGTGTGAAAAAGTTTTTCCCCTTTACAAATTTCTTGTGTGTTGGTCTTTTTAAGGTTTCAGAGCATAAAACAAATTGTAATATCAAAGATATCCTGAGAAAAATGTAAAGTGTTTTTAAGTGATGATTTCAGTTATTTGTAAAAAAAAAAAAAACTAATAAGACTTTGACAAGACCACTAGGAAACCTTTATTAATTTAAATTTTTATTTTCAAATAGGGGCTGGTTGGTTAAGATTGCGTTTTTCCCTTAAAAATGAAACTATCATTTTAAAACTGCTTTTTGTTTTTCATCAGGTCATCGTCTCATAATAAAATTGTTTCGATCTGGAAGAAATGTTTAATGGGGCAAATACTTTTTCACTGCACTGTGCATTATGGTGTTGTTCTATTCTTTGATGATGACAACAACTATTCTACGATTTTACTCACCTTTGTTATCTATGCAGCTATAACTGAATGCATATGTACTCACAGCAACATGCTTTGTAATCCGAAAGGTTTTCTTTAAATGTCAGAAGCACTGAAATGACTGTAAATCTATGCTTTGCACAAATAAAACTGAGAAGATGGAGAAATTAAGTGTTTTCATTTGTTTGGACATATTACCCCTGGTCCTTCTAACATTTGGTTGCTGCTGAATCAAAATCGCAGAGTACATTAGCATTTTTCTAATACTATTTTTAGGCACAATAAACTTCAAGCAGCACTGCAATATTTATCCTGAAGTTAGGGTTAGCCAACACAGTGACGTATATTTAGTTGGGGCATAGTTCAAAGCTCAGATTATCGGTCTTCCAACGTGTCAAGATCCAACTAAAATTTCATCTATGCACTAGATGAAGACAGCAGCCGGTGAGCTGTCCCAGTTCAGCTATATCAGCAACGTGGAGAATTTTAATATACTGTTATCAAAGTATGGTCAGTAATAATCATAAAAAAAATATTGACACGTCATTCCATACAAGTTGGTCTGAGTTATTAGTAACACAAAAAAAAAATCTAATTGTGTAAAGAAAAAAAACATTTTTAAAATAGCACCAGCAACCAATATAAAAAAAAAATTAAGAAAAGTCTCAAAATTAATTAGGTATTTAGCTTTACATATTAATTTACAGAGACAGTATTGTAAAATTCATGGGCACCGTGTTTAAGCGTTTCAGAGATAAATTCAAGCCTGGTTTTTATTTGACTATGTTTAATTTAAATTTTTATTTATGACACACCCAAAACAAAGGTCTATTTTAAAGCACCGTGCTATAGGAAAATTAATTTACCTTTGGCCAAAACAATTACAAAAGAGACAAGAAACCTACAGTACAACACAAAGGGAACCATCAACCAAAACTGGTTAAGGTGCGGCCGCAGAACACTATTAATAGGATGTAAAAAAAAAAAAAAAAATGGATGGAGACATAGTGAAGTTGTTGATAAAAGTACAGTTGAGGATGTAGGATTTTATGAGTTTCCAGAGTTTTCCACAGTGATCTCACAGCAGACTGTACCAGCAGTCAGGACGTTTTTTTATAGAATGCTCATTGAGTTAATGGACACGGGGAGCTGCGATGAGTCACTCTTGGCCTGGTGAGGCTAAGCTGGAGCCAGATCCACTATTTATAAAAGACAGGAAACATTATCTTAGCCAACATCCCACTGATGCAGGTAGAAACAAGTCTGCAGAAATGGTGCAGTTTGATGTGATTGTCACTATCCAGTAAATGCTATTATGCTATATGTGAAAGATTTACTGTTGTAAAACAAAGGGGGCTAAAAAAAATGTGTTTCTGTGTCTGGTTTTTATTTGGTTACGTAACCTCTTCACTTACGCAACCCCAGATTACACTCATTTAAGCATTTATCAGATCTGAGCTTTGTACTTCAACCTGTTAAAAGGCAGATACAATTAATATGTCCACTGACTCAGCGTTTTGAATTAATTAAGCTTGAAAGCTTTAAAAGTATGAAAGTACAGCCCAGTCAGACCATATTATTCACTTTGAACCAAGGCCAGCATCTTTTAGTGTGAGTGGGGACGTTTAAGGCTGGATTGAAAAGCATTAAGCTCTGAGAGTTTGGCAGGTTTGTTTTTAGGAGGGTCCAAATTTGCAGCATCATCTCAGAACACAAAGTCAACTGAATACAGGGAACTGCAGGCAATTTTACACGTGCACCTTATCCATCACATTTTATGTACAAGCATTAAATGAAGTAGGTAAATATTTCAGATAAGATTTTGTCTTGACTCTATCTTCCGACTGCAAAGCACTGCTCTGGTAAACTTTTGTAAATTAGTTATTTTATTAGCCATTATAGATTTACCACAAAGTTTAAGTACCTTGAAATCTGTTCTGTGTGAATCTATGGCATACATGGTTCTGCTGGAGTTTTTCTTTCCACTATTGCCTCATGCATGCTCAGTATGAGGGATTGCTGCAAAGCCATCAACAATGCAGACGACTGTCCCTTTGGCTCTACGCTCCTTCAGGAGGAGTGAATGCTGCTAATTGCCAAGAAAACCTACTTGGCAATTAACTTGATTCTGATTCTGATGAACTCTGCTGGGTGTCCTTAGATAGGACATTTTTTGGACCAATCTGTTTAATCTGATTGAATTTGACTTTGGAAAGTGCCTTGAGATGACATGTTTCATGAATTGGCGCTATATAAATAAAATTGAATTGAACTGAATTGAATAGCTATTCTTTCATTTTCATTCCACAGATAATTAAAACAGCCTATTTTATGAGCAATGCTAGATTTTCTCATTTTGAATGGAAAACACTTGAAATGCATTTCAAATAGAGAGCTCCTTATTTTCTGGCAGCACATTTATGGGAATCAGCATCTGTCTGGGGGAAATATCCAGAGCAATCAGTGTGACTGCTTGGTCAACAATGTATCTCCACCAGCCTGTGTCCATGGTCTCCACAGCAACCGACTGACCAGCGAGCAGCAAAAGCCTCCAGTATTTTGCCCACACCGTTGCCCTTTATCAGGTAGCGCAGCTGATCACCAGCCTTGTTGTCTGAACTAGAGAATGTAGACTAGTAGCACCACCAGCACTTCCAACTGCATGTAGAGGCTTGCATTGAAGTCTGTCCAAAACAGAAACACCCTAATTTTTTACTTGTGGGCATAAATGTCTTGGACATACTCCACCCTATTATCCTATTATCCAAAGGATGAACTTCAGTGCAAAAAAAGCTGTAGTATAGTTGTTTCTGGTAGGTCTGGCCTTGGAAAATGGATCCACCATTGCAAAGTAGGCCATATTCTGTGTGTTTAGGACCCAAGTACCTGCCTCCTCAGCATTGGAGTTTATAGTTTCTCTTTGATAACTATCCTCAATTAATATCCATAAATAATTGAATCTAATCACTATATCTATTAAAAACTGAAAGAATACTTGCACAGTACTTCATGCCCAGTGTGGACAGGTATGCCCCCTTTCTCAAACCATGTTGGAATGAAGAAAGCCCAATTACAAGAGGCTCTAAATAGGTGTAACGCAATGACCAACTCCCTGATAGTGTTTTGGTTACAACCTCTGATGCAAAACGAGATCTGATTCTGAAATGTATTCCACTCGACCCCTAAAGGTTTGGGTTGGGGGATGGGAGGGGGGTTACTGAGATCAACAGACCCTAGCATCAGATTAAATACAATATATACATTTTTAATAAGGTGGCTCCCTTGGGTTGTACCAGTTTATGCAGCACAAATTTGGAGGTCAAGTCAATGACTGACCTGTGCTTCTCAAACCATAAATGAATAATTTTAGCATTTCAATTAAACGGTGCACATGGTCTGCAACAGTGCTTATTGAACATCAACGTACCAGGACTCAAGGTTTTCCAGCAGAACATAGCTCAAAGCATCATGGTGCCCCAACTAGTTTGCCCTCCTCTCATAGTGTGTGCCATGGGGCTATGTTCTCCCCAGGCAAGTGATGCAGATGCACCTAGCCATCTAGTGTTATTAAAGAAAATGTTATACAAGAAGACCAGGATAACTTCTTTCATCATTCCATAGTCTGGTTCTGATATTCCTTGTTGGTACTCTCAGCAGTAGACAGGAGGTCAGTGTGGGACCCTAGGCTGGTCTACATTACAATAATAATAAGCAACAAACTGGGATTTCTTGTGTATCCTGACACCTTTTCTCTCAGTACCAGCATTAACCTTCTCAGTAATTTGAGCTGCAGCAGTTCAGCTGTTGGATCATAACACACAGGTCAGCCTTTTCTCCTCACCAGTGAGCCTTATTCCTCCATGGTCCTGTCCTATTTTTTATTTTTTTTTAATTTCCCTTGAAACAATCTTTTCAATTATCATAAAACTGCTCACAGTGACGGCCACAACAGGATTAAACACTGACTTGTTTTTTTTTAATGGCTCTAATACAAAATCCATTAAACATAGTCACCCCATAGAAATAAGTAGGTATGGGAAAATCAGTTTAGTTCTTAGTAGCTAGATTTTTAAGAACTAAGCTGATTTGTTTTCAGAACAAGTTTTAATAATCCATTGATGTTAAACCTTTTTGAGGGGGTCGTGGTGGTGGTGGGGGTTTAATAAAGATTAAATTTTTTTCTACGGAGACACTGCTACTTTATGTTTATGAAACTTTCAAGGTTCTCAGATAAAGCTATACCATCCAAACCCTAGAGAGGGGAAGGCGAAAGAGTCAAAGAGGAAGAAAAGGTGATAAAATGAGGACGGGGACAGTGGTGAGACTGCATGAGTGTTTATGGTTGGGTTTGGAAAGGAATGCAGCAAGCGCAGACTGGGGGAAGGGACAGGGGTCAGTGACCATTACTCAGAGCTCACTTTCCTTAACATGTAGGGAACATGCAAGAGTGAAAATAGCATTGGCATATGCCTACACTAAATCAGGTTCATCAATGGAAAAATGTGTCTTTTGGGATATCAGTAATGTTTTCTGCTCCTTGTATTTGTTTTTGTTTTTTTCCACTGTGTGTGATAACTTGCAGCATTTGGGTTGGCAGCAGTGAGGACACGACACGTTTCAGCTTCATGCAGAGACCTTGGTTCCCACTGCCGACATGGAGGCCGACAACATGGCAAGAATGCGGAGGACAGGAATGTTAAACACAAAGAGTATTGTGAGACTAAACGGTCGGCACGGCCAGCTGGGAGATTTGCTTGTTTACATCCGATTCTGCAGTGACAGCCAGTCGGATGAAACAGTCAAACCATCCGCGGACATGCCGGACATTCACAGAGAAGAGAAGACTTATGTACGCTGCAGAAAATACATCGCCCTGGAAATGTAAATTGAAAGTCGGGTTGAAACCGTTCAGGTTGTGTGGAAATTTTTACAAATATTTCAATTGTATAAATTTTTTTTTTTACTTAATTTTGTCATTCTGTATTTCTCTTCAAAGATGTATTTTCAGGTTGTCGACTTAGGTGATTACCGACTGGAGTCTGAAGATGAGTAAATCATCTGATAAATATCTAAAATCAATTAAATCTGTCACTGACAATAACAAGAAGAAAGTCACATTATTTTTCCCCAACATGAGGCATTAATGTTCGGCTATCCTGGGTAATGTCACATAGGAAGCAGCAGAAATTCTGTCCTGCCATCATTAGCCTTCACATCAGTAAATGATGTTTCACAAATCCTACAAAAGTAATGATTTAGATGTTACGTAATTTTATCATCTATAGACTCAATTAGCCTGATAAAAGGTTTAATTTTAAATTTACAGCAAGTGAAAAAAAAACATGCACGTTTAAACTCTCTCAAAATAGGAAATACTAAAATTTTGCTTCAGTGTCATTAAAAAGACAACTAATTTTGGCGAATGAGTTCAATATATATATATATATATATATATATATATATATATATATATATATATATATATATATATATATATATATATATATATATATAAACTCCCATAGAACATTTTTGAAATGTAATCCCCTACAGGTTGTGTGAAACTAAATGGGCTCAGGATGAAGAGTTTGAATGCAGCAACAAAAGAAATATACCACCACCTGGTGGCAGCTGAGAACTATAACATCCAAGAAAACAAGCAAATAAAGAACAGATAGGACCGAAATCAAGCGATCTTCTATGATGTATATTAAAAATAAAGGAAATAAAAATTAATGTGCTTGCAATGGCATTGTGTAAATATTAAATCTGACTAAAGAGTTCTTAGAATTAAGCTTGAAATTAGTTTCTCAGCTCTTAGAGAAATGTTTGCTGTATTCACAGATTTATTCTTTTTTTTTTTTCTTTTTTGGTCACATTTATATGTTTCAGGTCATCACTTTAATATCGGACAAGGATAACCTGAGTAGATAAAAAAAAAAGCAGCTCTAAAACGATGATTTAATTTATTATGTGAAAAATGCTATTCAAACTAACCTGGATTTTTGTGAAAAAAGTGATCCAAAATCAAAGGAAATTTGCCACCCAGCTTGCAGGCTGAGCCCGGCCGGACCTCAGGAGGCAAGAGTTCTTGCTCAGGGTCTGGCTCTAGGAAGGTTCCCTCGTCTCCCTAATCTGGTGAGGTTTGCCTCTTCTTGTGGTCAGTCTTGTCATTGGAATAATTTAATTGCTCTAGGGCCTTATCCCTCCCATGATGGGAATTTGCCATAGCAGACCCTGCTAGGATAAAGCTCATAGCCATCAGGATCATAAGGGCACACAAACCTTTCACCAATTCACACCTCTGGGTGAATTTATTTTATGTCCCAAGGGAGATTTGGGACATGGAGTAGGAATGGTACATGTTTATGACCTCCATTGTGGACGCGGCTTCCAGAAGCTGTAGTCTGAAGGCTATGAAAGAGGCCTTTAGGGCTTGGTTGTCCTTGAGGACTCCTGAAGCAGCTGACAAGTATCAGGTGGTCAGAAGGACTCCAGCCTCCGTGGTTGCAGAAGCAAAAACTCAGGCATGGGAGGAATTTGGAGAGACTGGAAAAACGGGACTGAGACCGAGGAACAAGCTCACCGAGGAGAACAAGGCAGCTCAGAGAAACTACTGTGAGAAGCTAAAAAACAGCTTCTCAGTCAATGATCCAAAGACAGAATCCTTGTATGGAGGATGACTTCAACAACTTCCACCTGCAGGTTTGAGAAGCAGCCACTCACACCTCCCACAAGCTCGTCCACATCGCAAGTTCCCCATGCAACAACCACCATCCCTTCCTTAGCCAACCGAAACAGATTTAAGATCTTTGGGGAAGATGTTGAAACAGCAGGAAAGCTCCAGAACCTGATGGTATTTCCCCCTCCTGTCTGAGACCTTCCGCTGCCAATCGGCCACCATCTCAATGCAAATCTTCACAAAGTCTCTGGAGTTGTGAAAGGTTTCCCTTCATGTTTCAAAAATTCATGTTGTGTTGAAGCATTTGAAGGAGATCACAGAAACCCTGCTCTCACTCCGTTCACAGTGCCGGTCTCCACCTGTCAGTGGGTCACCAGCTTCCTGACTGAACGGCAGCAGCAGGTGATACTGATGGGGAGCATCTTCACCCGCACCAGAACCATCAACTCAGGCACTCCCCATGTGTGTGTTCTCTCCCTACTCCTCTTTGTACACAAACCCATCTGTGAAACTCGTGAAATGTGCAGGTGATACCACTGTCATTGGTCCAGGATGGTGATGGGTCTGCATACATACAGGAGGGCTTGTCCACCGGCGTGCTCAGAACCACCTGGAACAGAACCCTTTCAAGATAGTGGAGAAGACGGCGGACTTCCGGTGAAAACTCCCCAGGTTGCCTCCCCTTCGCCATCCTCAACAACTTTTTGACTGCTGTGGATCACTTCCGGTTCCTAGGAGCCACCCCTTCTAGGGAACCGTGACGGTCCTCGCACACAGACACTGTTCAGAGGAAAGGCCAGCAGAGGCAATTTTCTACGGTGTCTCTCCTGTGCACATTTATTCCTGTTTGGTTCGGCTCATTTACAAATCAGGACACTTCCAGACTCCAACAAACAATAAGGTCTGCAGACAGGATCAAACCCTACAGATCCTTCACACAAACCGTTGAGCCGTTTACCTTCAGGTCAGCGCTACAAGGTGCCGTTTACAAAACCCAGCTGCCATGGGGACAGTTTCTTCCCCGGGCTGTTAATCTGGTTTAGTCATCTGGGTAGGTGATGAACACTTAACAGTCAGAGTATCCAGATTGATACTATGCTTATTTGCACTTGTCCTACCACGTCTTTTTTGTTGTTGGAACATGTATGTATACATCTTTACGGGAAAAATATTTCTATTTTGTTTTGTTTCTATATTTATACTAAATGTCTTCATTGGACGCAAAGCAGAAATGGAGTCAAAATCCCTTGTTGTATGAGAAGATTCGGCAATTAAAGCTGGTTCTGGTTCGTTTAAAGGTTTTTACCCGCCCCTTTTAGAGAACTATTAAGTCATGTGTCTAATGATGACAATACACACAACTGGACTTCATACTGCTGTTAATGTTGTTAACTTCATTAAGTAAAGTGTTGAATGGCAAATTAAATGTAAGCTCTATTTCAGGTGTATCTCGAACCTGAGTAGAACTGTTTACTTCTGGTCGACCATAATTCAAATTTGTGCAGAACTCAGTTGTTTTGCAAATAAATAAAAAAACACACCAAACAAAGCAGTTATCTGGATGTATAATTTTTATAACATAAACAAAACTCTAAGTAAACACAAACCAATCCCCTAAAGAAATGTTCAGTGGGTTCTTTTGTACGTGGAAAAGGTTTTTCAGATGAGGTCAGTAACATCAAGAACTTAAAAATACCTTTATTGTCCCCATTGTGGGACAATAAAAGGTATTTCTATTCTGCTCTATTCTATTTACTGCAGCGTTCTCTTGAGGAAGTCCACAAGGAGATGATGAGGGAAGCCGAAATCCATCTGAATCACAACATATCCCTTCAGGACAGAGAGAGGTTGGGACAGTGAGCATATATGTTGATCATTACCAGGGACGAAAAAAGAAGAAGAGTAAAATGCATCTCTTACTTCCTGATGAAGCACCTCAGGGTTAATGATGTCAAACAAGTTTGTCCCCTGTTTGTCTAACAACCTTGTTACCTCCACCTCCAAAACTGGAACACACGACACATTTCTCAGCTGCTGCCACAGATGCAACAAGGATTTTACGGAGCAACAGCGGATAAGTGATCAGATACAGTTGAGAAATGTTGAAAAAATTAAAATGTTGAGGATCTTGTAAATATTAAGTATATCCAAAATTATAATCAGAAGTGGGATTTATAAATTCCAATTTATAAATTATAAATTTCCTGACAAAGAAAAGGTTAGATTAACTACGAAGCAGCTACATCAGGAGAGAACTTTGGGTTAGCATCGGAAGGTTGGGGTTTGTGTTTAGTGGGTGGGCTTTCATACCAGACGTGACTTTTGGAATGCCTATTTTCTCCACAGCTTCTCTTATAAACTCGATTTGTGCCTTTTCATATATCTGGAAACAGAGAGTTGGGTGAAAGAAAAGGTCAAAATAAACATTTAAACATGTCTCTGCATTCGTTTCTGAAAACCATTTCATGTTTAGCAAGACAAAGCAGATAAAACTCAAATAACTTCTAAGAGACACATTCAGTTTAAAAGAAAAAAAAATAACTCTTATGTGTAAAAAATACATATAAAAATAAAGCGGGCTGTTTTGCAGATGGGAACTGTCATCTTAGAACATTTTGTTTGCTCAACGTGTGATATCGGTGGGATCAAATGTTGTGCCCATATCAATCTCTCTGTGTTGTGCCCATATCAAACTCATGAGGCAGTCCCGTGTTCAAACATTTGGATCACGTTGAAGGTTTTTCCATGTGTTTCGACAAGGAAACTGAACTGTGTTGCAACATGTGATATTTTCCTCGTGTCTAAAATGCGTCTAAAACACATTTTTCACATTTTGCCATTATTGTCATCGCCTGTGCTGTTGGCTGTGATCATATGTGACAGCGGCACAGGAGCTAGGAGTTCGTCCCGTAACCAGGGGGTTGCCGGTTTGAACGCCCGCTCTGTCCGTCTCAGTCGTTGTGTTCTTGGGCAAGACACTTCACCCACTTTGCCTGCTGTCAGTGCTCAGAGGGCCCGGCGGCCCCAATTGTCTGGCTACCCTGCTTCTGTCAGTCAGCCCCAGGGCAGCTGTGGCTACAATGTAGCTCACCACCTCTGTCAGCAAGGGAATGACTGAAAGTAGTTTAAACCACTTGATACAAGCACACTTATCATAGGCGGTGCATTTGAACATGTTCAGATAAAAATATACTCATGTGTATATATTTAAAAACATGCTTCAATAAAAATTAATGTTCAGTTTCAAACCAATGAAAATACATTTACCGGTTGATTCTGCTGGGGCAGCTCAGCTCGGACTACAAAGATCCTGTAAATATAATTTCCATCACAAACAATTAGAAGCAATTGGCAACAGAACCTGCATACAATGACTAAGACATCATTATAAGTTTTTTTTATTATAGTTTAAAAACGACCCTGTTATAATCCAGACGGAGGATATATTGATAAAGGTTTTACACACAGTTTGCTCCTAAAATTACTTTTTCACAGAAACCCTTCATTCTTCTGTTAAAGACAACCACATCAGGGCTGATATTGGCCAAAGTTATTCTTATTAACGATCTCTTAATTGAAGAAAACCTGTTTGTTTTGCTCGGACACTCCCCTGTCTGTATTATAAATAGTTAAATCAATCCAGATATAAATTAATTAATTATTTAAAGCACCCTCCACATTCACGGGTGAACCTTTAAAAGACGTGCAACATGCTTCATGCAGAAATGGGGGCTTATAAATGTCTAATACCACTTTGAGGTTGTTTTTGTCAAAAGGAAATTTTCAATAAATAGACTTGTTTTTTTTAAACTAAACACTGGTGGTCTGTTCATTTCTGCCAATTCTTGCAAAAATAAATGTCAATGAAGCAGTTTGAAGTTAGAGTGACTGGGGACTTTTAATTAGAAAACCGTGACTTCCTGTTTTCCTGGGGCATAAGCATGATGTGACACAGAGGCCAATTTGTCCTTGAAACTCATTACAATGGGAAAAGAAATAGAACATGACTTTGAAGTAACTCAGGGGGGTAACAAACTTCATAAGGCAGGGAACAACTACAAGGAAACATCTGTAGCTACAGCTACAAGACAAAAGCTCTAGTATCTATTCTGAGACCGGACAAATGTTGTTGTTTTTTGTTCTGTCATCCTAAAGATGTGAAGACAGGATACATACAAAAAGTGATCTTCATCATTTTAACTATTCGGCCTTGAAAAGCAGTCTTCCCTTTCCAGTGAAGGTGGGGGGAACTACTAAGAAGAAATGATTAATGCTGTCTTTGCAACAGTTTGCACATATATGTGAAAAGCAAAAAAAAAAAAAAAAGATTGAGGCTGTATTTGAATGGAAGCATGCATATTTTTGCTGTACGGGATGGGTTAAATGCAGAAGGCTAATTTCACCGGAACGTATGTTGCAATGACAAATAAATTAAAACAATAAAACAAAGACTCTTACTCTCGTGGTTTACCCTGGAGGAAAAGTTTCTTGTCTGCATAGGAAGCTGTGACGTCTACGGTAATGTTCTATAAATCCAGAAACAAACAAAGATCAATTAAACAGAGGAAACAATTAATAATAAAGATGGAATCATTGCTAAAAGGAGATAGAAATGCCATTATTTTTTCAATCCATTTATGTGTTTTTTAAATGCTTTGCTTGATGGCTGCTGTAATAAACAACCAAAAGATCAAAGTTGGGATTTCCTTTAATTGTGGATTGTGTTTTCATTCTCAAACTGGCTGTCATTGGCGCTCTTCTTAATAATTTGAAAATCTATGGGGAAACAAGTGGGTCAAAAATGAATTTCCTAAAGGGAGCTTTACATACATATACAAGTAAGCCCAAAAACATTCTTACTGTAGACTGAAATGGGTTTAGAGTAACCTTCAAACTTTACCAACAACTTTTTACAGACGGGCAGTGATCTGCATTTCTTGAGGTGATCCAGCTAGAGCCCCAACTTCAATCTGATCCATTAAGGGATTTAGAGATTAGGGTGATGGTAATGAGGCCTTCTAGGCTCAAAGAGTTGGTATTTTAAGATTAAATCCATGGAGACATACAAAAATGTGGTCAGCAATTACAAAAATAATTTTCTTGCTGAAATGCTAATAAAGGTTTTTAAACTGACGATCAACAAATATTGTTTCACTTGCCATTTTTAATAAAATGTAAATAAAAGCAGATAAACTCACGGAACATTTTGCAGATAAGTATGTTTAATACTGCGTTACACTACTCCACTGTTAATTATTAACTTTTAGCTGTTGTGAAGCCAACAAAAACTTTTTCATTGTAGTTATGTAAGAGGGACACATATTGATTGAACATGATATTAATCATGAGATGTGGATGTTAAGTCATCATCATTTTGATATATTTTTTCTTTTGAGCTACAGTCATGGGCTTTTAATTCTAGCTCAGAGTATAATAAAAATGTTCTAGTCTGTACTGGGTTCGGAAATAATTTGTATCAAAACACAAGTGTACAATAAAATCCCAACTAATTTCAACAACTGATACATGGATGGAGTGGAAATTGTCTTAAAACACGTCCCAGATTGATGGGCAACAGCAATTGTGTCTCTAAAATCAGTGCTGATCACCGTCCCTCCCGTAAACTACTACTAATCAAATGCCAATAAAATGTATTTTATGAGCAACACCAGACTGCCATTTCCGTCTTAAATACTGTGCAAGGAGCAAGGGTGTGCTTAAGTTTTTCCACACTCTGCTTTTCCACTTTGGCACTTTTCCATCTTTTTTTTAATTTTAAATAAGGACAGAATAATTTGTCTTGGATAGACTGAAATATTTTAAGAAGCTGGTAAGGACCGATTCCAAAAACGTACAACTGAAAAAGGATTTATTTGATTTTTCAGATAATTAGATTTGTTTGACCATTTATCTGTTTAAGCTTCCCTGACATTTATATTAAATAAATGGTTTGAATTAAGCCTTACCAACGTTTTAACTGTTTATGCTAGTAACAAAACTGTCTTCTAAATGCTTTCTATATTCCTGTGTTAGTAAAGGAGCCTCTAGGTGGCACAATAACTGAAGTCTTGACGTTGCATTTCTTAACGCTGTGAAAGAGATCTCAGGGTACCGTTTGAAAGAAGAGTGTTGGTTTGTCTTGACTCCCACAGTAGAGCTCTCCAGTGGCCTGTGCTCTGACCGATGTTCCCACGGTGGAGGTGTTCAGAGCGGGAACGGATGAACTCCACACTCTCAGCTCAGGAGAGGCCGATTCCAACATACACTAAACAGCCGGACACAAAGCAACATCTCATATTGGAAGAAAAAATATCTAAATATAAAAGCAGGATTGTTTTCAGGAATGAGTGGAAATACTTTGTTTTTACCTTTTCGATATATTCAGGCTTGATGCTGGAGAGATTTGTCTTAAACAGCATCTAAAATTAATGGAGCACAAAAATGGAACGGTTTTAGTGCGGACAGTTTTCTCAAGCTCTATTTAATTTAACTGCACAGGTCAGGGGTCGGCACCCTTTATAATCCAAAGAGACATTTTTTTTTTTTGTCTAAAAGCTGTCTAGAGTTGTCAAATCTTTGTTTAAAAAGATCCTTTAAGAAGAAGTACGCTTATTGGATTTGTTTAACGACTACTGTATAAGATGGTTTATATTATATTGTTAAGTTAAAGAACTGAAACTTTATACCTAGTTTTAAGTTTAAGAAAAAAAGAAAAATGTCATATTTTTTTTATAAAAAGACAGTAAAACTATTTTTTTTAATCAAATCATTTTAAATAGAGCTATTTTTCTTATTTTTGTTTCTTTTTAAATTTATGAATTGTTTTATTTTTGTCTTTTTTTTCCTTTCTAATTACACCTGTCCATTATTTAGTTGTTGTTGCTGTGCAGCACTTTGGTCTATCCTGCTTGTTATAAAGTACGATATAAATAAAGGGCCACTATAGAAGCTGCTCTGTGGCTCCAGAGCTGCAGGTTTCAGACCCCTACAGGTAAACACATACATACAGAAGAAACCATTTATTTACATACGCTGTCTAAAAAGGCAGACAGTCTGTTTTTACACTTGCTGACTAACGTTAAAGCAAATTATTCTTTTACCATTCTCTACCACTTTAGGCAGAGGGTGACGCCAAATGTGGAATTTTCTTACCATTTTTAAATCAGTAAGATTTGTATTGTGAGCTACTGACTTGGAGTTCTTCTGACGAGATGTTGAGTTGGAAGCGTCCATCTTGATGAGCAGCAGCAACCAACGGATTAAAAAATTCATCTGTTATTAAGAAAAAAAATTAAAAGTTGATGTGATTTTATGGAAGGTAAATAATGTGGATCCCAAAATGCCAAAGAGATAAAGATTTATAAAACTGAAGCACATGTACAGATACAGGGGTTAATTTATATCCAGGATTGTTATCGTAGCAACATTAAACACAGTTTTACTTGACTCGTATAAGATTGTTCACTCAGACTAAGACTTTGACGTATCGTTATTGTCAGAGTTAATCTGAGTTCATGAACCTCATGGCTTCAGGGAGGAAGCTGTTGTAGAACCGTGCTGTTCTCCTCCGCAGGCTGCATAATCTGTCCCCAGACCCCAGGAGCGAAAGCAGTTGGTGGGTTGGGTGGGAGGAGTCTTTGCAGATATTCTGGTCAGACAGTGTCTGTTTTGATGTCGAATTTCAGGAAACGGTGTCCCATTTAATTTTTCTGCTGTCCTCGCCACCCTCTGCAGGACCTTGCAGTCAGAGACCAATCAGACAGAGATGCAGCTGGTCAGAATGCTCTCTATTGTGTCGCCGTAGAAGGTGGTGAGAGCAGGACGGAGAAGATGCACCTTCCTCGTCTGGAGCAAGAGGAGCATGGCCTGCTGGGCTTTTTGTTTTTTTTGCCAGAGCTTTGGTGTGATGGGAGCAAGTCAGGGCGTGCATCATATGGGCCCACAGGAACTTAGTGGTGCCGATTCACAGGACGAGGTTGCTGGTTTTGCACCA
Source organism: Fundulus heteroclitus (assembly GCF_011125445.2). Lineage (NCBI taxonomy): Eukaryota > Metazoa > Chordata > Actinopteri > Cyprinodontiformes > Fundulidae > Fundulus > Fundulus heteroclitus. Next base: position 30,656,791 of record NC_046362.1, on the reverse strand, counting down.
AAGTGTTTCACCTTCTCCCTCTCCCTTGTTGTCATTACTGATGAGGCCCATTAGTTCTGTGTTACATGCAGATTTTAAAGCAACTAAGAACACTTTTCTGCTAAATTAAACTTAGTTTGGCAATCTTTTTTCATTTGTACAACACATTGGACAGTTCTGTTTGTTTTGCTATCGTGTTGTAAATTGCTATTTTGATGAGAATAAGGTCCCTCCCTCCGTCTCAAATAAGCGTGTAATAATAATGTGTGCACAGCTCTGGTGACGCCACGCAGGGCAGCCGATTACACTTGATTTCTTTCTAAAATTGTATATTTTAGTGTTTGTGTTTTTACCTACGTACTTCAACCTACTTCCATCAAAAGTGTTTGCCTATCTGCTCTACGGCTCCTGAGATGTGCGTGGGGAAAAACACGGAGATTTCAGGAAAATCAACACATGGAAGCAGTTCCAGCAGAAGGCAATTAAAATGTCAGATTTCATGATTAAAGATCTCGTGAGATCCTTTGAAGCCTGGTTTTTATGAAAAACCATATGGGCTTGTGGATTCACTTCGTTCCATTTAAGATGATTTACAAGCCTCAACAAAAGCTTTGGTCCAGGCGACATACTTGTGATGTACACAATCCTGCCAGAGTTTTTTTCATGTGTCTTTTTCTGTTCATAAAAACTTTTACTGTGGGATGTATAGCAGTGGATGTCTGTACTTCATGTGTTTTTTTGCTGCCAGAAAGCATTTATTAGAGCAGAAAACTGACACCAAGGGATATAATCTATGAAGCATTGTGACCAAAACCAACCTGAAACCCAGAAGTAGAGCATCCTGTTTTCAGTCAGCAGATTTGGGTGAAAAACTGAGTTGTTGATCACAGAGGTCTGGTTTAGGTAGTTAGTCACGCCCTAAAGGGGACCAAAAAAAATGGTTAAAATGATCATGATCACGAAACAAAGGTCTATGATCTAATATAATTCTGACAAAACGAAGGATATTTTGTTTAGTGTATGCAATCAAATTATTTAGACAAGTTAGAAATAATTGTTTTAACCTTGTGGTAGGACTCTATGTAGTTAGCTGTGATGACAGGAGCCGTAGTTATACCGATATCCACACTGATGCCGCCATCGCTGACAAAGTCCGCTGAAAATGCACACAAAAAAACAAACTTTGGGATGTCGTGACAGTTTTAGAAATCATTCAAGTCAAACATAAAGATTTAAGAGCTTACAACTACGTTAGATTTCTTCACAATAATGATGCAACTATCGATTGCCGAGGGATAAAAATCCACTGATTTGGCCTGGACCGTTGAGCCGCAGGTAAAGACCCCCAAGAGGAAAAGGTAAACCTGTTCATCGGTTTCTCTAGGTAGGCACTGCTCAACACTTGCTCACCTGCTGTGTCTTGTACAAAATCAGCCAGGATGTCGGCCATCTTGTTGATCTCTTTACAGATCTGCGTTGGAGGACACGCTTGTCGTTATTTCACTTTGACTGTAAGGCCACATGAGAACAACACAACCCATGGTCTCCATCCTCACCTGTCCCTTGACGACCAGCTTGACTGTGAAGGTGATGAAGTCGGTGAAGGCCTTCTTCAGCCAGTTGGGCCTGACCGAACAGACAGTGAAACACACATCAGAACCAGGGAACATGCCATGGAGTTTATTTCCAACCGAATATCCCTTAAAATTACCAGGTTTTTGTCATGTATATAAATGAGACCAAGAAAAACGACTTTATAACTCTTTCCTCCATAAATCTATTTTTTTTTTTGAGCGTGGCAGAGAAGCTCTGTGGCCTGGAAGCAACAAGGTCCTGGATTGAAATCTGCATGAATTCTGTATGTTCTCTCCTGATACTCCACTAGTGCAGACCGGAAGGTTATTTAGTTTTTCTAAATTGCCCTTAGGGAGGACTGTGTGTCCATGGTTGTTTGTTCAGTGTGTCTCTATGATGGATTGGCGAACTGTCTGGGGTGCACCCAATGCCAACCAGAGCCCCCTGTCTGGGGCACTGCCCTCCCTCACATGCTGCCCTCCCCACTTAATTCCTGCCCCTGTATTCCAGGGGAGAGCAGAAGTGCCAGCCTCGTTCCCAGCCCAGATATATATGCACTTCTAAGAGGTTCGTTAGACAGATTTAAATTACCTTATTAAAAGTATTAAACATTCTTTTTCAGTAAGCCCCCCGTTTGTGCAAGAAAAAGTCTTAAAACACATCCCAGATTCTTAATAAAGGCTGTTTTTCTATTGGATGGAGGTGGAAAAAGGATCATAATAACAGAAATAAAGGCTTTAAGACATCTGTGTTAATCTCTATAGTGTGTTTCCTTAAGTGAAGTGAGTTCCTGAAAGAAATCGCTGTTCAATAATGTTGTCATTTATTAAATATGACTGTACATATAATCCTGTGGTTTATTGTACCTTTCTCCTGTCTGACACCAGTGTCCAATAAAAAGCTTCAGATCCCGTTTACCGTCGCTGCAAACGACTTAGCTAAAGGGATCAAATGTCAAAATATCAAGAAAATCCTGCTTGGACAGCTGAGCTTTATTTAATGGAAACCAGATTCCCTAAAATCAAAGGCAGGTGTGCGCCTAAGACTAATAAATGTTGAAAGTGAATGAAACAAAGTACAGTATTACAAATACAAGGTATAACACCTTTTTAATATATTTTATTAAACATCTCCCTTGAACAGACATTGCAAGTTTGAAATCATTAATTTACATCATAGAAACTTGGATTTTAACCTGTGGGTACACTTTTTATATCTTTAAATGTAGTTTCATTACTTACTCCTTGTCTCCCTGCAGGTAGAGGCGAAACTTGTGAAAAGTCAGGTAACAATCAGACGTGTCTGCTGCCACTTTTGAATTACCGCAGTCTAAAGAAAAGGATTGGGGATAGAAGGAAGAATGTATTAGAAATAAAGACAGACAGAGAGCGTGTAATTGTCTCTGGTATTAAGTGTTAGTATCAAACCCCAAAAATGGCCTAAGAAAATGACATTGACAATGTTTGTAAAAGGTTTTAAATGAAAGGTGAAAGGATTTCTTGAAGACTTAGGAGTACATGAAATATTTGTGGTTATTAGTAACAATGTATGATCATAATCAATACATGTATCCAGATGCTTTAAACTAATCACATTTTCTAAATCATAAAATTGCTATGTCAAAATAACAGAATAGTCCAAATGTAAAAAGACTGAGTGGAACATTTAGCAGCACAAATTTAAAAGTAGTAGAAAAGAGCTAGAGCTAGAACGAGAAAGATAAAATCTTCTGTAACTATGCTAAAAGGTGGAAAAAAAGATACTCACAAAGTTTGGGGTTGATTCCAAGATCGATCTGAGTTTCAACCTCAAAATCAAGTTTCTGTCCAACGTTTACTCTAATAAGAAGAGAAAAACAACTTTAGAACCATAAACCTCATAGTTTTTTGTTATGTAATAGAAAAACAATACAAATGTTTTTAAATTTTTGTTACATTTTTACAAATAAAATTCAGAATAGTGTGGTCCAGTTTTGCACAAATTCCCCTAATCAAAAAGGCAGTGCAACCAACTGTGGAATCAAGTTATAAAATAATATCCCAAAACTGCTAACATCTCACAGATCACTGTTACAAAGACACAGTGCCTTGCCCAAACTGAATAATAAAAAGAAGATAACTAATCAGAGAAGCAGCCAAGAGGCCCATGCTCACTCTAGTGGCTGCAGAGATCCACGGCTCAAGTGGGAGCAAAGTTGCTCAGAGTTGAAGATGGAAGATGGACTGAGCTAAAGAGAGGGCTGGAAGGAAACATGCTGAAAGCTGCACAATACCTGATAGTGCAGCTTTTTTTCTCTTCTAACACAATACGATAGTGGGAACGAAGAAAACAACCCAAAACTTAGTTAGAGCTACGATGTAAGGGTTTAGAGTCAAACGGATGACCCCAAAAACTTGTGTTATCAGCTGCTTTAAAAGTTCTTGCATTGAACTGAAAAAAAGACCTTTGGAGGAAGAGCGAAATGTTATCAACCACAGAACTGAAGTCCAGTTGTTTTATTTTCTGACGTGTTTCGGATTGCTTTATAAATAATTGGAAAGTCTCTATGTATACGAAGCTGACGGAGGCATACCCTAGAAAAGACTGGGAGCTCTAATTTTCTACGCAACATTTACTCCAGGAGCTGAATACAGATGCATGTCACATTTATGTGATTTCTATTTCTGAAAAGGGACCAGTTTATCCCTTTTTTTTCTCATTTCCAAAACGATCTATCATGTAACTTTTGAAGCTAATACTGTGCGATCTGTGGTTTTAGTGTGACAGAACATGAAAAAGTTGGAGAGGAACTGTGGCGTCTCTGCATTTAGGGCCAGTGGGGCCAGGCCCCATTAGATGTCGTCGTGGAGCTCTATGTTCACAAAAATCAGTGGGAGAGGATTGTTCTTTATAGAGTAATATTGAAAAAAAAAAGAACTATTTCCTTAGCAATAAAATTCTGTTAGAATCATTTGTGTCTATAGATCTAAGTCTGCCAGAAAACTGACAAGCTCAGCAGGCTAAATTCTCTTGAGGCGTCTTAATATTGGGGCCAGCCCACCAACGTTTGTTTAAATAATGAACATCTGAAATCACAGAGCGCATTTCCAACCCTCTCAGTAGAGGGCTGTGGGGCACAAATCATATGTCCCCAAGCTTGGATCGTCCAATCAAAATACTGGAATTGCACACGTTATGTCTACATTCTGCCAGATAGTGTGTGACCATCTAGTGTTGGTTGTCCTTGTTGGCTTATTAAAGGATCGATGTGAATCTTTTCTATTCAATAATGTAACATTATTAATAAGCCTTTATTTGTTATTTTAGTTATAAAAATGTAATTACATTTAGCTTATGTAAAATGGCATTTCTGGTGTGTTGGTTTATGCTAATTTATCTGTTTCAACTGACATTGATCAAAGTCAGTTTGTATTAATCACAGAAAAATTAGTTGCTGCTGATAGGTGTTGAGTTTTTGTGCCCCACTGAACTTATCATGCCAGAGACGCCACTGGAGAGGAATGGATATGTTTATAAAGGACTGTACTGAATGCTCCACCCATGCACGCTTGGACTCACAGCCAGTTGCCGTATCCGTACTGGAGGGTCCCACTGAACACGGCAGAGACGTTGTTTATCTCCAGACCGATGCCTTCCCCCGGACGCAGCTCAAACTCACTGCGGCCAATCGACAGGTTAAAAATCTCCAAACTGGAAGAGTTACAGAGAGAAAAACCCATGAGCTGCAAAAAAAAAAAAAACATGTTGTGGACACATTTTTGTGGACGTTTGAGCACAATCACTTACTTTTCTAGGCCATATGAGACTTTGCCAAAAAACCCAGCAGATCTCTCTCCTTGCATAGTTGGGTAACGGGCGTGTTGGAATGCTGCCTCAATGACTTTTGTTGTTTTCTCATTCACTGCAAACATAAAGACACAGAAATAGTTTGAACAGGACAAACTTAGAATTGGGCTTCCCTTAGTTATTCTGAAAGAGAGCCGTACACTCAATAGCAGATAGTAGGCGATACACGGTGGTGCGAAGAAATACTCGATCCCTTTCTGCTGTCATCAAACAAATTCTAATATTAGAAAAAGATAACCTGGGAAAAAATACCAAAAGCAGTTTGCAAATTACAATTTAATTTATTCAGGAAAAAAAAAAGATACCTGAACCAAGCTGTCCCTCGGTGTTGAAGTCAACAGCTACCATGTTTGTGGTCTTTTACATTTGAACGAGGTTTGTCACTCTTCTTTGCCAAATCTTTTGTGCTTTTTCAGCCACTATTGAGGGTTTTTGATCATGTCACAGCATCTCTATCAGATTTAAATCTTTAAGTTTGATTGGTCTGGAATCAAACTTGGGGATCACCAAGATGTTTTTTAGGGCAAATATGTAATGTTCATTCGTGTTCTTTTGGCTTAGCACTGGTTTTCACCTTGTAATTTTTTTGTCCAGTCTCTCTGTTATTGTTTGATCACAGAAACTGACCTTGACCAAAGCAGATGAGGACTGCAGGGATTTCGTTGTTTAACCGGGTTCTAATGTGACCTCCTGGATGAGTAGCCATCATTTGTGGATGCGTGCTGAAACAGCGTCTGTTTGGATTCAAACCTTCCAAGATCTGCCCTTTAGGTCCTTCTGGGTGTCATCTCTGTCTACCAGACTGACACATAAACACTGATAGATATGTGAGACTCACACTATTGTTGTTTGTTAGTTCTTTATCCACAGGTGGTGCCACAATAAATGGTTACCTCCAACTATCATGTCAGACCCCACTCATATTCTTTATTCAGAATATCAGTTCCTTCCATCAGGTCGACGTCTTAAAATCCCTGCCTGTAGATTAAACCGCTATAAGAACTCATTTGTTCCGCTTTCCATTAAAGCAACAAATAGCATTAAGCAGTAAATTGTGGAATAGGCAACAGTATTCAACATTTAAACTGACACATGCTCTTTTTTATTCATTACCTCTTAAAACAGACTTTTTTTAAAGAATGGTTTTTATACATCTTTATTTATTTGTTATCATCATTATTTTTTTTTTTTCTCTTCCTTCAAATTTTTATTGTGAATATAATGTAACATGCTCCTTTATGTATCTATTTATTGTCTTATAATGGAATTTTTATAGTAGTGTTTTATGTGTGAATGCAGTGTGACGCATAGTTTGGACTATGTAGCAGCCAGAGTCTGTAACCCAAATCAAATTTCCTTTGGGACAATAAAGTTAATCTAATCTAATCATCTATTCCAAACATAATAATGATCTGAGAGACATTTACCCAACAACTCTTAAGCAGCAACTGTTAAAAACACGAGTTTTTCAAGCACGGAGGAAATGTAGATAACTTCCAGTTTGAAGGCCACTCAAAGCACCACCCTCCAATCCACTCAAGTCCTTGTTCTTGCCCAGATGACGATGGTTGTAATTATTAGTACTAAAATGCGATTTTCTATCTGCCAAACTGTGCTGGAACCAAATGCAATACGCTACATTTGGTATTTTTAATATTTATCTACAGGAAATGGACTAAATTCTATACACTAGTAACAAAGAGCATAAGGATTCAGTTTGAAAGTAATTCTTTGCCAAGTTGTATCACATGTACTGAAATAACAAAAGTCAGTTCCTTAATTTCAGGGAACCTGCTTTTGCCAGAATGATTCACAGGTCTGTATCAAAGTGACTCAACAAACAAACAGGGCAGGACATTCCTCAGAAAACGGTGAAAGATACTGTGCTAGGAATAAGTGAGAAAGAAGCCAAAGTTCAAAGCAAAACAATAAAGACCTTGTGGAGTGTAGGAGAACCATTGATCAAAACCAGCCGACATGAAGGAAAGAAAACAAATCAATGATGGATGAATCAGAAGTCTCGCATTGGATTATATGTTAGAGCAGCCTGGCAAATGTAGAATAATAAGTTTTTGTTTTTAATAGGTTAGCTACAAGCAAGATTCAGATTGGATTGAAGGATGTCCTTACTCACACACAACAGCAGCAGGGTGGGTGAGTCTGCACACAGTCCCGGTGAACTTGTAGGCCGTAGCGGTATCCTGAAGACAGCCGTGGGTCGTTCCAAACAGAGACAGGAGCAGCAGCCACGGGAAGATGTCACCAGGCATTCTGCCTGCGGACGGATCCTCTCTCCGACTCTCAGATTACCGTAGCAATTGCTCTGCAGCCTATTGACCCACAGCTGAGAACGGTTCAGTGTACTGTAGCTTTCTAGGGACAAACCGTCTCTTTCATCCAATCAGAAGCCGAGAACGTGAGTGGGTTAGGAGAGCAGAGACAAACACGGACTCAGATCTGGTCAAAGAAAACAGGTCAAAGTACAACTTGATGTAAGAGCTGCAGGACTCACTGCAAAGATGAAAACTTTCAAGATGACATAAAAAAAAATCACCTGTAGTTTTCAACATTCTGGTACATGCAAAAAACAAGTAAAAAATGAGCTTTTAAAAGGGCACAAAATGAGAAAAACGTACATTTGTGTCTGGAGCCTCCAGTTTCCCTTGCTTTGTCCTGGTTACCAACGCCGATCCACTTAGCTCTGTCAGTACAAAGAGGGTTTTAACATGTGCAGGTTCCCAGTGTAACTGGATCCAGGTGCTGAGTCTTAGCATTCATGCCCTACAGGTTATTCACTGTGTCTGTGTTCTCCAAATCTACCAAGTGAATGAATTTGGCCTGAATGGTACAGACTGAAGGGATGCAAAGGGGGGTTACTACAGGTTACACAGAGAGAGGAGATAACAAAGTTGGTTTCTGATCTTGTTAAGGTCTCTGCCTAGATACTGTCTTGGTTGTGTTTGTTTATGTGTGCCAATAACTAGCAGAAAAGTTTTTTCTATTGATCAGCAAGTAGATAGGTTTACAGCATATATAGCCAGATGCAGTGCTAACCGGTAGTTAGTCAAGTGTATAATACATTTCAGCAGCAAAGTGGTTCAAAGTTCTTTACATCATGAAAACATATAAACATCTTAAACACATCGAAATAGTCATCGGCTGTGAGACCAGTAAAAAAAATAAACAAATGACATCAGGTGAAAACATCAATACTCATCAAATACGTTGATCAGTGTTCCTGTTATTATGGGCCGAAAGCAAATCTAGCCTTGATTTAAAGGAACTCAATGTTTCGGCTAATTTGCAGTTTTCTGGAAGTTTGTTCCAGATTTGTGGAGCATAGAAGCTGAAAGCTGCTTCTCCATGTTTGGTTCTGGTTCTGGGTAAGCAGAGTGGACCAGAACCAGAAGATCTGAGTGATCTGGAAGGTTGATACAGCAACAACAGGTTTTTAATGTATTTTGGTGCTGAGCCGTTCAGGGATTTATAGACTAACAGAAGTATTTTAAAGTCTATTCTCTGAGCTGCAGGGAGCCAGTGGAAGGACTTTAGAACCAAGTTGATGTTCTCTTATCTTCCTGGTTTTAGCGAAAAAGGGAGCAGCAACATTTTGGATCAGCTGCAGCTGTCTGATTGATTATTTTTGGGGGAGACATGAAAACACCGTTGCAGTAATCAATGCGACTAAAGATGAACGCAGGAGTATACAATTGAGTTGCTGCTACATTTAATCCTGGAAATGTCCTTCAGGTGATAGAAGGCCAACTCTGTAATTGTCTTTAGATGCTTTTGGAGGTTCAGGTCTGAGTCCATCACTACGCCCAGATTTTGGGCCTGATCAGTGGTTTTTAGCTGAAGCAACTGAAGCTGTGTGCTAACTTTTGATCGCTCCTCTATTGGTCCAAAGATTATTACTTCAGTTTTGTTTTAATTCAGTTGAAGAAAATTCTGGCACATCCATGCATTGATTTCCTCTAAGCATTTACTCAGTGCTTGAATGGGTTCCTAGTCACCTGGTGACATGGTGATGTAGAGCTGTGTGTCGTCTGCATAGTTATGGTAGCTGATGTTATTTTTTATTATCTGAGCTAGAGGGAGCATGTAGATATTGAAGAGGAGGGGACCCAGGATGGACCCTTGGGGAACCCCACATGTGATGTTTGTCGTCTCTGAAGTAAAGTTACCTACTGACACAAAAATGTCCCTGTCCTTTAAGTAGGATTTAAACCAGTTGAGTGCTGTACCAAAAATGCTGACCCAGTTTTCCAGGCGCTCTAATAGAATGGAATGATGGACAGTATCAAATGCTGCAGTGAGGTCCAATAACAATAAACCTGATTGGAAATCGTCAAAGTGGCTGGTCATTGTTAAGAAGGTGTTTAATTGTTGAAACGGCTTTTTCTATAATCTTACTGATAAAAGGGAGGTTTAAGATGGGCCTGTAGTTCTGCAGAAGTAGTTTGTCAAAATTGTTCTTTTTCAACAGTGGTTTGATAATTGCTGTTTTTGGAGACTGGGGGAAAACACCTGACAGAAGAGACATGTGAATTATCTGAGTCAAAGCAGACGCTATGACAGGTAAACATTCTTAAAGAAGGCTGTGGGTAAAACATCAAGGCAGCAGGAGGAGAAACTTAGCTGGTGAACGATTATCTCTAAGCTTTTGTAGTTTATTTGGCTGAATTGAGACATTTTGTCAAGATCAATTCTAGTTGTAGACAGCTATGGTTCTAAAGTTGATATGATGTACAGACTGATCCTCTAATCTTTTGGATTTTCTCAGTAAAGAAGTTGGCAAATTCATTGCAGGCCCCGATGGAGTTCAGAAGCCACAGACACAGGAGGATTTGTTAACCTGTTCACCACAGCAAATAAAGGACGGCTATTATTAAAGTTTTTGTTGATCTCAGAGAAGAAAGATTCTCTTGCATTTTTCAGTTGTAAGTTATATCTGTAAAGTCTCTCTTTATAGATGTCATAGTGAACCTGGAGTCTCGTCTTTCTCCACCTTGAATTTGAAATAATCCCAACATTTTTTTTTTTCCAGGCAGAGCTGTTATGCTCCACTGTGAAAGTAAATCTGTTGGACTCTCTTTAGCATTAAGAACAACTCTTTAAAAAAAGAAAAAAAAAAGGAAGAATAAAACCCATAAAAAAAAAATCATTTGACGTACAAATATTTATTGCATGTTTTATAACAAAATTCCCATTAATACACTTATTGTACACACAAGGGGAAACTTTTGCAGGTTAAACAAACAAAACAAAAACATAATTTTCCAATATACACAGTGACCAATGTCACAATCTTTTATCCTTCCCCTAAAGGGAATGTAAGCAATACATTTACAGCTTAAATGTGGTACAGAAAATATACAGGATTACACAGCTACCTTTCATCCTTTTACTTAAAAGTTACTTCAAGGCTTTAACAGAGTTATTCACTGTTACAGATCAAAATTCATGCAAAAAAATAAAGGCTAAGCGATACAAAGATACTGTTATATATGTATCTGGTTATTTCTCATGCAACACAATGAGAAAAAAAAATGGAAGATAAGAAATAACATATTTAGTCACACAATCTGGAATGCTACCAAGATAAAATTGACGAATTACCAGCCATTACATAAGGTTGTCTTGATTTCATTTTCTCCACATATTTTCCTCTTATTTGATCTGCAATCTTAACTCTGTTTATTTGTGCAAAAAAACTATAAGCCCTTAGGAGGTCCTAATGTCTATACTCAGAAGCTTGCATATGATAGATTTTAGATGTAAAGTGCATTGTGTACATAAAATATATTTACATATTCTTTCATCTATAACTATTTTCTTTTGAATTAAAGGAAGAATCCACTTAAAATCCTAAAAGCCGGAATGAAACAGGTGAAAAAACACGCAACATTTCGATTAAACTGTTTTCCTCGTTTCACCCAAGACTTGAATTCCTCGTTCAGATTCAATAGTCCCTTAAAACACAAAATTGCTCTTCCTGATCCCAACGTTTGTCACCATTTTTCTTTACTCCAAGTTTTTTTTTTTTTTGGAGATTCTGAAACCAGAATTTTAATCATTAAATAAAATTGAATAAAATTAGAACTTTAAGTTTCGCCTGTTAAACAGACTTATGAGCTGAATTACTCTCATCTTGGTCCTTTAAAAAAAAAAAAAAAAAAAAAAAAAGGTCATAATTTGTTTCAGATGGTTTCCGGAGGATCCCACGAGGTGCTCTGTGACCACAGTGAGAGAACGACTTTAAAAGGGAAATGTCTGTGTTAAAAATGTGCTGCCACCTGTTTCAGAGAGGCTGAAAACAGATCCAGGAGGTCAAAACCTATTGATGGCACACTACCACCTGAAGACCAGTTTTTAATCTAAAGATATTTGAATGATTATGGAAAAAAAAAAAAAAAAAAAGCCCTCATACTGGAAGAGGAAATCCAGGAAAACAAACCAACGCAAAAAGCAACGATTCATTCTGTAACTGTCAGGTTCCAAGACCTTCTCATGAAGCCCAAAACACGATGGTGGGGTAGGGATGTATAACCAACAGTGGAAAAAAAAAAATTTGACAGTTTTTAGTCCTTTGGTACCGTCTACATTTTTTTTTTTTTTTGGCAATTGGAGGGCTGCCTTTATTTGCTGGTGTTCAGTTTGCCACTCCCTAAAAGAATCACCGCTGCACAGGAGCTCGTCGGATGCCAGCATGCTACTCGGTTACGGGTATAAACTAAACGCTGCCCACCCGGCAGCTCAGTTGGCCACGCCCTGAGGAACCTCGGGTATGAGGGAGGAGAAGAAGGTTTTGAAGAACACCCAGGCTGTCCACATGATGGACACCCTGTGAGGAGGAACTAAAACTGCCGTCATTGGCTCCTCCGAGTCTTCAGCTGCCTCGGCGTGCTCGTCGTCCTGAAGAGTCAAAGCAGAGAAAAGTTTCTCAGTAAAAAGGTAAACAGTTCCCGGCCCGTAGTTTATTTGTTCATTTCTGACGAGGTCAAAGGCGTTCAAGCGCTGTTCAACATATGAGCAAAGCTACTGAGCTGGCCTAAACCTATAAGGTGACATTAGTAAAAGCTCGTGTTTAAACTGTTTGAAGTTCGCAGACAGAAACTGGAAAACTTGAGCGACTGAGATGTGAAATTCTTACAGGATTGAGGTCTGGGTTCCTGATCTCATTCGGTTGGTTCTGTTGGACCTCTGGGGGCTGCGGGTTGGGTGCTTGGACCGGTGCCGGCCTTCTGAAGGGAAACCAGCCCGCGGTGTGCCTGCAGACGCAACGAGAGCAGAAATCGGTTTCTGTCGGTATCAAAAGGTCTCAGTTGGAGTTTGTCAGCATTAATCAACATCTGTGGGAAATGCTTAAAGCAGGGGTCTCCAACTCCAGTCCTCGAGAGCCGGTGTCCTGCAACCTTTAGATGTGTCCCTGGTCTGACACGCCTGAGTCAAATAATCAGTTAATTAGCAAGAGTCTGAAGAACCTGAGGAGCTAATTGTGCTATTTGATTCAGGTGTGTCAGACTAGGGACACATCTAAAGGTTGCAGGACACCGGCTCTCGAGGACTGGAGTTGGAGACCCCTGGCTTAAAGCAACTAAAGACTAAAAAGAATAAATAAACTGTACTGGGAGGTTAAATTTATCATTTGTTCCTATGAATACTCTAAAGAGTAACTGTCTGGGCCAGTAAATCAATGGCAACCTCTCCTGGAAAATGTATAAATATGGGTATTTATTTCTGCAAGACTTTAGAAGTTACCAAATATTTTCAATTAAGCTAAACTCCAACAAACAAACCAAAAAAAAAAAAAAACATCCATGAAGCCATATTTACATACATTTGGTCATGACTGAATGATATCTGAAATATATATGCAGTTCTCTAAGGTCACATCTGGATGACTTTAAATTTCCTGTATCTAAATTCTGACAAGACCGAAGTTTTAATCTTTGGGCCAGAGTCCTCAAAAAATAAACTTCTTAACCAATCACTTAATCTGGGTGGCATTAACCTGGCCTCTGGTAATAAAGTAAAAAATCTTGGTGTTATTTTTGACCAAGACATGTCATTTAAATCCCATATTAAACAGGTTTCCAGAGTTTCCTTTTTTCACCTCCGGAATATCGCCAAAATTAGAAACATTCTGTCCAGGAGTGATGCTGAAAAACTGGTCCATGCATTTGTTACTTCAAGGCTGGACTATTGTAATTCTTTACTATCAGGAATTCCACAAAATGCAGTTCAAAGCCTTCAGCTGATCCAAAATGCTGCAGCAAGAGTTCTGATGAAAATCAACAAGAGGGATCATATTTCTCCAATTTTAGCTTCCCTTCATTGGCTTCCTGTTAAATCAAGAATAGAATTTAAAATTCTTCTTCTAACGTATAAAGCCCTTCATAATCAAACTCCATCATATATCAGAGCTCTGATTACCCCGTATGTTCCTAACAGAGCACTTCGCTCTCGGACTGCAGGTCTGCTGGTGGTTCCTAGAGTCTCTAAAAGTAGAATGGGAGGCAGATCCTTTAGCTATCAGGCTCCTCTCCTGTGGAACCAACTCCCAGTTTTGGTCCGTGAGGCAGACACCCCGTCTACTTTTAAGACTAGGCTTAAAACTTTTCTTTTTGACAAAAATTATAACTAGTGACTCATGTTACTCTCAGCTACCTTTATAGTTTTACTGCTATAGGCTTAGGTTACTGGAGTATATCAGGATCTAATTTTCTCACTATATTGAGTTCTACTGTTCTTCAATTATGCATTATGTGTTGTCATTTCTGCTTTAACTTTCTGTTCTCTCTCTTTTCTCTTCATAGTAGGTACACCTGGTCTGGCGTTCTGTTAACTATGACATCATCCAGAGAAGACGGCTCACCCGCTACTACCATCTAATGTAGAACAGATTACTAGATCAATGTGTGCTTCTGTGCTTTTTGTTTCTCTTGTTGTGTCTCTGTTCTGTCTTCTCTAACCCCAGTCGGTCGAGGCAGATGACCGTTCATACTGAGCCCGGTTCTGCCGGAGGTTTTTTTTTCCCGTTAATGGGTGGTTTTTCTTCCCACTGTCGCTTCATGCTTGCTCAGTATGAGGGATTGCAGCAAAGCCATGTACAATGCAGATGACTCTTCCTGTGGCTCTACGGTTCCCCAGGAGTGAATGCTGCTTGTCGGGACTTTGATGCAATCAACTGGTTTCCTTATATAGGACATTTTTGACCAATCTGTATAATCTGACCCAATCTGTATAATATGATTGAACTTGACTTTGTAAAGTGCCTTGAGATGACATGTTTCATGATTTGGCGCTATATAAATAAAATTGAATTGAATTGAATTGAATCTTTAGCTATTAAAGGCACAGTGTGGATTGCCCAATATGAGAAATGTCGTCAATTAAAAATAAATAAATAAAACCCAAACTCTGTCCTAAACCATTAGAATCTAAAAAAAACCTAATTCATTTTGCAGAGTACTTTTACAATATTATATATTTAAAAGTATCTTGACTGATTAAAAGTCTGTTGCTTGCCACTGGCTCCTTTAGCAACAGTTTTTCCTGTATGTAAAAACCAAAACTACTTGCTCGTCAGATGTTTGGGAAACTTTTAATTGTGTTTTACTGATGCAGGAGACTTTCAGACATCAAAAAGCTTAAAGGTTTATTCTGCACCTCTCTGTTTTTAATAAATAAAGTAAGTGTTTGGCCATCGTATGCAGCTTATAAAGACAGACTTTAAATTAAATCTGTAATTTGCCAAAATCTATTTCTTACATTTCTAAACATTAAATTAAATCATACATTCAGTTGTAGATTGACACCGTTACATTTCTATTAGGGCTCTCAGTTTTAACGCCTTAACTTTGTTAGACCATAATGCCGACAATTTTTTTTAACTTGCGTTAAAACACACTCACAGTTCCTAATGTTTTTTTTCCCCGCAGCACTCTCCAGACTGTGTGTGTGTGTTTTTTTTTACCCTCGGCGCTTTCCGTAGTTCTAAGAATGCTAGAGACTGTAGAAAAACAGAGCCGCGCTCACTGTTGCCAAATGCGCTTATTTTATGTGACGTTGAGCTTCTTTTTTCTAAAGTCGCGGGTTGTGGTTTTTTGGGCTTGTTTCTGAAAGTGAAATCGCTTATTTGGGCTCTAAAATAAGTGACGATAAACACGAGTTATAAAGAGACCCGCTTGCACTACAGACACGAGTATAACCAGCTGGAATTATCCCTCGGCCTCATAACGCGCTGCAGCGCATCTCCTCCTCTGGAATGACACAGAAGCCGAGGGAGTAAAAAGGCAGAGGAAGCAGTTCTGCCCGTACTTTCTGCAGTTTACGGTGCAATAACCTGTGATAACTGCTGAAAGTAGATTACGCGGTGAAGATGAGGTTTTACACCCTGATAACATTACAGAATGCCAACCCATAAACCATACTTTAATGCTTTTTAAATTGTATCTGTATTTGACAAACTAAGGCTGAATCATGGTGCCAAATGAAGTACCAGGAGTTACAATGTCGGCACATCAAGCTGTGCTAAACAGTTCTCCTTAAAGGGTATTAAGCTCCTGGTCAAGTTGCAAGCAAAGTGTAAGACTCTGGAATCACCTGGAAATGTAAAACCTTTTTCCAGGCTTTAAAAAAACCTGTATAAATGTGGATATAAACAGCATGCAAAAATATACAAATTATAGTTGTTGGTGTGAAAGCACAGGATTATGTGTGTGAGAGCGAAAAAAAGCAATAAAACTTGTGACTTTATTAAAATGTAAAATTAGTATTACTTATGTAAATGCTTAATACCATGTCTATCTTTGTTTAAGAGCCAAAAAAAATATTCCGGCATGAAACATTAATTTATACATTTGTTTACACATTGTGTCAACATCAGGGCGTTATGATTAGTGATTTAGCCATTATTAGCCAGAGTTTAACATTTTATGGCAACAGGATGTTTTCATTCCAATTCTTAAAAGTGCTTGAAAATAAAAAAAATGATTTTTTTGTACCAGCATGTTTTTTTTACTAGTGTTATTTACTGCAAAATTGCATATTAAAATGCCCAAATAGGCTTTTACACTTTCAGAAAGAAAGTTAAAATATGCAATTCATTTGAGATTAATCTCAAGTTAACTATTGAAATTATGCAATTAATCACGATTACATTTTTTAATTGTTTGACAGCACTAATTTCTAATAAAGTGCATTTTCTGTTCATAGTTATGCCAACTCATGGTGCCACTGTTGTATAATTAATGGAAGTCAAAATACTAGAAACCCTTTAGGACCCAGAACACACGTTCCTCTTTAAGTTGAGATGCAGCCAAATAGATCTGCGCCCACATTAATTGAAAATGTACGAGGAGGAGAAGAAGACAAGCCTTACAGATACATGACGAGGAGCGTGCTCATCACCAGCAGGAAGCGGCTCAGGTTGGAGTTGAAGTAAACGATCATGAGCAGGACGCCGAATCGGGCCGCAGAGTACAACCAGTCCAGCCAGTCGCGCTCCACGTCCTCCTCGTCCTCCATCACGGGCCCGCCCTGTGCGTTCATTCGCATGTTCGGATTGACCTCCCCGGCGTTGATGAAGGCGGCGTCCTGCACCGGGTTCTGGTTCACCGGCAGGTTGTCTATGGGGTTCTGGTTGGCTAGAGGGGCCGGGACGGGGACGGGCGGGTACTGGGCGATGGTCGGCACCGACGTCGGGGGAGCAGAGCCTGCCGCTGCCATGGCTGCGTGGCTGTTGGTGGGAGGTTAGAGTCACAAACTAATACTGAGGAAAAAAATGGAGGAGAAACGGTGAGGATTAGTAACAGACGCTTACTACTGCATGTAATATTGTCTGGCGTAGACATGCTGGAGCCACAGGAGCTGCTGAGGGCTGTACAGAGATAAGGCGGGAAAGGCTGGCTGGGTCAGCTGTGATGCTGCAGCTCTGCAGGAAAAAACAAAACAAAAAAAAAAAAAACTTTGTAGTAAAACTGGATTGCTTGTTCAGGAAAAAAACACCGTCAGCTACAAAATATGCAAACCATGACTCCAAAAATATATGCAGACGTCTTTGGTGAACAGCAGGAAGTCAATACTAATGCTCAGAATCACATTTACATAAAGATCTACTCATTCTGAAAGCATTAGTTGAACAAAAAAAAAAAAAAAAAAAAAAAAGTGATTTAAATGTAAATTCCATGGTCAGCACTTAAAAATACTCAGTTCCTCTGTAATTTTCCCCAAGTCTGCAGCAAATAGCACTGATCCCATGTTTTGGGTAATTAACGGCTGCCTGGTTTCAGTTTCCCTCCTCCTGGTCTGGGGTTTTTAGTTGACGTGCGATCTTCTTCCCCAGCATCATGTCATTTTTAAATAAGGCACTTAGTTTAAAATTTTCCTTAAATCTTGAACGCCTTGCTTCACAGCTTACAGGTTTGAGGTCGGCCATGCTGGCGGCGCAGGTTGGGTCCCTGGCGTCTGGGCGGGGCCGGCGGCGGCAGCAGCTGCTGAAGACGTGGGCCTCCTCTGCCGCAGCTCTGGCGTGCCGGGAGGCTGAAGAGGCGGGTTGGACCTGGAAGGATGTGGTTGTTCCGTCTCTTTGGTCTGCAGGAGAAACAGGCAGCAACATAAAAACTTGTAGATTAGTAAAATCCAACCGTCTGCAACCGTTACAACGCAGAGAGACAGTTTTGCCCTCTGTCCAGCTGAATCAAACTTGTTTAGAGCTGCATTTTAGCAAAACCTAAACAAAAACTAAACAAAAAAAAAGCCCTCATAGCTATTGATAAATATCTCCTATGTTAAATGTGCCATCATTTGTAAAGAAGTACTATTTTACTAATATTTTAGGTTGATGAAAAGAAAAAAACTTTTGCAGAAAAAAAAAAGAATGGATAGATTTTCTGCAATGTTTACATACGAGGGACTTTTTTTATATTTTTAATTTTTTTTTTGAACAAGCAATAAAATTAGGCATAAACATGTCAATTTAAATAAATAGTTCTAAAAGTATGAGATAGAAGATGAAAAAGTTTTCTACTTAATGAGAAAGATAGATCTATAAAACATTACTGGGAACTTTAGGGTGTTTCTGTTGAGGGAATTCAATGCAATTATTCCAGGGGAAACTGCGTTTTTTATGATATCTATATTAAAAAACATCGGTCGTTTCTTTATCGTTTTAAGCCAAAGTTATTAAGAGTAATCGTGGAAGGTCCAAAGAACCACTGGAGGTTGCAGACCTCTGATTTGATTAGATGCAGAAAAACTGGGATGTCCTGAGCTTGAACAGAAGGTGGTGAAACTACAGCGAGCTATCTTTAGTTGTGAGATCGTTAAAGAGGATCGGCTGAAGTGGAACGGTTCCACTCCACAGCATGTTCGTACAGAAGGAGCGCACCTGCTCTCAAGAGCCTCTTTACACCATTTGTTTAACAAGATCTGGTCAAGAGTTTCCCTCAGTTTGGTCTAAATGACACCTGAGCCTAACGGTTACAAAAAGCAAGTCTTAAAAGCCTAAACTGTTATAGAAAGAGGATCAAGCCAAACACATCGGCACTGTTTGTCCAAAAAGCACCTTCAGAAACGACTTTACGAGAAATGACTTTCAGGGAAGTTGAAGTCAAATAACTGTTTTTATGTAAAACATGCCGTATGCTTAGTGTGACACATTGGTGCCTTCATAATTGACAAAAGCTCCATATTAACCTCCTGATGCTCCTCAAAAACACATTTGTGATAGCAGACAATCTGCTGCTGCTCGTTCTCGCACACTCGCACCTTTTTATGGGTCAGGAACTTTGAAGGAGGACTTCCCTTTGCATACATGACATGGTTTTTGGCATTCCGGCATGTGTAGATGTTTGCCTTGGATCTACTGCATGTTTGTATTCCGGGGCCTGGTGTGGTTGGTGTGTCACATATAATACGAGTGACAAATAAATACAAACCATTAGATGATCCTTCCGGAAATTAAGAATTAAGAAGCCAGTTTCGTTGTTTTGTGTGTGTCTGTGTCATGGATTGTTGTTCAATTGTTTGCCGAGTTACTATGAGCTGTAAAAACAAATTGTCCTACGGAGATTAGAGCCGCTCTAAATGTCTGCAACAACATTTAAAAAGGGAAAAGTGACATTAATTAGGTAAATACGCACGTCTGAAGTAAAGCTACAGTTTAAACTGTAATATGCGTTTGGTAAATCATCCGAGCTGCAACTTTAACTGCATTTGAAACATGGAAAGCTCATTATTTACTAAAACAAAAAAAAGTATGACAAAAAACACCTTCTTAACCACCCTTCTTTCAAGGTTTCTCAAAGATTCAGCAAGTTAAATTTGGGATTTTAAGGCAATTGTTGGGCAAACTTAAGAATTGCATAGTTTAAAAAACACTGTATCCCCAAAGGTTTGGCTGCTGCGTATGACTGTAGCTTTCATGCCAACGTTAGTAAAAAAACAACTATAACACATTTCTCAGTTAGCTTGAAAACTCTTACTGACTACTGGTTTTATCCAGCTGCCCTGTCTTTGTCACTGAGCCCCCATCCAACAAATATCTGCCAACATTATAGGTTAGACTTTTATATTTCTGGGGAAAATGTAGAGAATACCAGTATTATCTAGACTTTGTTTGTAGTTTTTAATGAATGTTCACCTTTGTTGGTGCTTGGGGTGGATTCCTCATGGCGCACACCAGGTGCAGCGTGGGAATTAGGTCCGCCTGCAAAAACAAAGATAAAAAGTGAGATTTCCTCACAGAGACGGCGATAACCACGTTCTGCACCAAAGGGAGAACAATGACAACTAAAAAAAACAAGCCGGGGTAAATTCACAACGCTGCTCCTCCTTCAGTCATGGTGGCCACAACATGCATTTGGTTGTTTATGTAAGTGTTGATTTGACAGGGGACAGCTCCAGGTCACCTTAAACCTCCACCAAGCAGAATCATGTCACAGGTACACAAAGATAGTCTAGTTTACCACCCGGTGCCTGCTAAAACCTAACGTAAACCCTGCCCTCCATCTGCCTCGCCTTTATAACCAGCCTTTGCTGAAAAAATAAATACAAACCATTAGATGATCCTTCCGGAAATTAAGAATTAAGAAGCCAAAGACCTTTAGACTCTTAACATTTGCTGATAAAGTGACATTACGTGTTGAATCCCAGGAATAATCCCCTGTTGTGTGTTTTTTATTTTTATTAACAGTATTTGCATGCAGCTCCAGGCCACACCTGTTACGTCTACTAAACACAGAGCAGAGGTTCCTGTTCTGAAAGCAGAACTACATCTTTAGAGAGCTGCAGCAGTGGCATGTGGGTAAGGACGCTGATGAAACTTAACCTGGATGGCGTGAAATATAATCACACTGGGATCAACACGGCGAAACAAAACTGTGTATATTGGTTCATAAAAACAGTGCCAAATAATCTCTCTTTTACAACGCTTGTTATTAATGTTGTTTTACTGGTTCAGTTGTAAGATAAGCAGAGTCTGCTAAGAGTCAAAGACAAAGAAGACCAGAACTAAAAACATGAAATATCATCCTGTACTAGATTAATAAAGAATAGAAGTTCACAGGCTGAGGAACTCCTTTCGGAGGCTATTAAATATCAAACGACAGCCAATGAGAAAACTGGGCAGACATCCTTTATCCTCCATGACCCAGAATTATTTTACAGTATTTACCGATTTGAAATTTTAAAGTTAATTCTGGGTTTATTTTTAAAGTTCTGTATAAAAACAAACAGCTTAGATAAGACACGTTGTAATGAATAAAAAATATTTAAACACCATGAAAACATACCTGTCTGAAAAGATCTTTGATGTGCAGATGGTCGGGCAGCAGTTTGCCAGAAAAGATCAGCCTCTGGTCACTTACAGCCTAACATAAAAACAAGAAATTAACATTTCAGGGATTAAAACCTTCAGCGTGAAGACAGTGACACATTATGTCCACAGGGGCTTCAGCTGGATGATATCTGACCGTTGGGGAATAAATCTTTAACCAGTTTTCTATCCTTTCAAACAACTTTTATGCTTTAAAACTGTAAATATCTCTCCAATCGTAAGAATAAATAAACAAATACAAACCACCTGGAAAAAAGTTGACATAGGAACAGATTCAAACAAAATCCTTTGTTATTAAGTAATTGACTTTCTAGACGTTTTTTTTGGTTGTACACCAATGTTATTTAAAAAATTAATAACATGATTCTTACAGATAAAATTAGCTCCTTCATGATTACTGCAGGCTGTTGAGGACATTGAGCGTGAGTTCTTCCAAAGAATTGAAGAAAATGCCAAGTTACAAAAACATTTTTTTAGTTTCAGGGTGTTGTTTAGCAACACCTGCATCCCTTGTTCCCCGAAACGTCGGACTGTCCGTGATGATAATGTCGAACTAATCGGGATTTTCTCAGAATTGACAACTGAAACAGAATTGACAACAGCCAATGGGTATATATTTTGTGTCAGCTGTGTAATCCACGTAAATCTGCTGCTGCTGAGCCCAAAAACAAAGAAAAAAAACACATGGCTAATTTCCCAGACTTATTCAACAATCATTAACTTTAGTGTGAAACGCCAACTTTTTCCTCTTAAAAAGGTGGCCTTTTTCCCCCTGTTTCACATCAGGCCACATCTCATCGCCTGACGGTATCAACTAATCCCACGGAAGCATAAATCCTCTAATTTTTTAACATCAAACAGCAGCAATGTGCTTTAATCATGAGCAGAGTGTTGTTAAAAAAAAAAAAAAAAGAAGCAAGATCTGGGCCTAAAATATTAAGTAAATATTAAGTGGGATTCTCATAAAGTCAATTTATGACTGTAATCTTAAAATAACATTTGTTCACGTCACTGCGAATACCTTTTTTAACATGTATACTTTACATTCTGCCCTATTTTAGATGCAGTAATTATTCAGTTGTATATATATATATATATATATATATATATATATATATATATATATATATATATATATATATATATATATATTATTTTAGTAATTAAAATACTGGAATTTGCCCATAACTTCACTTTTTTCAGTCAAAGTTTATCTTAAAGAAATATAAATAAAACAATTCAGATGCTATGAGGGGATGCTAGCTACTACAACTCCAAAGGGACACCTTTTTTTTTTTTTAATACCCCCTTCCTGTTAGCAACAAGGATTTTTTATTGCTTCGATCCAACAAAGCGCATGTTTGACCTACATGAAGAACAACTTCTTCTGTTTAAATCAGCCAACGAAATTGTTTATTCTTAATAAAGTTCTTGTGAACATATTTATTATATGTAGGTAGGCTCAAATGTACATTGGTAATATTGTATATAGTTTTTAGTTTTACAGCGCCCTGAGGCGAATTCGGTGTTACAAGCTTGCTTCGTCGTGTTCTCGGTACATGTTGAAAAAGTTTAGCTTATGCAACATTTGTAAAAACTGAATTTCGAGGGTAAACAAAAGGGACAAAATGTGGGTAATTTATACAGTAACTGACATAAGTGTAGAAAACACACCCAGGCAGGAAGACAACACGGAGGAAATGGCTGATAGCGCGTACCTGCGGTGTGTCTACATTCCACAACAGCTAGCCGCTAGCTAACATTTAGCCGGCTAACTTCAACAACTCCTTCGACACTCACCGGTTTGCTCGGGTAAACCCTCGACAGATGAGCCTTTAGGTCTTTTACGGTCCAATTCACATCGACCCCTTCGACGATTTGATCCTCCTGGGCCTGGTTGGGCGTTTTAACGATAAGACGGGTCGTCTTTTGTTGATAGTCGCCTAAATCCATTTTCACTTTCTCAGGCACTTGATGCGGCTTCCGAGCAAAGGAATGAAAGCAGTCGCTACGACAACGCCAGCCAGGAACAAGGAAGCTCTGTTACGCAGTAACTGTCGAAAGAAATTCTAGAATAAGGGCGAACCCTCCCGTTAATGCAGAAACTTTACTGACCGAGCAGCGTCTGGAACTGTCTGTCTGTGGTCTGTCATACGGGGCTTACCAGGAACAATGTTGTTTCCAAACACACTGTGGCTGCCCCTGATTGGCTACACGCCACTTGCGCTCAGACGTGGAGGCTCATCGAATGTTTAAACAGAGAGCATGCGCAGAAATCGGGTCCGTGGATCAAAGATCGTTTATTTTACAAAACTGACAGAAATAGCTCACTTTAGTCCTTAGGGGTTACACGAAGTTGACAACTGTTTTAAAACACAACATACACATTTACCACAAAGGAGAACGTCCAGCTAGCATGATTGGATCATTCAGCAAATTATTTTATAGAATGTTAGACCTTTTTAATGGGTTTTCCACTTTAGCTTGTTTTACCTCGGATGTCTCTGAAAAGTCAACAAAGTACGTCTTCATTTTGCACCCCTCTATGGTCAACCGAGTAAGTATTCTGAACTTTGTTTATTCAGGGAAATTACATCAGCAATGTTACATCAGCTGTAAACTTTCTCAGCCTAAAGGAGTTTTCCAGAATGGGTGTATCTCAATATATTGCAGGGACATCGAACAGTTAATTTATTTCATTAACTGAATTTAAAAAGGAAAATCCTGTTATGCAATTAAAACAGCATGTTATCAGAAAGTGGAAGCAAAAAAAAAAAAAAAAAAAGAAAAAGTGCAAAAGCAATATACATAACCACAGCCATAACAGGATAGCGATGGAAAGCCCATGGGGGAGAATTACAACCGGTGAAACTGAATATTGGATTTCCAAATATTGGATCTATAAGCAGTAATTATCTAACTTAATAGAAATACATGCTGGCCCTATACCAGTCAGTGCATATTGAATATATACAAGTTTTACTTGTTGAAGTGAAATACTGAAATAATTTAAGAATTTGATTATATTCTACTGATTTGTTGTAGACATTTTCATTGAGAATTTAGTAAAATCATTAAGACAGACAAACATAAGAATAGCAAATAATTCTAAACAGCAAACCATATAATAAAAGCTTTAATGAATGTGATATGCACTGCAACGGTGGTAAATGGCACAAATGGATGAGATAACCAAAGTGCTTATTACATTTAGTAAGGACATCATTTTATTTTTTTTTTGCTTCACGTCCTTTAAATCAGCAAGTGAATACAAGTGCTGAAACCTTTTTGTTCCGATAACAAAAAACCAAAACCAAACAAAACAACAAAAAACCCTTGAAGCCCAGCTCTCACCTCTAGCACTCTGGTTTACCACATAGGGTACTTTTGACAGCAGAATATGATTTAGGCACTCGCTGAACAGTTAGTTCACTGTAAATTATTAAATAAAACTGTTAGAGACATAGCAAACAGGACTGAGGGTTGCGGAATGAGAAGGACATGGTAACACATACTGAGCTATGAATAAAATGTTTTATCAAATACTCATGATTTAAACAGAAATGTTTAGATCTATATTCTGTTTTTTTTCCATGCCATGTGATAGACTGGTGACCTGTCCAAGGTGTACCCCGCCTCTTGTCCATTGACTGTTAAAGATAGGCACCAGTGGAAGGACCTTTAGCCAATCTGTAACTTTGTGAGGAGGTGACAGTGGCCGCATCTGAAAGGGTCTAATCGGTAAGGATGCTTCAGCCAAAGTGGAAGTTCATCAGCATTCGCCATGATAAGTCCAAATACAGCAAACAGTAAGGAAGTAAGTAGGAAAAGGAGCCGATATGCTCCCTATCATAGCTCCTTTAGCATAGGGAGCTTGCAACGTCCCTTACTGATGCGTAATGACGAGTTAAAGGCTGCCTGAAAGCAACACAGCTGTCTGACGCTCCTTTCCTATCCACAGTAGACATCTTACTGTGACTTCATGAAAGGTCAAGGAACAGGAGCTAGGAACCGGAGGTTGGAGCTGTATCTAGAATGTTTTGGATGCAGTCTATATGTCCTTTTTGGCCTTGGATTGCCTTGTGATCCAGAATGAACTGGAGCGTTTTGCTGATGAGAGGGATGACTGGGTTTCCCCTTGAACTTGTTACCTTTTCAAACCAACCTTGGTTTAGTGGAAGACATATATATGACATTATTCTGGTCTACCAGATAACAAAAATATCAAATTATTTTGGTTTGTTTTCAAGGGTTTATATATTTGAACAAATTGTTTTGTGCCTGTAAAATAAAATAATAAAATCTCAAAATAAGGCATTCCTCAATCGAAGATTATGACATGTACCTAATGTTTGAAAAAAAAAAGGAAAAGACTATACATATCAATATTACAAAGGAAACCACAAAAGATTTTGATTAGTCTATTTAATTAAAATAAACAGTAGATTTCCCATAACCTTTGTACAGAATTAGCTGCAGGAATAGTAGACCAATTAAAACAACCACAACTTTTTTCAACTAATGCAACAGCTAGAAAGATCAATTTATAAAAAAACAAGTCTTAATCGTGTAACACAGTTGAACAACAAACAATCATCACATACAGTGCTTTATAAAAGTATTCAAGCCCCCTTGATCTTTTTTACATTTAGTTACATTACAATCACAAATTTAAGTATCTTGTTTGAGTTTTGATGTGAAAGTCCAGCACAAAGTGGAAGGAAATGATAGAATGTTTATAACGTTATTATATATAATAAATATGAGAGACGCTCGGAAGAGTCGAGGAGCTGCGAGCGCACGCGACGCTCACATCGCAGCAGAGACGACCGCTACGGAGAGGCTTGAGCGTAGAGAGCCGCGCATAGTCGCGAGAGCGGAAGAGCTCACGGGCATCTCTCTCTAGACTCTCCTCTATCTCTCCTCTCCTCTCAGTCTGCTCTCTCGCTCTATCTCTCTCTCTCACTCTCTCTCTCTCTCTCTCTCTCTCTCTCTCTCTCTCTCTCATTATGTTCTAATTTTTTTTCTATAACCTTTGTTATAGTAACTGCAATTGTTATTGTAACTGCAAATGCAATTTTGTGCGTGTTTTGGGACTCTGAAGGAGTGCATGACAAAAAAAGTTTGGGAACCCCTGAGTTAGTGCTCAGCAAAACTATTTGTACTGGCCGTCAAATTAAATGGGGGTGGGATACAAATGCATGACACACTTTTCAGAAATGTATTTAGAAAAAACTGTGAAAACCTTGTATCGTTTTCCTCTAACTTCACAATTATACCCTACTTTGTGTTGGGGGAAAATGTATGATATTTAAGTTTTTGGCTAACAGTGGAAAAGTTACAGAGGTAAAGCAAAGTAAATTAAACATTTAGTCAGAAATAGACAATGACTTAAAATGTCCTTTGAATGTAATAAGTTTCAAGCTATTACACAATTAAGTTTGAGAAGCAAATCATTAGCAATTATACCTGCAAACTAGTTTATAATAAGTCAGAAAGGATGCTTAAGATGCTTATTTTAATTTAAATTCATTTGTTGTATTACAAATTAATGATGAGGAACAAATAATACAATTTCCAAAAAACAGGAAGGGACCTTTTCAAACATTTATATTACTGTGATTTTGAATTTAATTGCAAAACCATTCCTTCAAAACATCCCATGATTTTTTTAAACGTTTTCAAGGCACTACAGAGTTTCATAATTTCATTGTTGAAACCACATAACTGGAAAGTCTTATTGGCAGTAGAAAGTAAGAACACTCTCCTGGTTTCCTCTGACCATCAGCACCGGAGGTCTTAGATCCCGGGACAAGATGTCGAGCCATGCCAGGTACAGAGAATTGGGGCACACTCCTCTCCTCCCCACTGGCATGGTGCTGTTTGGAGACACAGTGAAGGGCAAAATGGGATTTCTTTTCAGTTCTCAACAATTTCATCTTCTATTTTGCAAGGAAGAAGCAGCAAAAGGAAGAAGTATTGCACTCACATCACAATCAGAGCCGCATCTCTGGAGTAATCCAGCAGCACCTCATTTAGACGGATCTGACGGAGGGTCTGAAGTTGACACAAAGCGTTAATCGTAATGAAAGAGAACTGAGACAACAATGGGGATGAATAAAATGAGAGTGGTGAGCATTTCTCATACCTTTGCCATGTTCCTCTCATAATCTTGGTGAGTGATCATCCATGGGGCTTCCTGCTGTCTTGGAGGATCGGCGTCCGAGTCCTGTTTGGGGCTTGGGTCCAGCCTAAAGCGACTGATCATGCTCTCGAAATGATGGACACTTGAGAAAAGCATGTGTTAGAGATTAGATTAGATTATGTTTAAGATTATGTTTTTTTTTTTTTTTTTTTCAATTTCTCTTGCATTAGTCTGATCTTGGGCAAATTTTCTTGAACACCTGATCCTGGAAAGGTTGTCAGCTTATTTTTCACTTGTGAATAATTTTCCTTACTAGAGGACGTTGGACTTCAAAATAATTTGAAATGACCCAACACCTTTCTCAGATTGAAAGATGGCAGCAATTGCTTCCCTCACGGTTATGACTAAGACTTTTCGCGCATGTTCACCAGGAGTGCAGACAAGTTTTCAGGGCACTGTTTTTAGGGCTTCATAAAATAAATGTTTTTCTGTTTATTTTGTATCACTCTAACAAGCTAGCAGTCTTACTTCACAGGCTGAGGATTTTGATAGATGTCAGGGAGCACTTCAACATCTTGAAAACCGAGACGAAACTTCTTGATGAGAGACAAAACCCTAGAAACAAATGTACACCTTGAATTATTTTCCCATAATCTAATTATAAAAAAATAAAACATTTTGTTCATTAAGATAATAAAGAGATTTACATTGTGATTTTCTAAACTAACATTAACCTAAGACAAAAGCATTAAAACAAATAGGTTTACAGTAATCATAACAAAATCATATCAAATGAAGTCATAAATTTGGTCAAATAATTTTTCAGAATGGTTTCTAAAGACAAATGAGCTGAAACAAGACTGGCTATGTTGTATTTGATGAAAACAACGCTTAAGGTTATTTATTATTATTTCAGTTATTGGTGTGCAGACTTAAGTCAAGTTTATATATATATATATATATATATATATATATATATATATATATATATATATATATATATATATATATATATATATATATATATATATATATATACACACAAACAATTCAGTTGGGAACAGAGCTTTCCAGACCCTAAAAAGCTAATGATTCAAAATGTAAAAACAATAAAAACACAATAACAACAAAAACAAAATGAGTAAAATGTAGAGCAGATGCATAAAATCAAAGAATAAAACCACACAAGCCACACCCATCTAGATGCCGGTTTTGTTAAAATGCACATGAAACATTAGTTTGCTAAAACATTTAGTGGTTCTTTGAGATACCAACATGTCAGCGTTGTGTCTAAAGCACGTTTATTTCGCCCTGATTTAGTCAAGAGCTATTGTTTATATGTTCTAATTATTGCCAAAGAAAATATATATAATGTAAAAAGTGCAGCATCCAAAGTGTAGTCAATTTTTGTTTACTGTCCAAAATAGAGTGTGGTTGAGGCCTTAAAATATGATCGGTCAAAATCAGAAAAATGGGAAGCAGGTGGTCAAAACAAGGAGAGCAGACCACAGCCTCCAGCTTGCATTAATTAAGCTCATTTTAAAGGACTTATTTAATACGGGTGTCTTAAAAAATATAATGTTTACGTATTGGGAAGGCCGTGGTTTACAGGACTGTCTCAGAAAATTAGAATATTGTGATAAAGTTCTTTATTTTCTGTAATGCAATTAAAAAACATGAAATGTCATACATTCTGGATTCATTAATAAATCAACTGAAATATCGCAAGCCTTTTATTGTTTTAATATCGCTGATTATGGCGTACAGCTGAAGAAAACTCAAAAATCCTATCTCAAAATATTAGAATATTTCCTCAGACCAAGTTAAAAAAAAATTAGAACAGCAAAACAAAATCAAACATTTGAAAATGTCCATTAATGCACTCAGTACTTGGTTGGGAATCCTTTTGCACAGATTACTGCATCAATGCGGCGTGGCATGGAGGCAATCAGCCTGTGGCATTGCTGAGGTGTTATGGATGCCCAGGATGCTTCAATAGCGGCCTTTAGCTCATTTGCATTGTTGGCTCTGGTGTCTTTCAGCTTCTTCTTCACAATACCCCACAAATTCTCTATGGGGTTCAGGTCAGGGGAATTGGCAGGCCAATCAAGGACAGTAATGCCATGGTCAGTACACCAGTTACTGTGAGAATCTTATGTCGTCTCTTAACCACTACCATACTTGTGATTTAGTTTACTGAACCAAGCTGAGTGTTTTTCAAGGCTCAGGAAACCCTGCAGTGTTTCGAGTTAATTAGACGATTCAAGTGATTAGTTGAATAGCCTACTAGTATACTTTCTCACGATATTCTAATATTTTGAGATAGGATATTTGGGCTTCTTAAACTGTAAGCCATAATCAGCAATATTAACACAATAAAAGGCTTGCGATATTTCAGTTGATTTGTAATGAATCCAGGATGTATGACATTTCATGTTTTTTAATTGGATTAAAGAAAATAAAGAACTTTATCACAATATTCAAATTTTCTGAGACAGTCCTGTATACAAAACCTCTAATCTTAAAAAAAAAAAAAAAATTGGTCAAAGAGCCAAATAAAAAAAATTAATTATAACAAGTGATCCCTGCTCTTACTCCTCTTTCTGCTCCTCCCTTTTGTCCGTTTCTCCCCCAACAAACACTCGGACCTTACACCTGGCCCAGCGCTTCCTGCGCGTCAGCAGGTACGGCAGAAGCAGCGTCAGGCCTGAGGACAGAAAGATATCCGTGAGCACGTGCTGAAACGTCAGCAGCGAGAGACGGAGGCGCCGGCTGCAGACGTGATCCCACCTCCGTCATCAGACAGCCAGTAAACATCAATGGTCTTCTTCCCCTGCTTTTTCTGGAACACGGTGGTGGGCTGTGGCTCGAGTTCAACGGCAACAGAAGCTGCAGACATTAGTTGTCGCTCATTCTACATGTAGAGACTGACCAGTGAATCAAATCCTTTGATTTGTGATGCGATAATGTACAAGGTACATACAGGTTGTGCTCGTTCGAATGAGGGGAGCAGGAGAGATGGTGGAAATACTTTCCCGTCCTCCTTCAAAACCTTGATTAACTGTGAAAAACACCAACGTTTGATCTGCTTTAGCAGCTGGAGCAGTGACAACTTAATTGATAGTTTTAAAAACTTTAAGCATTGACTTCAGTAATGCTCTCACCGTGTGACTGAGATGAATTGGAGACATCTAAACCCTCTTTCATCCTCAGGACACACACTCCGTACTGCAGGTCGAAGGCATCACTGGAGAGCACGAACAATTAGATGGAGCAAAGCTTCATTTAGTTTTTGTTTGGAGTGAAAACGGGAGGACGGACACACCCATCAGGTTTGTTTGATGCTCTGTAGATTAGTTTAAAAAAAAAAACTTTACTCACTGCAGGATTTCTACGTAGTTGTTCGCGACTTGAATTGAGTCAGAGCGCCAGTCCTTCTTGAACCCCATCAGCAAAACGTTTGGCTTGATGCGGCCCAATCCTGCCCCCTAGTAAGCAGTAAGCGACAAGGACAGAGAGAAAGAAAATGTCCATGTTAATAAATAATGGTAAACTAGATGTTTTACGGAAGAACATGTCGGTAAACCTCAGTCTAGCTTTACCAGTTCTGTAAGGAGCAAAACATTGTGTCACATGCGCTGATTACTGAAAACTGAAACGCAAAACTAAACGGAATAAAACACATTCTAGATAATTACTCAGAGCATAATGGAAAAAGTTATAAAGATAGAATAAAAGGACATAAACACATTGGTGGATAGAAGGGTATACTTCATGGGAGGCACTACTACCCTTTAAAGTCATATTTAGGATATTAGGGAGTTTACTGGGTACTTTCTGACCTGAAGCAGCATGTTAACCCCACAGCGGAAGTCTGCAGCCACAACTCCTCTGTAAAATGACTTAAGTTTCCTTTGGTTCAACCAGTGGACGTGACTGTTGCTGCTTGCCTTCTCTAAGGCTGACGGGGAAGAACCAGACTGAAAATAAGGGTAGACAAGTGGTAATTAGTTAAATTCCAGAGCCAAACACTAAGGATAGTCCTGGTTTTACTGATTGAAAAAGGTTCTGCGAGGGTATTTTAAATCTGTACGCACAGTGGCCACATTTCCACACATCATCAGACTGAGGTTCTTTGTGAAGCAGTTGACGAGATCCAAGAGAGCTGGACGGCTGCTGGGGGGTCCCGTGAGCACCAAACACTGGGGTCTGAAAGACGCAACGACAGTCCAGAGCAAATATTACAACAGGGAAGAGATACTCTAAAGGTAAATCAGACGACATTTAGACCTACTGTCTACAGCAGCGGTGTCAAACTCATTTCTATATTGGCACTTCATGATGCCACTTTGGCCCGGTTGCACGTGTATAGATAATGCTTTTGATTTCATTTCAGTTTAGAAGTATAAACAATACAAAGTAACATAAAAGTAGCACCCTTAGGCCCGGTTTATACAGTTTACCTGCAAAAAAAGTTGATATTGGGATGAATTCCACTTTAAACTCTCATCATTCTTCATCACTTTTTCTCTTTTTGGACATTTCTAGGTTAATTTAATGTGTTGTGGGTAAATTGACATCTAGTGG
This sequence comes from Fundulus heteroclitus, assembly GCF_011125445.2. Lineage (NCBI taxonomy): Eukaryota > Metazoa > Chordata > Actinopteri > Cyprinodontiformes > Fundulidae > Fundulus > Fundulus heteroclitus. Next base: position 30,624,818 of record NC_046362.1, on the reverse strand, counting down.
TAGGATGCTGTTACTACACAATAAAAAAGAAAAATCAACGTGCTACAGGAGGCACACTTTTAGCCACTTTATGCACTTTATAAGAATATATGCCTCTACTTTATGACATGATATGCCTTTTTTTGCTCTTGAGGGCCAGATGAATTGCCTTGACTTGCAAATAAGCTTGTTAGGCTGTACTCAAAATGGATTTTATACCATGTTCTAAATACAAGTAGGATGGCGACATCTGTGCTTGACAAGTTAATTTCAAAAGGAAATCAATTAACATTAAAATAATTAACTAACATATTTTTGGACTAAAAGGCACACTTAAAATCCTTAAGTTTTCTCAAAAATTGAAGGTATGCATTATGGTCTGAAACATACGGTAAGTTTATTACTGCTTTAAGCAACACCGTCGGGTGTAAAAACTGAAAAACAGCTAGATTGGGATGACTTCTAGGTTTTTTTTTAGGTCAATGCAGGGAAAATCACATATTACTAACCTGTAGTTCTTGACGTGGTCTTCCACAAGGTTCAGGCCCACACAATGATTCAAAGCCAGGTTGTAGGAGCTCGCTTGCACCGATGAGCCCCAGTTCACATCTAAACCCAGCCAAGAATATGAATGAAACCCCTAATATGGCACTATGCTACAGTTTTCTTCTTTTTTTTTTATTTGACTGTTGGTCAGGTTACCTGGCTTTTTGTACAGAGTATATCCCAAGAAGAATACGACAACACCAATGGCGATAAGAGCCGCCCACCAGGTCAGCAGGAACATGATCACCACACAAACCACGGCGCACAGCAGCGACAGCCACTTACTGTAGAATCTGAAGGACGGACGCCAACCTGCAAATGCACACAGTTGTTGACTATTTAGGACAAACTGCAGTTTGGGAAAACAATGGCCCTTTGGTTTCAACCACAAGATGAATTGCTCCACGGCGCGGCTTCATATGCGTGCAATTCCTAAATATTATTCATGTTTTTATTCTCATGGGACATGTGGCTTTTGACAGTAGGCCGTGCAGTGAAAGCACCGAGCAGATTTTGTCTGTTTGCCGCAGTGAAATGTTTTGGATCATCAAGAAAATGTTTTTAGTCAAAGAAGGTGAATATAAAAGACAGTTCTCTCTAAAGGGAAGGAAGGAACCTGCCCAAATGTGAAAAGGTAATAACTGGTTGTGTCACACTTTGTGGCAGCAACTGACAGCAAACATTTGAAATAACTGGCATTAACTTATTTGTATCACTGTGGAAGAATTTTGGCCAGCCTTTGCATGCGCCTTTTAACCGAACCACACAGGAGGGTTTTCAAGCATAAACAACCGCTCAGTCTTTGATTAGGCCAATCTAAACCTTTCAGTTTGTTTGATTCCTGGATCCCATATTGACAGGTAGTCATCCTCCTTCAGCTGGAGAGCAGCACCTTTCTTAGATGAGTTGTCAGTATGCTCTCTTTAAAAGTCCCACCTTTCCACATTTCAAGAATTTTTACATAATTGCTGTCATTGTGGTTCAGTGAAGACCTGGAACCATAGAAAGGCCCAGTAATATTTTTCCAGACTTTTAGATGTGAAGAATTTTGTTCCTCATTTGTTCTTGAATTTTATTGGATAGCGTCATGATGTATTGCTTTTTGAGATATTTTAGCTTGCTTCATGTTGCCAGACAGGTCCAATTTATGTGAGTTCTTCTTGATTCAGGAGTGAGTATGGGTAGCGAAAATGAAATGAAAAGAAACTGGTTTATTAAAACTAACTTCTTATTTAACAAAAGATGGGTTGGTACATGTTTTTTTCACCATATTTTCAAATAGGGCCAGATTGATTTTGATGTTTTTTTAAAGCCTTGATAACGGAAATATTTTTTTTCAAAACTGCATTTTGTATTTGCTCAGGTTACCTTTGTCTAATACAGGGAAGTTTGGATGATGTGAAAAATGTAAGTACGCGAGACAAGTGACAGCAAATACTGTGAGAGCATAAATAAGTTTTGACCTACCTGGTGAATTGGTGATTGAAGCATGGAAGCAGCTGAAGTTGATCAAAGAGTAGGAGCAGAGGTAGAAGTTGGAGATGATCGGAGCGATGGTGTTCAGCTCGGCTGGCAAAAGACGAAACGACAAAAGAGAAAATAATGTCTGTCATGTATTTATTATGAGACAAATATTGGCTTCCAGTTTCTTTTTTGAGTGAATATTTTTGATAAATTCTTTTAACATGGTGCAACAGAAAGAATTCAATTCAGAGGTTAATAATAATTAAAAAAAAGAGAATAACTGATCATTTAAACATTTTCGACTCACCAATGATAATAAAACAGGCAGCTATGATGTATGTGAGCAAGTAGGCTCTGAGCGGTTCGTCGTTTTTACCGTAACCTTTGCCGAAGAACCCGATGAGAGGGTAAAGATGGTCCTTACAGAGGCACTACACCACAGAATATGAAAAAGAAGACAAAAAGCAGTCCCTGTTATAACAAACACAATACACAGTAATTTTTCTTTTTTTTTTTTACATGTCCTCCACAGGTATGCTGGTGTTAGAGAAAATGTATTTGCACCTGAAAGACTTTGGGAGCAGATACCAGGCACGCCAAAGCCGAGGACAGAGTTGCTCCAAAGATACCAGCAGTGATGAGAGGGGCAAAGGCGGAGACCATGCTTAGTGTCTGAACAAAGAAAGGGTTTGATTTATTAAGCACTCTCCTCTTAGCAGAAATCCTGGCTCAAAGGACAACCTGCTGTATATGCACAGAAATAGCCTAGAAAATATATTTTTGATCAGAAACCAGTAGTTTAATTCTTATATTTAATTCAGATCAGATACCAGACCTATCAAGGATACTGCTACGTCACTGTATGATGTTCCTGCATAGATGTAAACCGATGTAGATTTTTACACTACCACTTCACTGCCCTGCTCTAGATCATCTATCTACTCTCCACTTATCTCTGATATGTTTTGGCCATGTGGAATTCTTCACTTTTTTATTCTATAAAAAAAAAAATGGCAACACAAAAATCAGTACTTAGCACCAACGGGATATAAGGAAAACTGTAAAGTGCCATGACTGTTTGGGTTAGTGCTGACCTGATAGTAGTTACTGATGCCATAGGCGCAGGTTTTATTGTTAAAGCACTCTGAGAAGTCCCAGCCGTACTGACACGGTAAACCAACGCAGGACTCAATAGGTGTAGAAGCAGCTAATGTATCATTTATCGAGCCGGAGGCGTCCCGAACCACACAGGATCCTGGATAAAAGTTAGCATAAAAAAGGGAAAAATTCCATCATTCACAACCATTGATAAATCCTGAAGAAAGAAGCAAACTAGAAAAAAAAGACACACCACTCTGGTTCCTTAGAAAAGCATTTTAAATTGAGTTCATTATAAAAAAAAAAAAAAAAAAGGCTGTTATGGCCCGCAGGTTTATTAATTCAGTGATGAAAAAGTGTTTTGGGATTTTCTTTCTAGTGTAAACAATGACAAAGCAAACTAAAATTTGAGAAATGATGTCCCTTTAGTGGTGTACTTTTTTACACCTAGACCCAGAGTATGTAATTCTTTTCACAGTTTTTGTACATTTCTTACCTGCTGATTGGAGTTTTGGTCAGATTCCTATCAAAGAACAACTCCTAACAACAAACGCTTATCCCAAACTCTGCTTGAATTGGACTATACATCCATTTTTCCATGTTTAACAGTACAGATGTCAAAGTAAACAGAAAAGCTTAGGTTTCACTTCCAGTGTCTTATTTTGATCACATGCTTCATGTAACAGTAGGAAAGAGCTTTACCAACTGTTGCAGTGATAATGAGGTAGGACATGGTCGTGAAGAAAATCGCCATCAATGTCCCTCGAGGAATAGCCACTGCTGGATTCTGGGAAGGAGAACACATGGGATATGAAAAGTAAACTGCTTATAACTCTCCATACTGCCAACCACATGTCAATAATGACTCATGCATTGTCTATCAGACAATGCACTCACGTACCTTCAGATCTCCAGAGATGTTGGCACCTGCCAGGATGCCAGTAGCAGATGGGAAGAAAATAGAGAACATGCCAAAAAAACTGCTTTCTGGGCCCCGCCAGTTAGGTACAAAATTGACGGCAAAAATCTCAGCTGTTGAAGGCGAAATAGTAAAATTAGAGGAGAATTGGGGCAAGGAGGGACTACTTACTAATGCTAGTAAGAGTGACCTGCAAGAGTTGCTTGACTTGATCTTTTATCTCTTGATTATCAAAATGCGTTTGTTTTGAAACATAAAACTGTGTGTGGGCTTCGAAAACTAAGCCAGAACTAGTGTAATGTAGTATGAAGTTGGAGTAAAACACAAGTGCGGACAGGAATTGATAAACATAGTGAAAACTTTAGAAATTGCACAAAACTGTAATATTGTTTGCCAGGCATCTCAGAAAGTGAAACTCCTATATTATACAGGATCATTACACATGATAGCAGCCGTAATTTCTTGTAATTTTGATGATTGTGGTTTGCAGATAATGAAAAGCCAAAATTCATAGTCTCAGAATATTAGAATACTTTGAAAAATGTGCATTATTGGAAACTCATGGTGCCACACACTAATCAGACAATCTACTCAAACAATCTGGATTAGCAGACTACACAATCACAGGGAGAACTGCTGATTTGACAGACAGCCAGAAGACAGTCATCGACACCCTTCACCAGGAGGGTCCACCACAAAAGGTCATTGCTGAACAAAAAAGTTCTGTATCCAAGCATATTAACAACATGGTGGAAGGAAGAAGCATTGTAAGAAAAGATGCACAAGCAGCAGGGAGAACCGCAGCCTTGAGATGAGTGTCAAGCGAAATCCAGTCAAGAATTTGGGGGATGATCTAATATAGCAAGACCTTTCTGACAAAAAGGAATGACGTAAATTAGACAACACTATATAGAACATAAAGGATCAAAACACAGAAAAGACCAAAACCCAAACAACCGTAGAATACGACAAAGAGCTAATAAATAGAAGTGGGTTTAAAAAGAGAATAGTTACCTCTGTAGCCAAAGAATCCTTTGGCTTGTTTTTCCAGTGAAGCGGGCATGATGGTTCCAACAATATAACTGGCAAATGAGACCATGATGACGAGGAAAAACAAAACCTGGGCCTGTGAAAGGCACATTGCAAAGTACTTGTAAGTGTATGATGGAAACAAATTAGGGAAACATTGCTCAAAGTTTATTAAATAAAATTTTTATAGGGATTATTAATGTTTAAGCGTTGAACAATTTTGCCACTCGAGTGCAAGAAGGGATCATTTATATGATTTACACATCTCATCGTTTCACATCCTACTTAAAAAAAATTTAATGTAATAGCCCACAAAGCTAATGAAGCTACATCCTCAGAAACACCTACAATGAATGCTAACAACCCACTGACTGCAAGAATTATTGTCCAAACAGGTTGCCTAAAAGCAACAAAAACAAAAAAGGGATTCTAAATAACATGGACTTTTAAAGAAACAGCTCATGGTGGTTTTAAACTTCTTTTTCTTCCTGCTTGTTGTGACAAGCTGCTTTACAGTGCGCTCACAAACTTTTAAGTTAAAAAGTTATTATTTTACCTAGTCGAAGAACCTCTCATATTTTTCACCCCAAGTCAAACCCTTCCATTCGCTTGTACATAAACCTGAATGAGTGTTGAGCTAAGTTACTTTAACCTTCAGAAACCACAAGCATTGGCTGCTTTCCACTTTCTGTGCAAACACAAACAAACCTCTTCATATTTATCACCCTTCTTTTTTCCAAATATCAAATAATTACATCTTTTATAACTTTGATCAAAAATAATTGCAGTACCTCAGGAGTCTGAAGCTCGAAATGCTGCACAGCATTTGTTATGCTGATAAGAGGGACTTCACAAATGAGATTTATTGTTATTATGTTTCACAGGTAGAATCCAACAGCTTAATCATTTTTTATGCAACTTTTTAAAAGCATAATTGTGGTCAGAAATGGCCCTACCATTTTTTAAGCAATAGCTAGTATATATATTTTTTAGCTCTCTGTCATTGTTAGCTGTAGTCATGTCTTGATTTCATGGTTTACCTAAAACAAGTTTCCAGAGTTCCCAGATATTTTAGAAAGAGTTTAAAGTAAATAAAGAAGATCACTATAAATTTGTTGGTGATATTTTACCAGGGGTTAGGTTGGAAGAGCAGATAGCCGGATAGAAGGAGAGATGGATTTTTCATTTATACTCAAACAATCCTTTAGTCAAATCCCAAATCCCAGTTAAAATCTCAAAGTTTAATTTTGATCTTACTGCTTGGAATGTGATATAGCTGTCTTATACTAACAGCAGAAGCACTACTGGTTTACACTAAAGGGTCCTAGCAAAAATCGCAATATTTTGTCTAGAAAATTTTACCCACCCCACACACCCATTTTTTAAAGTGCCATGAAAATTAAGCAAGGGTTTTATATTGATCTGACCTTTGACTCCCACGCCATTCCAGCCATTGAAATGCCGAGCAGACACGTCACAGTGATGATCCCAATGATACGGATGTCATTGGTTCGGTCCACCATGATAGCTCCATGTTCCTGAGGAAGAGGTAAAGAATTTAAAATCATTTTAAATCTTTTTAAAATGATTGTAAATCAGTTAAAAACTGGCTTTTAATTGCAGAGAGCACGACTGTTAGGCCAGTCCTTGTTTCTTCTTTGTGTTTACTACTGATTGTCTTGTGTGTACTGTGAAAAATATGTTTTATTGCTTATTTCCTGTTATTGTTGTGTTGTTTTTATTTTTCTGTTCCCCTGTACAGAACTTTTGGTGGTCTATTGGTTTTTAAAAGTGCTTTACGAATAAATAAATTAAAATGAAAGAACTTAATTTAAAAAAGGGGTCTTTATTCACTTTGCGTCATTGTAAAAGCTTTGGACATGCATGTGGAGAATGCTTCTCACCCGCATGAGGTCTGTTACCGTCTCAGCAAAGCCCACAGTGTGCATTGCCACAGCTACAGCATTGGCAAAGGCAAAGATCAAACCAATAGACCCACCCAGCTCTGGACCAAGGCTGCGACTTATCAGGAAGTAGGTACCACCTGGGAATATGGAAGAAGAAGAAAGAAAAAGAGAGAGATGGTTATAAATTTGTCACCTTTTGACTTTGAAAATTCATATGGGTTGTTCTTTAAGCAACAAATCAAACATACCTCCTTTGACTCTCCCGTTGGTGGCTATGGCTGAGGTTGAGAGACCAGTGATGCCAGTTATAGTGGAGGACAGCAAAATGATAACCCAGGTCAAACCTGTCAGAGATGGAAAGCGGTCAAAGCAAAGTTTCATAGCACCCACTGAGGAAAAACTGTTCAACCGGGTCCAATTCAGATGTAATTTGGGACACATACAGACCAGTGAAGGTTGTGTTAATAAGTTGACTCTCAAGGAGCAGGCGGTTCTGGAGTGGATTGTGGTGGTACAGACAGGTGCAGAAGTGTCCAACAGTCCGTCAAACAGTGTTTTAAGGTCCTAAATCTCTTCTAGATCTGTTTTATAGCATTGCCAGCACTTGATGTTGTTTGGTTGGAATGTTTTTTTTTGGTTAGCATCGGGCCTGGTTCTTGTGTAAAGTTTTTCTCACCATGTAGACTATACCCTTTGCAACAATCAATTCTTGATACAGCCGTGCAATTGCACATAAACTCGAAATGTATCTTCTATCACACCATGATAAGTGACAAGATTATTAAAGTTACTTATAACATCCTTTAAATTTATAGAAATCTCAAAATGCTACAATCAATAAAACATTAAATGCATAAAGAACAGGAACGATAAAACAACCTACGTATGCTGGTAAAAGTGGGAAAAGCTCATTAAAATAAAAACAGATCAAAACATTAACAACACAAACTGATCATTAAAAACATTGGATTAGGCTCAAGAAGTACAAAGTTAACACAATCAGGAGGAGCCTTTGGTGTATATTCTTTCATTTTAAGATGAATATATGTGTTTTTGTGCTTTTTTAGGGTCATAGTACGTGGTGAGGCACCTTTAAAGCTGAGGAAATTTAGCTGCATCCATCCTTTATCTCTCCCAGACATGTTGTGAGGAAAGAAAGGAGATTGTATGGAGATTAACATAGAGAGGATGGTGTTTTAGACAAATTATCCATCTTAAAGAACAGTTGAGTGTCGTCAGCATAGCGATGAAATTAGACCCTGCAGCTGTGAATAATAAACTGTACCCTGTTCAAAATGCTGTCAGTGCTATTTAACACACCAATGAGAAATTATCTGTGTTTGGGAACTCTCACTTGCATTCATTTTTATTTTGATCTCTTTTATCCACGTAAGAAAAACTGTTTAATTACATTATTTATGACCTACTTTTACCATATCCATGAAAATGGAATCTTTTTCATACTCATGCTTTTTCTGTATGTATACTAAATTCTGCCTGAAATTAAACATAGCTTCCGGGCTCTCAGTCTTTTTCCAGAGCTGTTTTGTAACTGACGATGTATGATTTGTTATCCACACAAGAGCAAACACATGAAAGTGTGTTAAGTTAAGAAGGGTTGTTTTTTGACATACCAATCCCAGCCTGAGCTGTGATCCAAGACAGCCTCAGGTACAAGATCACCCCCCAGATGTTTAACATGCAGCGAATCTGTGGAAAAAAGAAAAAAAAAACGAAAAAAAAAAACAGTGTTTTTACTACTATTAGGGAGCAGTTAATGTAAAAAGTTAAATATTACATCAAATATGAAATTCCTAAATTAATGCTTTTATTTTTCAAAAAATTGTGATAGGCTTAATTCTATCAACAGGGTGTTGTAATAGACCACCGATTCATTAATAAAAAACCCAACAGAAACAGAAATACCACAGAAGAGCATTTAAACAAATTAGTAACTAATCGAGGGACACATGAAGTACCTGCAGTATAATCAGTTGAGGGATCTGTACACTTGTTATGACTGCCTGAAGGAGTAGAGCTCAGTAGTGTGGAAAAATGTGTCAAGTTTTTTTGCTTGCACTTAAAATATTCAAAGCATTGAGGGTTAGAGTGAAAGCTGATAGGTCTGTCTCACTAAATTCAGACACTGTCCTAACAAAAGAGGCAAAAACAACTAATTGGAGAATAGAAATATTTACACTTTTCATCATATTATATGAAATTGTCAACTTTCTTGATTCTAATGTTAATGGAAGCTTGCAACATTAAAATAAGATGCCTCTAAAGATAAAGTATTCAAATGTAGTTGTAGAGGCTGGTTTAAGATAATTCCTGAATGAACCCGGCTAATGACCCGTTGCTTTAAACCGGCTGTGCTTAAACACGGAAATGTTTAAAAAAAATAAATGCAGGACACAAGCCCCCAAGGACAGGATCTGCCCGTCTTGGACTCACCATATATATATATCTATATATAGCGCTTTAATTCATGGACAAACATAGTTAAAGTTTAATTCTTTTGTCTCTGCATAAAACGTCCTTAAGGAGGGTGGGGCAAGAGACAAGGAGTAACTAATTGTCAACACAGCCTTTTGATGTTGCTTCAGGGTTTGGGCAGCTTATCTGCTTTAAGATGTAGAGACTGGACAACAATAAAGTTACTGAGTGCTACATTTTTACAAGTGGTTACATTGTAAATCCCTTCTGGAAAATATTTTATAGGGTTTGTTTGTAAAACACTTGTTGATACCAAGTAAAGCCGCCTTCTGATGCAACTGTAGTTTCTCTGTGCACTAAAAATTAAGACTAGAAATAACCTTTATTGACCTTCAATGGGGACATTCAGGTGTACCAGCAGCAAAGTGACAGGCAAACTGAAGTATGCAGATTTCCATACAGGTAAAAGTATAAATAAACAGAAAATAGGAAGGAGAGACTGTTTACAAATTTACACTGTATAGTTATTAAAAATAGCACTTTCAGATTTGAAGAAATATGCAACCAAATTGAATAATTAGAGAGAAAAAAAAGCTACAAAATGTGCTTCACATTTGTGCCTATAAAACAACAATCTACAAGGAATGGGGAAAAAAAAGTGCAATTACCAGCATGCATGTAAACCCCTTCAGTAATCCATAAAACTTTTCCACAGCTAGGGAAGTTTAAGACGATATAAACACAATAAGGCAACAGATATTTTTTTAAAAAAAGAACCTATCACAGACTGAAAAGAAACAAGAAAATATTTCCGTAGCTCAGTTTTATTTAGTTTTTGGTTGCATTCGCATCGTTTTGAAACCAAAATTATTTTGCCTGAACTTATAATGCCCATTGGAAGCAAACGTTACATTAGGCAACTCCTCTACTGTACCTACCATCACCCCTTGTACCCAACCAAAACGGGTAGGTTCAGGTGGCGGATCCTTTTGGTCCTCATCATCCTCAGACGTGTCTCCTTCCATCTGTCCAGCTGTTGTCTCCTCATACATGGGAGGTCTGGAGTCATCCTATTCAAATAAAGTTTTTAGTTATATCATAATTACAGTAGCAGGAAAATGTATTAAAACTTGTGCAGCACGGATAAAGGAAAAACTACTTTTTAAAAAAAAAATGTTTTTAGACAAATTTAATTTATCTACTATAAAACAACCTGGAATATAACAAATTTACTATGAATCAACGTCCCTTTCAGGAATAAGATTTACATATTTCGTTTGCCCTTTCAAAAGCTATCAATTATCAGAGCTGGTAAAAGGTAGATATTACTTACCTCGGGATTTCCATGCAGCTGGTACAGAGATGGCCTGGAGCGTCTCCGCCGACCCCACGCCTGACTGTTGGCATAGAAATCGTAATGTGGTGGGGCGTCTAGGGTCTCATAGCCCGTCAGAGCGCCAGACGCATGGGATGTAATGCTGCCGCCGTCACCATAGTGCCGATAAGACTCATCAAACCGCTCAGAGGGTGCTCTACCATTAAGTACTGACAGTGGAAGGTTAGGTCTGTACTTTGACAGGTGAACATTGTCATTAGCAGCTGGAAGCTCCATTTGAAAATATAAAGATCTTAGAAAAAGTTTTAAATCTGTTTTGGTGAAGAAGTATTTCCTTCACCTACAGCAGTCAGCGAGTCAATGAAGGTGATTCTGGAGTTTCGGCTCAACGAGTAAGGCTTTATTGGAAGGGCTGGGTTTAAAAGTGACCTCAACGTAGCAATGCAGGAAGAGCCTGCAGCCATATAAGATGTTCACTTGTTCAGTGAAAAGTCAAACAAGAGTCATTACAGGAATTATTAAACCTGACAGAAATGGTTTCACATTGAGGGGGGTCAGCCAAGCAATCCTTCAGGATGTAAAACAGGTAGGTATTCGATTGGAAAAGGAAAAGTTTTTCCAGCAGATTTGGTTTGATTTTACCCAAACCTTTCAAAATGTATACTTGGGTATAAATTAAAGTCTTTACAAGAACTTTCATGTTTTCCTTTACTGGTTATCTCATTGCAGCTATTAATGATTAATCTCTGGTGTTATATTAAATTGGTCAGAATGTTAGTTGTAAATAGCATAATTACACTCGCACCAACCAACCTTTACAATAACCTTGACCAAGGTTGTTAACGGAGCATGAAAGAATTCCTAATTTCATTAAATATTCTTAACCGTTATTAGTCAAACGGGGCTGAAATAATCAATACAAAAGGGATTGTATGTTTTTGAAAGTTAAAAAAATATCCAGGCATTATGTTTATTTGTGGAAATCTGTACGAAAGAAAAAGCAGTGTGGCTATCCAACTGTGGGGTTGTCAGTTCAATTCCTCCCAAACCATGTGTCCAAAAGACCTTGCAGAAGTGCTACCAGTTGAGATGGTGTAAAAGTAAATGGGTAATGCGACTTGCACAGTGAAAACACAAGCTGAAAAAGTCCCATATAATATACGCTCATGAGACCTTTAATTTTATGATAAACCAGTTATGTTAAAACAATTTAAACCAATGTCAAATAAGTTAATCTATTGTAAATTGCACCCCGATTGAGATGTTCAGTTGGGGTATTCTTTTTCTGTACAGATGGCTTCACAATCAGCTGAAATGCACTTTGATAGATGAGTTTGTGATTGGTCTACAAAACAAGCCCATATCAGTCCAAACAAGCTGGACTTGTTTTTCCTTGGTTTATGGTTGTGAACTTAACATTCAGATCTTACCTAAACCATTTATAAAAAAGGAGATGAAAAGGATTTCCTTGTATTTAACTGAAAGTACTTTTTTTTTTTTTACCCTCCAGGTTTAAAAAGTATTTTTACGTTGTAGGAGTGCAGCGCTGCACAATTTGGTGCTATACCTAAACTTAACCTTTATCTTTGTGAATAAAATTATTTTCATGTATAATGAAGTCTCCCACCTAAAAAGTGATCAAACATCAGCTGCTCAGTTTAATAAATTTTAACATTGAAGTTGTATTCAGTACAGTTCAAAATTATTCAAGGCTACAAACTAGACAAAGCTTCTGAGCCACAGGTCTGCTGCACATCAAGTTGTTTTATACGCGACATCTGAAGAACTGATCTCCACAAACGACTGCCTCCCATCCACTGGTTGGAGCTTTAATGTCATTCCACCACAGCCCTCATTACCATGAAAGACAATTCCAGGTTAAAAGGTGTAGATTGGGTACTCTGAACTGCTTTGAAATTTCAAATATTGTTAAATCATTAAACTGGGCTGCAGCAGGGACGGCTTGTGAATTTCAAAATTGAACCCGAAACTTGTTTCCTTGAACCAATAAAAGTGATAAGCAGAAGTGAGTGGCCTTTGCAGTTTGTGGCTTTGAAACATTTGGAACAAATCAGTTGCTGTATTTGTTTCAGTCATCTGCAACTCTGCATCACTCAAACACAACTAATCATTGCATTCAGGTGAACGTGTATTCATCCAGATGGCCTTTTAAAGAGATATGACAATGTGCCATGGGAAACCTAGGTCACCCATTTCTCTAAGTCACTTTATAAGAAGGCACCATTTAAAAAGCAAACAAGTAATATTGCCCTGTCATTCTCATGCTGGTGGAAGGTGCTGCTTCAAAGTAAAAGATTTACTGGGGCGGAAATGAGGAAAACCCCTCATGTTTTTCCCGGACACATTCAGATAAACCAGTCAACTTAAAATTCTCTAAACATGGGTCTTTTTAATGCTTCATCAAGTTAAACTAGATCATTTTTATCTGCAGCACTGAGAAATACATTTGTGTGGCTACCATTGTAAAACTACTCAACTCAGTCTTAATTTAATAGAAAACTATAGATTAATGGTTAATCAGTAGCCTTATATAACCATGGACTCCTTGGCCACATGCTAACGGTATAAATTAAAAGAAAGTTAATCCATAGCATTTTGTTTACCATTTAAGTTATATTTGCCTTTAACAGTGATTTCACACAAAATTGACTTAGTTTAGCAACCCTCACAGTGTCAAAGGAGATTTGCCATTTTATTCGAGTCAAGTCATCACATCATGGTTCATGCACTGCATCAATTTAACCCAAGTAGCCTGGAAGAAAGAAAAATAAATTAGACATAAGATTAAAATCATACATTGAGATTTAAAAAAAAAGGGGCAAACACTTACATGCACCGTGCTCTGGAGTAGCTGCTCTGCTTTACCTTTAAGCTAGCAAAAGCCTTTGGCATTCAGAAGAAGCCCACCAAAAACAGCTCCTGGACCACCAGTTTATCTTCCAACAAGTAGCAGCTTCGTTATCCATTCAATCATCTACAGATCTGTCCTACTGGGCTTGGTACTCATGTCTAGACGTATTCCACTAATCTGGACCACTAAAATATAGCAACTTGAGGTTGACAGGGCTATTAAACAATACTCCCTTAATGTGAGGCTTAATGTGAGAGAAATTACTGAGGGAAGATTTGTAGGATCAGAATCCATGTACCTTAATAAAAATGGAATTACAACCGTAAAAGTTATTTTAAGTTTTATTGGGACATTTTGCAACTGGCTGATGGCAGTGGTCCAAAACTGATATGCAATGGCCATGTTGTTGACTGACTTCACCTGGTTTGATAAAAAGGAGAGAACAGCTTAGTCACAATATCTGAAAAGGCTTACATTTTAAGTCAGTAGTTTTATTAAAGTTTTGTAGGAGCACAAGCAAAAAGAAAAAACAGACTTAAACAGTTTGAGCCAAACTTGTTGGTACTAGCGAGTAAAGAACCTTTTATAATGTCACTGTATGGCCATAAACACTCACTTGAACCTTGTAGGCTGCTGGGGATGTCCTTGTCCAACAGGGTATTGCTGGAGCCTAAAGCCGTTGTGACGAGGCTGGTTCATTGATTGGGAAAAAACTTGTTCAAAAGTGCTATAAGGGACAGAAATGGAAGTGGTCTCTGCCTTGGGTGAATAATTGACACGCAGCGGCAAATTAGAGCTCTCCTTCTTGGGTTCTTTTAAACAGTTGCCTTCTCTACCCATGCAAGGCATTTGACTACAAGGCTGGGGTTTTGCATTTTGGTTAGGGTATAGGAGGTCTGTAAAATAACCTTGATGACTAAGCTCAGAGGATGAAGGTCCACACATGGGTTGTACGTTAAAAGGTTTTCCTGCAGTGTTCTTCCCATTCCCTTTACCCCGGCTGGTCTGCCCAAAGGTAGCATCTCCACCAGTGGCAATAAGGTCTGCAAGTTTACGTTTGCCATCTTGGTTGTATCTGTAACTGTCTTGGACAGGAAGTTTTTGCGTTTCATATCCACTTGGCTTAATGTGCAAAACTGGTTCAGTTTCAAAATTAGTGCCATAAGATGCTTCTCTCCCACTGTTGTACGGATGTTGATAATAAGAAGAAAGTGGTTTCTGCCAGGTTTGTGGCCTTTTTGCAGGAACAGTTTCTAATTTTGGAGAATTAATGGGCGAGAGGCCATAATTGAAAGACAGGTGAGATGAACCTGAATCAGTTTTCTCAGTATTCTGTTGAAAATCACTGGATGGCTCAAATGGACTGCTGTCATATGTCGAAGCAGAAAGGGGATGGACTGAAGGTTTTCTCTGACCTTGAACATAGCTGCTGGTGCCAGGCTGCAGAGAACTGTACAAACTCTGAAATCTTTCAGATAGGGATGGTATTTGCTGGATAATTTTTGCTTTGTCACTTTCTGAGGGTCGTGCAATATCGACAAGATATTTTGATATGGCCAGAACTGGAAATTGAGGGTTTTCAATTTTTGGCTTTTGAGGTCCCCAACTCAGTGTGCTTGCAGTTTCCTCCTGGCTAATTTTCTGACTTGGAAACCAGGATGAAAAGTTCAGCTTATGGTCTATAGGTTTAGTAGGCACAGGCACATAAGGTTGCTTCTTTTGTTGGGGTCCTACATCAAGATTTAAGATTGGCCATTTCCTCTCTGGATGCCCTGTCATTTGGCGCCTAGAATCAAATTCTGAGACTAGCTGGTTCAATCCAGTCTGAAGTGTATTTGATGGAAGTTTTTTTGCCTCCATGTAATGCTTAAAAAGAGACCCGACACTTTGAGGATTGATATTCAAGTAGCCACCTTCGCCTTTAGTAAAGTTTGACAACAAATTATTTAGTGGGAAAGTAATGTCCAACTGCAAGCGTGGGACTGTAGCCTCCTTGTCTTTTTCACCTTTTTGATTATTTGTCAAATCTTTGAAACCATCAGCACCAGAAGTACTGCGACTACTTTGTGTCTGACCGCCACTCGGAGAACCAGCACCAACATATTTATGACTTAGAGATTCCCATTTATGTCGTAACGGAGAAACATATTGCTGTGGTCTTGAATGTGATTGAACAGTTTCGTCATCTTTTCTTGTGACGCTTGTTTGGGGTCGGTGGAAATCCAAACGGTCAAGTTGTTGAATAACAGGAGGGGATAGAGGTTTGGCTGGATCTGGCATTTCAAGTCTCACACTCTGTCTGGTCGGAAGCTTCTCCTGGTTCATCTGCTGAGGAGTTTTGTGCTGATTTGATAGTGTTGAAAAGGTTGGTTTTTCATGAGTAGGTTGCTTGTAAATTGTCTCATAAGGCTGCTGTGGAGGTTGCTTGGGTCCAGTATCAGACCATGTTGAACCCAGCTGCTCTCTGGTTGGTTTACTTGCCGTTTGGCTGATGGTGGGCCATTTCAGTCCAGTCTGAGTGGAGCTCCACTGTTTCTCTGGCTCTGTGTAACCAGTCTGGAAAACATTTCCCAGGGACTCAATATGATCAGCGATTAATGGCTTGATAGATTCAGCTGGGGAAATGGCAATGTTGACGTTGAAGCCAGAAGAGGGAACAGCTTGGGTGTTCTTTCCAACAAATGGCTCCTTTTTGGAATCTTCCTCAGGGCTTTGAATCTTAGGAATGCTCAAACCATTTTGAAACTGAACATTTGACATGGTTTTAAGCTTAGGGTCATTTGGTCTATAGCCTATAGTAGAGTCAGCCACTTTGCTTTGACTTTGTTCTAAAAAAGGAAGATCCAGGCTGACCTTAAAGCCTCGAGGGCGAACCAAAGGATAGTTTCTATGAGGTGCAGGTTGGATAGGAGACCTCTCTGGCCAAAGGTGACTCACCTGCCTGAGATTTTGCCTTGGGCTCACACCTTTGACAAAGCCCCTTTGGGGGTTTTGCCATGCATTAAACGGATTAAAATGTTCTGGGTTAATGTTTGGCTGCCTCAGAGAGCGAACATAATGTAGAGGGCGACGGTAGCCATGTACATCCAGTTTCGGTCCTCCATCCTGCCATGCTTTGTACCCAGGATTCACTGCAAGAACAGATATTCAAATCAACCTTTCATGTCGAGTTACCCTCTTTGAATTCATTTAGAGCTCAATTTCTTTCAGCCAGTTAATATCAAAATCATGGCAAACTTTACCAAAGATTATTTTGACTTTATGCATTTAGCAAGTCAATATTTGAGATTCTAGTCTATAGTAACATCTACAGAACATTTAGACTTAAGTTATATTTGGACTTCAAAGTTAAATCTTTGGTTTAACAAAACTGCAGTGCACAGTCACAAGCATGTAAAGAAATTTACAGTCCACTTGAACAGTGATAGGCTAGATAAATGCAGAAAATAAACTTGACTGCATTTTTCTGCAAAAGATAACGTCACAACACTTCTAGGAGTCAGCCACCAAAAATTGTATTAAAACTACCGATTAAAAAGATATTTAAATATTAAATCTTTTATCTAATGAAAAATGTAACCATGTCTTAAGATCAAATTGATGATCTGATGCAAGAAAACAGTTTAGCAAGACCAGAGTTTTGGAACTCAAATGTAGATTTAAACTTTGAGAGGACAGTAGCAGAGCCTTAAGAGGCCCTGGTCAAAGTAAAAATCCTGGACCCATTCAATTCCAAGTTCATCAGAACTCCGATTAATGCACAAATTAAAGAGAGCGCATTAAATTAGACTAAAAAAAAAAAAAAAGTTTCTCTTGATGGATGCAATGTATAGAGACAGACATTGCTGCAATTCCAGTTGCAGAAATTTACAACATAGTTTTGAGTTGGTTGCTGTTTTCAAGACAACAAAATCAGAACCACCAAAACAGCCCATGGATTACAATTCAGAAATCAATGTTTAAGCCAAATCTTACAGAAAGTTCATGTTTTTTTTGGTCTAAATCTTAGATTAGTTACAGGAGCTGTACCAAGTCCCCTGAGGCTTTGGGGACCCCCCCAAATAAAATGTATGCAATGTATTTTAATTACAAAAAACACCCTCAGTATGTTTTGGAACAATTTCATTCGAACCTTTGAGCAAGTTTGTTTTTGATGATTCATTTTCAAAATGCTGGTTACATTCCAGTTATCCTACACAGTTATGAGACTTAACTTATGGAAAGGGGCCATTTGTTAAATGCACCTTTCAGCTGCTCAGATCTTGGCCAAATGTTCTAATCTTCCCTTTAAGGATGCAATGAAAATAAGGCTTTATCGTTATGGAGTATGGGTCAAGAGGCCCAAAACTTTTTCCATTATTCATTTAATGTGTTTCACGTGTTGCAAAATTCAAGTCAGACTTACCTGCTGGCAAACCAGAGGCACCAGTCACCTCATTTAGTAGGCAAAACAGCAGTATACTGTAGAAGAATTAGATTACATTTCAGTCCAAAGCCTGGCACTGGATTCAGTAAAAGCAATTTGTTCACAGGGAGATTTGGTACCTTAAAATCATGAAGCCAGCAGCCATGACTGCTGCAGCTGCACTCAGCAAGCGTCCCCTAAAGCCTTTCAGCTACAAGTGCAGAGCTGCCCTGTCAGTTTCAACGCCAACCTGCAGTTCAACCAGCGTTGACTGCGGACAAGAAGTTGTGAAAGCTTTCAGGGACACCAGGCTTTCATTTTAATGAGATGAGCAGAAAATTGGGCAAAAAACAGAAACTAGCCTCACACAGGTGTAGCCACTTAGTGTAATTGTTCTAGCGGAGAGCATGTTCTCTGCTTTGGGAAAAGTAGCCAATAAGGAAAGATTCTCCCAACTTAAGTCCTGCCTTTTTTGGTATCAAGTTTGTTTTTCCTTACAAAAGTTATTTTGTTGCACCTTAAAGTTGCTTGTGATCCGCCATTACAGAAAAGAAGAAGAAGAAGAAAGTCATTTTGTGAGCCTGTAAACATTGTGTGGAAAAGATGTAGCTTCACATAGCCCAGTTAATTTTTTTTTATTTTCAGAATTATTATTATTTATTTTTTTGTTATTGGAGTGAAAGCCTTTCCTCGTTGGCCATGGCTCTTCTTAGATAAGTTGTTTCTTTAGATATTGCTGACTGCAGCAAGCAAGGTCATGGATAAAAAAATTATTTGGCAACAACCTGTTGTTTAAATACTGAATCCAAAAGGTCAGGGTTAGCAATTTTGGAAAGGTATCAGTAAACAAAAGAAATTAAATACTGCCAATAGTTTAAATGAAAATATAAAGATAGCAAAACACATTCCAAAATATGCTTTTTTCGCTGTCTGTTTAAATGAGAACTGAATGGTATGGGGGTCCAGTTGTTAGCACTCCTGCCTTACAACAACAAGGTGCTGGGTTGAGACCACCTGTCCAAAATATACCTGAGCTTTTCAGCAAGAAGTGAAGAATAGAGGATGGATGGATGGATGGATGGATGGATGGATGGATGGATGGATGGATGGATGGATGAAAAAGGGAGACTTCAGGACCGACTCATAGTGACACTACTGACCTTGATTTGTCTTAATCATCAGTTCAAATCTTAAACAGGATATACAGTGCATATGAAATCTAGGCACCCCTGTTAAAAACCAAAAGGGCCACTGTCAACACATTATGTCCCAAGAATTACCCCATGCAATCCAAAACTTTCTTTAGCATCTAATCATTCTACATTTTCTACAATCACCTTACTATCAAATTGATATACCATGATAAGACTTTTTTTCTCCCCTGTACAGAATATTGTGTTATAACATCTTGGTGTTACGTTTATCAGTTGCATGTTCGTATTCTTGTGGTGATGCTTCCACTACATCAGGTCAGAGACTTTCAATGCTACGGTTCGACATGATAAACAGAGACATTTTTTAACATCTGACAGACCGTGTGTTGCATCAGTCAAAACAAAGAGACACAGTAACAGAAAAATGGTCTTGGCGATGCTTTCTATAACTTTACCGAACATCCCAGACTTGCCAAGTAAATCATCCAAGGATTTCATTTCTTCTGCATTTTCTGTAATTTGTCAGTTGCTTTAGTGAGGTGCAGGCCATGGTGGTGGCAGCTTTGAATTTGATTGAACCAACCACATCACTGTCCATCTGGTTGCAACTGAACTCTAATGTCTGAAATTGCTTGTGACTACAAAGAAGAGAATGATCATGTTTCATCAGCCAATGCATCTCAGTTATTAGGCAATTTGAAGATGGTCTGGCTATGACTGAGTTGAACAACAAAAAGTCTCAGCGGTAACGTCTTCTTACTGATGGTATTAATTCACATTATGAGAAAGGCTTATTCAATAAAAGTCATATTGTAATTTAATCATAAATGTAAGATATATTTAATTTAAGATATCTGCGCCAGACTTTAATATTTCTTCTTCTCCCCAAGTTTTACAAGTGAGTATTTTACAATCTGTGGTAGTTGCTAAGTGTACCCACCACTCTCTTTTAGACATTTGGTAGCAAGACTTACAAACTTTGCACGGGTGGGGTTTCATTGAGTTTGAGTACAATATTAAGTGATAACAAGTTTCCCTAAAGGTAATCGTGATTGCAAAAATAGGAACAATTTCAAGCTCTACTCCCATTTAAGGCTGCAGTAGGTAAAATATATTTTTTTACATATTTGTTAAAACTATTACTTTGCTCTGACAGTAATATGAGACAGATTCAATTCAATTCAATTTTATTTATATAGCGCCAAATCATGAAACATGTCATCTCAAGGCACTTTACAAAATCAAGTTCAATCATATTATACAGATTGGGTCAGATTACACAGATTGGTCAAAAATGTCCTATTTAAGGAAACCAGTTGATTGCATCAAAGTCCTGACAAGCAGCATTCACTCCTGGAGAACCGTAGAGCTACAGGGAGAGTCGTCTGCATTGTACATGGCTTTGCTGCAATCCCTCATACTGAGCAAGCATGAAGCGACAGTGGAGAGGAAAACTCCCCATTAACGGGAAGGAAAACCTCCGGCAGAACCGGGCTCAGTATGAACGGTCATCTGCCTCGACCGACTGGGGTTACAGAAGACAGAGCAGAGACACAACAAGAGAGACAAAAAAGCACAGAAGCACACATTGATCCAGTAATCTGTTCTACATTAGATGGTAGTAGCGGGTGAGCCGTCTTCTCTGGATGATGAGATAAGCTGTGAAAAAAATCAAGCTCCTCTGGCTCCTCCTAGTGGTCCTACTGCTTTTTGCAGAAACACAGCGCTCCTTGACAGAACCTATCACAGCCAGGATGAACGTCCGAATACGCTGTAAGGACTCTTTAGTCAAAGCATAAGTGCGTCAGCGGTCGCCATGATAAGTGCTGTCCCAATAGTGCAGTCAGTAAAGAAGGAGGTAGGAAAAGGAGCCTGTACCCTCCCATGGCTAGGTTCACTAAGAACCCTTTAGGTATCCCACAAGTCTTTGCATGACATGACGTATCAGCACAGCCCCCTCACGTAAATAAACAAAAATGTCCAGAGAGAATTAATAAATCTCAAACTTTGTAGCTCATTTTCAGAAGGCTGTAGGCCTGGTTTTGATTTGCATCTTTCATGTGCGTTTCTGTCACATAACGACGTTGGAGTTGAAGACTGTCCAAATTTGACCTCCACACGACAATGTTCTTACTGTTGACCCCATGAAAGGTCAAGGAACAGGAGCTATGTAAGAAGAGTCTAATTGGACGGCATTTCTCATGGCAAACACTGACACACTTCCACTTTGGCTAAAGAGTCCTTACCAATTAGGCCTCTTTGGACACAGATAAATTATAAATAAGGATTTGTTACACCACATGGAGGCTTTACAGATAAGCTAGCTTTTAAGTACTGGAGGTAGAATTGACCAAATCCAAAAAAAAAAGCAAATAGATTGATCAAACCTCATCAACACACGTCAAAGTCATAGCTTTCACGAATGCCAAGCCAGGTTTTAACGTGGCATCTAATTTCATTTTCAGCAATCCCACAAAAAGGAATACCCACAACTCTAAGAACATAAAGTTACATCACAAATCAATTAATGTGAAAAAAAGCTGTTGATTTAACTTATTTTAACAGAGCAAAATATAACTGATGTGACTAAGCATCTATATATGTAGTAAAAAAAAAACATGTTTGCAAAGTAAATTGAGATGAAACGTTACCATTTACTTATGTGCATAGTTTAAAAGTGCATCCCAGCTGACTGAAACTACACATGCAGTATTGAAACCTGAGGCCCATTCCATCATTACATATTAATTTTATCATATCTTGCCAATTGTGCTAATACAGATCAAAACAGTATTTTTAAAAAACACAAGTCTTTATACTGCATCATAAAACTGTCCTTTAATACAAGATATTTACATGAAATTGAATGGACATGGACCAGGTGTTTAATTTCTAAACACATGGGAATTTAAGGACACTCCAGCATTAAACCAAGGCTGACTGCTAACCTGTTCCTGGTCAGGAAATTGTGAAACAGACTGATGGACACTTTGCACAAGGATATTAAAGCTTTATCTCTGGCTTTTATGAGGCATGTGACCTCTCATGCAGGTACCTTTTATGAAAGCCAATGTTGGAATTTCAGAAGTCTTTCTAACCAGGGATGAGCATAGAAAGACACTAGGTGGTGCTAGAGCACCAGCCCTTTTCCGCTGGGCAAAAAAGTGCCCTTCTGAAATCATTTATATTTTAGTTTTTATAGAGTATAGTGTGTGGGACAAAGTAGAATTTCAGAATTTAAAAGCCTGTTTGCCAGTGCTTTTCATGGTAGTTTGTAAACTTGAGTATAGGAGGACTCCACTATTTTATTAGAAATTAATTGTAGCTCCATAAGTTTCTCAAGCATAATCTGCTTATTTTGGTGAGCACATATAGATTCATTCCAAAAAGAGTAAAAAAAACATTTTGTCAGGGTAGCCTGCTTTGTTACAACAGAAGGTGCAGATGATAATTTGTGATAAAACTGCAGAATGACAGTCAACACAAACACATTGTGGTAAAAGAAAAAGAAGGGTAATGTAAGTTTCCAATTTGACTCAATATTCAGCTTAGAGGCTGGTTGAGAGTCAGTGTTCTGCTTTTTAATCTTTTTTGTTGCTTTATTAACCCTAAGAATTTTGCATAATGCCCTTCAAATGCTCTTTATGAGTTACTCTTTTTCCCCAGGTGGTCATGTCCCTAAATCCCACAGGACAGCTTGCTTCGTAGGTGCTCACTATCAGGTGTTCTTTCCTCAGCAGCAGATGTTGCCAGGCATGGTGTAGGCTTCGGATATTGCATTTCAAATTGTTCTTGGTTTTGTTTGGAAGATTATCTTAACTGAAAAATAAACAGAATATATTTATCTTGTGCGAGTGCACATAAACAGAGTACGATTTAAAAAAATAATGCAGGAGGCACAATTAAAAATTTTACCCAGTGCACTAAAGTGTCTTAAGCTGACTGATACTTTGTTCTGTTTTTGCAATTTGATTGTTAGAGAAAACAACCTGTACTGTGTTAAACAATACATAGCTGCATCAGACAGCATATATGTGCAATATTTACTCTGGTATTTACTTTTCTCTTCCATTTTCTGTGTTTTTTTACGTGTCCTGTCAGGCAGTGTAGCATCAATAATTGTCTTAATGCCAGAGAGAGCCCAAGAGATTTTATTTTCAAAAGTGGCGCCTTACTGCTTTCACCATTGTGTTCCACTTGATTGATATATTCAAGAAGCTTTAGAGTTTATGCTGGGACTATTTTACATTCAATGGACACAAAAATGGGAAGGTAGAAGAAAAAGATGAGACAAAAGGCTAAAAGGGAAACAAAATAGAGGAAAAGGAGAGAACATCCTTGGAGTCCACTTCTACACCTGCAGCGAGAGATAAAGAAAAAAAAAAAAAAAAAATCCACAAGTATTACAGGTACAAACGCCTTGATCAAATCTCTAAATACGTATTGTTTAATACAAGATGTATAAAGTGACAGCAGACCTGTGGCCTAATTATAGAGGTTTTCTGTATATAAGCGAATCTAAATACCTGGATCCAAGCACGTGTTTGAGAGAGTGCATTTGTGTATGTAACTAAGGCTTATCCATAAGAAAAATGCTCAGTAGTGGTTGTGAGGAGCCAAAGACCTAACCCCCAGAGCGCTGAGGCAGACACGGGGGAAAACCAGAACACCGATGCCAGAAAGGTCCTCCAGAGGAACTTACATAAGGATAGCTGCCTCCCCCATCCCAGGGAAGAGTAGAGAGAAGCCCCAAGGAGCTGCGGTGATGAGCCCACTGGCTCTGGCGGCAGCCAACTACCTCGGACTGGATCCTGCCATGGACCCAGATACTCAGCCCCCCCCCCCCCAAAAGAACAGCCGCCAGGAGGGAGTCAGCACAAACCCGAGCACCCAGCCTTAGACACAGAGGACCACCAACG
This sequence comes from Fundulus heteroclitus, assembly GCF_011125445.2. Taxonomy (NCBI): domain Eukaryota; kingdom Metazoa; phylum Chordata; class Actinopteri; order Cyprinodontiformes; family Fundulidae; genus Fundulus; species Fundulus heteroclitus. The sequence goes on along the minus strand of NC_046362.1, from coordinate 30,600,754 downwards.
GAGAGGAGCCAGAGCAGCAGGCATGGGCTTCACACTTAGTGGAGACCTGAGATGCTCCAGGAGAGGGGGGAGTCCCAAAAAAAAAAAAAAAAAAAAAAAAAAGTACATTGTGCCATTTAACCCCCCCCCCCACCCCCCGTAGGATGGGAAATGGCACATATGCTGACCAGGTGGCAATATTGCTCCATTTTTATCATGATTCTTTTTGGTTCCCCACATCTGTAGTGCCATCCCCTTGGCTGCCAAATTCAGGTAGTGTATTCTGGAGAAGAACACACGCTCTGTCTGCTGCCAATAAATCTTAAGTGTTCACGTCGCTGGTGTGAAATTGACTGCGATTTCAACACAAGACTTTGTCATTTTTGTTCAGATTACATGGTAATGTGAATAAAAGGTAACACTTTAAGGCAGCAGGAGGATTAAGCTACAGAGTCACTTGATCACAAGTGCTATTCAGCCACCAGAAACATAATAAAATTGCATTATCAGGAATAAGTTATAAAGAACACTTTATTAGGATCAGTTGCATTTTTTGTACATAGACAGGCTTTTACATCATGTTTGTAGATCCCAGAGAAAAAAACTTGACATCATGGCAAGTTGCATTTGATTCCAACTTCTAAAATGCTGTAGCAAACATTTTGTAGCAGACAATTTATAAATGCAAGTTTAAATATGTTAAAGTCTTTTTTCCCTCCCAAGTGCTGACTAGAAAAATAAACTACGAGCCCAGATAGCTGCCTTGGTCTGTTGTGAAGCTTTTTGGGCATGTTGGCCAATGCTGAACTTGAGGATTATTCTGAGCCATCCGTCCCGAAGGAGATTGAAAGCCCATTGGGTAAGTGTTCAGACTGCTGTCACGAAAATATGCATGAGCTGGAACATTGAGCCACGGCCGCATTTGTGGAGTACCAGGACTACGATGTCTGGTAGGATGACTTGCCAACCTTGAAGGAACCTGCTCTGGCCAAGGTTTATTCAGGGGTTGGTTGCTTTGTCCGAAAACATGGTAGAAAATGGGTTGGTGGTGCATCTGTTCTGGGCAGTGATGACCCATCGGGCATCCTGAATGAATCTTCTGGGGCTGAGGATGTCCCAGACCTTTAGGGGGTTGTTGAGGTCCTGGACCTTGTTGCAAGAAGGTCCAGTCTGGATGTCGTTTGGCTGGTTGTTGATTGCCAAGAAAAGGGAGGGATAATGGTCCAGCTGGATGTCGTTTGGCTGGTTGTCGATTGCCAAGAAAAGGGAGGAATGCTGGTCTGAAATATTTATCTTGTAAAAGCCTTAAGATGGGAGCAGACTGTCTTAAGGCAAGATCAAGCTTACCTACAAGTGGATCCTTGGCAAACCCTTCTGGAGCAAGCCTGTAACGGCTACCAGCTCCATCATTGCCACTTACATCCTCAGCTTTACCGACATCTTTAAACATTGGGAAGTAGTGAAGAGGTAAATTCAGGCTCATTTTATCATTTTCAGGGCCCAATACAGGACGGTCTTGTGATGGCAATGGTTCAGCAGGGCGTTTAACAGGACCATGATGCGGTTGCTGATAGGGGTTCCAAGCAATCTGTTGATGAGCGGGACGGAGCTGTTGCTGTGGGGGGGTTTGGGGTGGTTTCTGATGATCTGAGTCTCTTTGGCCATAGGTCTTCATAACGCCTTCAAGGACACTCAACCAAGGTATGGTCTTATCATCTTGAGGTGGCATGCGATTGTGGACAGATTGGGAGGGCTGTTTCCAATTGTGACGAGGGGCTTGGACAGCTCGCCATGCCTGAGTTTCTGATCCAGCAACTGGGAAAAGAAAGTAGTGTGATTTGAGTTTACAGATAAAATAATGGACAAAGATTATATTCTGACTGCAAACAAACATTTTAGATGGGGGAAAAAAAAAACAAACAAAAAAAAAAAAAAACAGTAGGGCTACTAGGCATGCCTCAGTAATATGAAAGAAGGTAATTTCATTAAACAGAAATAAACCAAAAGTTGTAGTGAAAATTACATCAGGTTGTTGTTGGTGTACAGCTGATGAAAATTAGATTTCTCAGAAAAGTCAGAATTACAGAAGACATTAATACATAAGTGTTATTGCAGTGTTTCAGGTCTAAACAATCATAGGGGAGACTGCTGATTTAATAGCAAGATAAATGACAGACCTTTCAGAAAAGCAACAAGGATAACCACAACCTTAAAGAGGACTGAAGCAGAGCTAATTTAAGAGTTTGAGTGAGATCAGTTAGGCGTGGACTGTAGCCAGAATCTGTGCTTTGCTTCACAGATGTCAATTTTGCTTTCCAGCTGCCAATGTGTGCGCAACTGGCCTTTACTACCACAGGAAGTAAATTCCTATGGAAAGTTTAGAGAGAAGAAGAAAAGAAAAGTTGCAAAAAAAAAAAAAAAAAGGTTGTAGAACCACAGGATGATCACCCAAGTGTACAGTTTGAGTAAATGCACACTTTTCAATTTTGAGTTTGCATTAGCTGTAACAATACATTTTTATTGAAATTGTTCTAAATTTAGGGAGGCATGTTGCTACTTGGAATCATTTCAGGATATAGTTTAACCCAGACTTACCCCTCACAAAAATGGAGTCACGGGAAACTCCATTTAACAAACAAACCAGCAGTAGTCTGGAGAGAAATTATAAAGTCACTTAATCTGGATTACTTTTTACATTTCATAATACATTTTTAAATTTAAATAAAAAAAAAAAATACCTTTTAACAAGGAACCCAGCAGACATGACTGTAGCTGCTGCCCCTCTCAAACCAACCACTTGCTTTTGCGAGCTGTCGTCAACCTCCTTTTCCACAAACAAACCTACTGATTGCTCCACAAAGACATGCACGGTATAAAAACCTTTGTGAGGAGTGGGTTTTCCTGTCTGCTGGGGGCTCTCAGCTGCAGACAATCCACTTCATTAAGGGGAAACCAGTTAGAAGCAGAAGAAGAGCTGGAATCCAAACCAGGGATAACCAGGTGTAATCACTTGATGTGATTCTCTTGGAAAAGAGGGCCGAGGAGTGGCAATCAGATGGACTTTTTAAAAAGCATGTTTTTTTTCATTCCTGAAGATGGCAGCAATATAACTAACAGGTCGCCTGCTTCGACCAACATATAAGAGCTGCACATCAACGCGCAGTGCTGCCTTATAATGGAGAGATATTTCAATGGCCTCAGGCTGTTTTGACATATTATTCACAACAATCAACGTGTAAACAGGATGATTTATGCACATTTATTTCCGTCAGTAATAAAATCAAGAATTCCTTTCACTGTAAACATCTTTTGTGGAAATTTGCCACTAGCCAGCAGCATGAAATTATTTCTGCACACTGCACTGTCACTCCGTCTCTTATTAAATCCAGTTCAAAAGAGCCGTGCTCGCTGAGTGAGGGTAAGGAATGGATTTTGAAAGAAAATTAATGGGTGTTCTGCCGCAGTCGTCACAGCGAGCGGCCAGACCTTTAGGATCTCCACGCTCAGAGGCTGTGTGGATCACCCAGTCACACCAAGGTGAGCCAATGGTGCATCAAAGATTGATCACCGGCCTTGGTCATGCTTTCTGCTGTGATGAGCTGACCATGCACCATTTTGGCTGAATGATGATGATTTATAGCCCGCAGGCTTTCCCTTGTTTATGCTTCCTTCTTTTATTTGTCAGTTGATTTACACCCGAGGATGTGAGGCACCCACGCTTGGAGAGTTTGCTGTTTGATTAATGAGATTGATTCGACTAAGCACAGCTCTCTGTGCTTTGCATCATCTGTTTAGTGGATGACGCCAGCTGGTGGAAGGTAAAGTGCAGTTACACCTGGTGACAGACATGAAAACCAGCATCTGTGCTGGTTTCTGGAGGAATGCCATGGATTCTGTTAAACCGGTTCAAACTGTTTTAAAAAATGAGCGATAGTTCATGCATGCCAAAATTCAAATGTCTTTTGTTGAGATTGTAATGCAATAGGCCAACACAAAGTAGAACATAACCAAGAAAGAAAATTATGCCTGCTTTTTAAAAAAAAAAAAAAAGTTTTACAAATAATCATCTTCAAAGTGTGACACGTACTTGTTTTCAGTGCCTCTGACTCAATACTTTGAAGAACCACTTTTTGCTGCAATTCAGCCGCAAGTCTTTTAGGGTATGTCTGTACCAGCTTTGCACATCTAGAGACAGATTTTTCCTCAGTCCTCTTTGCATATTACCTTGAGCACAGCCAGATATGTTGGTATTTCTGAATACTTGTTTTCAGCCTTAAAAGGATTGTAAAGCAAAATCCATTCCACCGTCAGCGATGATCCAACTGTATTTTCTGAAGTCCACCGTCAACGCTGCTAACTACCAAAACATTTAAGAGCGCCATATGCTTTTTTCTACTGATGAGCTTTATTGAGATGCTGATTTTAGTTTCCTGCAGGACTTGACACCTGCTGATACTGCCAAAGGTACCAACTAGCTGGTTCAACGAGCCTTGGTGATACGGTTGCTGATTGGCTGTGAAACTGTCTTGACCTGAACCCGTAGAGAATCTTTAACGACATCAAATCAACAATGCAGATGACCTGAAGGTTTGGATCAAAACAACCTGGGCTTCCATTACACCTCAGCTTAACCATAGGCTAGCTGCATCTGTGCCATTGCCCATTGATGCAGTAATTCATGCAAAATGAGACCCAACCACGTGTTGAGTGCATAGAAATGAGCATGCTTTACATGCTTTATTTCTGTTTAAAATATAGAATTTTTCAAATTGATCTTGTGTATTATTCAAATTTTCTGAGACACTGAATTTGGGATTTGCAATATCTATAAGCCCCAATCATCAAAATTGCAAAAAAAGAAAAGAAAAAAAGGCACGAGATATTTTTGTAAATAATCTATATGTGTTTCACTTTCTGAAATGAGTGAAAACATTATTAAAAAAATTATAAAATATTTTCATAATATTTAGATTTTTTTATGATTTATCTGATGATTATGATTTATCTGAAATGGCAATTTTTTTATGCATATAAATGCATTCACAGTGAAGTAAGTCTTCTGATCATAGGTCACATGTCACTGTTACCAAGAGAACACTTAAGTGTGTTCCTTTTTGTTTTGGCCTGGACTGTGAATTGCAGTGGTGGCAGAAATGTGGTGTTCCTTAAAGAATGAGAGTATATACAATTCAAACTTTTATTTCACTTTTTTAACTTTAAAGTCTTCCATTTTCATGAACATCTGGGAAAAGAAACCCTGTCCACTGATTTGACATTAATTATTTCTTCAGTTATACCAACCAATACGTTACCATAAATCTATAAGCTTATGGCTCCAGAAAAGCCTTAATTTAAAACCACTGTAACACAATAAGGAGTTCCTTGTAAAAGTACAATATTTTACAGAAGAATGTGATAGGCCCTCATGACCCTCAAAGGTTTAAGAGTAATGCAAATATACATCGGAGGTAGAGGAGTGTATAAACCAGCAGGGGGCGCACACGCACCAAAGTCTTCATATACTGTTTGAGGAAAGATATTCCTTTTTATTTACAACTCCAAAGTCCCTGCACGACCTGTTCGGTAGTGTAACATTTTGAATCAAGCATTTCACACGTGATTATGAATCATTACGTGTTATATATTTTATTTACAACCGTTTTATCATTTCGATTTAAATAGAGAAAGCACTAAACTTTTTTCTGCAAGGACTCCACACTAAGACATCCATGTTTAGGCCATTTCCATCACAGATGTTTAGAATTAATTATTGGTGCACATAACAGCTAACTTTAATTACTTGTATCTGCACTGTTTGTGCAAGGACCAGACAAAATAAATACTGATTATACTGATAAAAATAGGAAAGATGTGGAGGGAATCTTTGTTCAAACCCTTTGCATCTTTTTTTACCTCGAAATAAAGTCCGGTGCAACCAAATAAGCTGTTTTCAAAAGTCACTTTAGTAATAAACAGTGTTTGTGTGCATTATTCTCAGTATAAAAGCAGCTTGTTGTGTGAAGGCCTATTAGGTAACAGTGAACAAAGATCATGAAGACCAAGGGACATGGCAGACAAGGCCAGGGACAAAGATGGGAAGTTTAAAGTGGGGTTGAGTTATAAAACAATGGCCCAGGTTTTGAACATGCCATCACATCCTGTGATAACTCTAGAGGAGCTCCAGAGAACCATAGTTAAGGTGGGAGAATCTGTAGAGAGGCATGTAGACAGACATCTGTGCTGTGTATTACTCGGACACGCCACATGTGCAACGCTTCAAAATGTCCTACACCTGAATCTAATTGAGCATCTGTGGCAATACCTGAAAAGTGATATTCATAAAAAAACTATTTATCCAATCTGACTGAGCTCTTTTGCAAAGAATACTAAAAGAGAAAAAAAATCTCTGCATCTATAAAATTGTTAAGAGTGCGTTGCATAATGCAGCAATACTGACCTACCCCTAAAAGGCTGCAGCTATGATAATTCCATTCAATTTCCAATCAATTTTATTTATAGGGTGCCAGTTCACAACACTTCATCTCAAGTCAAATTTAGTCAAATCCTCCAGACAGATTGGTCAATCAGTTTCCTATCTAAGGAAATCCAGCAGATTCCATCAAGTCTCTCCAAGCAGCATTCACTCCTCCTAAAAGAGCGTAGAGCCACAGTGGACAGTCGTCTGCATTGTTGATGGCTTTGCAGCAATCCCTCATACTGAGCATGCATGAAGCGACAGTGGAGAGGAAAACTCCCCTTTAACAGGGAGGAGAACCTCCAGCAGAACCAGAACCAGGCTCAGTGTGAACGCTCATCTGCCTCGACCCACTGGAGGTTAGAGAAGACAGAGCAGAGACATACAAAGCACAGACGCATACATTGATCCAGTAACCCTTTGTTAAGGTTACAACATAAGGTTAAAATAACAAACAGATGAACAGTAAGAGAACACTAATAAATAGATTTTGATCTCCTCCAGCAGCCTAAGTCTATAGCAGCATAACTACAGAGATAGCTCAGGGTAACCCAAGTCACTCTAACCATAAGCTTTATCCTAAAGGAAAGCCTAGCCTTAAAAGTAGACAGGGTGTCTGCCTCACGGACCAAAACTGGGAGTTGGTTCCACAGGAGAGGAGCCTGATAGCTAAAGGATCTGCCTCCCATTCTACTTTTAGAGACTCTAGGAACCACCAGCAGACCTGCAGTCTGAGAGCGAAGTGC